>NW_028301622.1:7200000-7800000 GCF_987345545.1 Pholcus phalangioides | reverse complement strand
TTTAAAAGTTTTAATGCATAATTATCATGAACAACGTGTACTTAACAAAAATAAATCAATATCAGCAAAAGGATACATTTCATGGAATAGACTTATGTCAGGTGGTTGCAACAGGTCAAGTGCCGACAAAAGCTGGAAAAGAAAAGATATACATATGTTAACATAAATATTAATGCATTCATGAAAACAGATTTTTCCAGCTTTTCTTAAATACCTATAAATAATATCAACAACCCCCATGCATTTAAATAAGATATTCGCCAGAAAATACTTGAATGGGAAAAAAACTAAAATATGATGCATAACGGAAGATTAGAGCTTACCGTTTTTGTCAAAGACTATCAATAAACTTGTGATGTAAGTAAGCAGTTTCAGCAGAAAGATTATATTACTTTCACAGCTCAAAGGGCTGCCATGAATTTGAGTATCAACTGGGCCTTTGTATAACCCCAGCAATTCCCCCCCCCCCACTGTACACCATATGCCATATAACCATAAGGTTTTGCATGGCACATGCATCTCTCATACAAATTAATCTGCGGAATTGGTACATGCTGGAATGAGTTTTCTTAGGGTATGTGTGGCTTTTAATTTATTTGTGTTGCCAGAGTTGTGCCCCATTCATGTCCTTGCTGATGCTGCTGTCTTCAATATTTGGAATTGAAGATGGTGAATGCTCGAATTTTAAAGTTATTTAAGTAACAAGTTGTAGGACTATACGTTCTCTGCAGAGACATTTCCATATGGGAGGCTAACCTGCATACAGGCCTGGAAGTCAGAAAACCACAGAACTTCAAGGCACTAATGCGAAGCTTCCCATTTGAAGAATGCAATAGGTAATTAGAAATTAGAAAAGAATCAAAACGATAACCAGACTTGAGCAACTGAATCATAGGGCATTTCAGTGGTGTTCTGTTCGTTGCAGTGTCTCTCTCTTCCTTTCTCAGTTTCATCTAATATGTATTTCCTGAGGATGTCAATCACTGGTATCTATCCCAGAGACTGGCAAAGAAAAAAAAATTCCCTAGGTGGTGATTAGCGATAGATGGCGTCTTCAGAATAAGACATTATCAAGTCTCTTCACTCACAAAGGGGGGCAAAAAATAAAGTACAATATAGCACGTGAAAAGCAATGATAGAATGGTCCTGGGGGGGGGGGGGGGGAGTAGAAGGATCCTATGGGTTAGCTTGCTTGGGGGAGAGGGTGATGGAAGAAAAAAATTCTGAAGGGGACATTGGAACAAAAAAGGTTGGCAAACAATGAATTCGGTCAAATTTTTTCTCTCTAGATCAATCGCTAGTAAATAGCCTTGCAGCAGGATTAGCACAATGTGGAAAAAACTGTTGGTTGTTCAGATACTTGATACTTTGACACCGAATAGCCCTTCATCTCGAAGAAATTTCTTTCACTAAATATATTTTGTTCTCCTGATTTTCCTACAATCACCATTCATTTCGATTGCAACAGCATATCAAATCAAAAATAATAATAATCGATTGTTTTGAAAAAAGGAAAATCGATAGAAATAATTTTTTTAAAATTTGTATTGCAGTAGAAAAAAATCAGAATGCATTTCTTTTCATTGAAAAGGATTTCTTGAACTGGAAAACTGAGAACAAACGCAGCCTCTTAAATCAATAGCAATGTTTTTCAATCTATACTTGTCAGAACCATCAAGACACATTTGCAAGGTCTGAAGTAATGATTTGTGATAACATCATTTATCAATAGCTTCTGAATTGATAAGCATTGAAATCAATATTACATTAACATCAATTATGAGTGCGGAAGGCTGTGTTGGCCGAGTGACACCAAGCTATTTGATTGTTTATGCCTCTGTTCTCCCAACTGATTGCCACCTAGCTAACTAATAGTGTAGGCAATAACACTTCGTTTCCAGTGTCCAACAGCTCCTGCCATGGATGTACGCTCCAATCGCAGGATCTTTTGATCTCCAAAAAGCTACTAGAATGTAGAAAATGTTGAGAACAAACCCTTAACTATTTTAACAAAAGGAACTCTAATTGATGGGCGCACCAAAAACCTGATCAGTTGAACATATGCCACTTTTGGGATATTACATACATTTTCATGCTTGAAGAAGCAGAGCATCTTGATTTCCCGGTACACCCTTTTACTTGATACAAAGTTCTGGAAGACATTTGGCATCTTTTTCAGAGCTACCAGCTTGCCATCTCTTGGATCTGTCACGGACCTACAAATACAAAAGAAAATAACATTTGATGAAACTAACCGTTGTTTACGTTATAAGAAATATATCAATATCGTCTCTCTCTCAGTACAGAACATATTTTAACCTACCGGCTGAATAGCCCAGTGGTTCTCTTTGCGGCCACATGGCCCCGCAGGCCATGGGAGGAGCTGCATATTCATGCGATTAATATGATACATGAATCAGGAGTTCTTTGGGATGCATAAATATTCACTGAAACAATGCTGCACTATGGACAGCTTTATCTTATCACATATTTAGACTGTTTACAAATTCACTCTCATTCTTCCGATCCACTACCCTCTTGTTTGAAAATTGCATGTTTGTTCTTTAACTATCAATAATTATTAATTAAATTTTGAAGTCGTCTCATTTTTAATGAAACAAAGATTTTGCTATTCACATCTATACACTGGTTTTTTTCATTGTTAATATATTCCCGAAAAATACTCTTGGGATACTCTTGTCCCAGTTCTTCAATTTCATCATCAGGGAATAGCATAATCCCTCCATCGCTACAGGGTTTAAGCTAGATAAAAAAATTCTTTTAGCAAAAATGGGGAAAGAAGCTTTAACAAAATACTAATGATTGATATAGATGGATGTCTACTCATTTCGTACCTTCTGTACACATTTTTGCGATAGTAGCTACTATTTCTTTTGCATTCTAAGATTTTCTTTCACATTTTGTGAAAAATGTGAACATAGCTTCGACCTTGCATCGCTATATAGTTATATAATCACCCTTTCTTTTTTTTTTTTCTCTTTGGTGCTTTTCTTCCTGGTCGGCCAGTTTATTTAGTGAGAATTTTTTCCCCGTTCACTATCATTACTTTTTAGACTGCTGGGTTATATTCTACCTTTTTACTGTTGGTTGTTATTGTCTGAAGTTGATGTCACCCCCCCCCCCCCCAAAGGTTGCTAGTAATAAAGTCGATGCACACTTTCATGAACCCGCATGGATAATTAGTTTGCAAAATTGGAAGTTCATAAATAAGAGGCGATGAAACAAATGTAAGAAATTATGTGTTAGTCATTCACCTTTATTGATGCGATTTCCATAAAAATAACTTATTTTTGTTCACTTCATTGTAACCATTTTGATAAATATAAGATTCTATGGATTTGATGCACAATGTTTCCCATTTTGTTCACACTGCGAAGAGGGAGTTAGACGAACAGCAGTTGGCTGAAATACAGTTTGATAGACTATCGACTTAGAAATGGCCTATCAATAACCTACTGTATCATACCATTTCAGAAACCACCAATTCATCCAATCATAACGCACAATGAGTGAATTGTATTGTCAACTCATCTTCAATTCATGCCCCCCCCCCACACCACCCGCCAGCAACTGAACATCCCTTCTTGGCGTGCATTCACAAAACACATCATGTTGGTAATAACAAATTAGTAAACTCTACCTTCCCTCTATTTTTTCAAGATACGTGTGCGTCTGAATTGAAATTTACTTTTGATTACAATGGACTCAAATGGAATAATAAGATAACCAGGAAAAAATAGCGGAAGAAAAATGAAGTTCGTAAAATGGAGGGATTTTAACATTCATGCCGTTTGGGACAGAAGACAAGTTCATAAAAATAATGTGATCGTAAAATCATATTCAGGGACGTTGCATTACTGCAGAACAATCTGGAAAAATTTTAAGAAAAAGTGATTATGGGGTTTTTTTTTTACTGGAGAACATTTCCAATCAGCCAAGGATTCGTTACAGAACAATGCAAAACATTCTGCTTTGGGACTATCGTCTGAAAGTGACACCACCTCTGGAAGTTTGCTGTAATTATAATTAGGCTTTACCGTATTATGCATTTGAATTTATCAAGTCCACTAATACAGCACACATTGTTAAAGCTCTTTTTTTGTTCGTTATACATTATATCTTACATACCGAACAGACATCTGAAAGCATGGTTCTGTTTCACTCTTCAGATGCAATTTCTCAGTAATTTTAATTGCAAACGGTTCTTGGCAATGTTTTTTTTTATTACATTCGGCAATGTCCTATATTTTACAAATTATTATTCAACATCCCATTCTATCCATTTTTTCTATTAAATATGGTCATCAGATCATTTGAACATTTTTCTTTAAACTGATTTGCAGCAGCCCTTTATTTCCACTCGATTCAGAAATTTTAGCAGTAATTAGCAAGTTGCATTGCAGCAATAAATTGCAACAATTTTGACTACAACAATGTTTGATATAGCAATAAATCCCTCCACAACATTTTTTTTTCCTCGACTACAGAGTATAATTATATCAAGATTTTACTGTATCAGGGTTGGCAAGTTTTTGTCACAGGTGGAAAAAAACAACGGTAAAAATAGCCTAGCAAAAATACAGCAGAACCTTGATTATCTGAACACGAGAACCGAAGGGAATTCGGAAAAATGAAAAGAATCAATTTTGAAACAAATTCGATAACGTAAAGGAATAAATTAAATTTAAAATAAATTTGTTAGACGAAAAAAAAGACAGCTCTAAATCTGTTAATATGATGCATTTGTTTGCTTGCCAATATATAGTTTATAACTACACACACTGTACCCAGACCTCTGCCACTACATACATCTATAGCTCACAGGTACGGTATGTACAATTGTTTGGAAGTGAATTATTATACAATATTGAACGGAGCTATCGAGCTGGGAGACATGAGGATTCTCTAAAGTTCCAAGAAAATACCAACCGTTGAGCATCATTGACTATAGAGGGCTGAAAATGAGCTGGGTCGAAAAACATTTCGGTTGACCAAAAGTTTGGAAAATTGATGTTCGAATAAACGAGGTTCTATATTGCGTAGATTTTCCCCCCATCTATCTTTGCATGCAAAGTATTTCTATACATTTATTTTGCCATCTACTATGCAAATAACATAGTTTTGAACTCAAATTTTGATTTAATTTAATCAATAATTTTTATGGTTTGGTATGGAAAGAACTAGTCCTACGACAAAAATATGTTTTCGCCACGCATAAAAACAAATTGATACTTCCCACATTTAGTTATGCCTAGTATCATTTGAATAAAAAAAATGGTGCAAAATAACTATCATTATAATGACCCATTATTTGAAAAAAAACATAACCGACCCTTTCTCTGAGAATTGTGAAGAAAGGTCGTTATAACATGTGGTCATTATGACGAATTATAACCATCACAGATGGCTTTTTCTCAGCTCGAGATATCAAGGAAACAGTTATTTTCTGGATATTATGCTGAGGTGAACTCTGAAAGAAAAGTCATCACGTCCCTGCTGGGACTCGAACCCAGGCCCTCTTGCATACTGGGCAAGCGTGCTACCATCTACACCACTGAAAACATGACCCTGCCTTCCTTATATCACGCACTATGGCGTGAGGCGCTGAAGTAGAGCAGCCTCTCTCAACTTCAGGAAATGGCCCCCGGGTGGGATGGTTTAGAGAGATGGCTTTTTCTCAGCTCGAAATAAGTTAAGAGAGACTACTACTGCCTCTACTTCAGCGCCTCATGCCACAGTGCATGAAATAAGGAAGGCAGGGTCATGTCTCTAGTGATGTAGATGGTAGCATGCAAGAGGACCTGGGTTTGAGTCCCAGCGGAGACGTGATGACTTTTTTTTCGGAATTCCCCTAAGCATAATATCCGGAAAATAACTGTTTCCTTGATATAACTATCATTATTTATTTATTAGTAAATGTATTTTCCACCAGATAACTTCACAATACAACAGTATAAAGCTAATTGCTGTAAATTTCAAGTCTAAGTTACATATAATATACATTTAGAAGAATGTTTTTATTCATAAAATCATTCTTACCACTGTCCAGGCAAAAATACCCTTTTGTCGGCAAAAAGCGCAACCCTGCTTCACAGTATTTTTGTGGTAAAATCTTAAATTCCTTTTTGCAGGAGTCGTACGAAAGAAATTCCACTCATTTGCAAAAAAATTTAATTATTGAAATTTATCAAACTCAATAAAAAAATACGGGATGTTTCAAAAAGAATCATCTGATTAAAAAAAAAACCATCTGTTAATCCGTTTTGATCGAATAATATATAGGTAGAAAGAGGGCAATTGAGCTTCATGGAGTTGCCGACAGGTAGCGCTAATGCACTTCCCTCAGCCGCCACTTCAGTGATTGATTTTTCCAACAGTTAGAAACCGATTCAGATGACTTCATTTCCCAGCAGGACGGGGGCACCACCACACTGAAGCTTAGACGTTCAAGAATTTTTGAACAATCACATTCCTAAACGATGGATCAGTCGTACGGGACCTGACGATTCAGTTAAACATCACTGGCACCCAACATCGCTGGACCTCATAGTGTATGATTTCTTCTTGTGGGGGGCTCACAAAAGATTACATTATGCTCCTCGGTGGGGGGGGGGGGGGGGGTTTAGAACCACTGCATATGCCAATGTGTGCTTCCCTTCCACCTACATTAGCTGAACTGAAGACAAGCATAACAGTAGCCGTGGAAGCAAACATATTCGTAAAAGTTTGGGACAAATTTGACTACCTTATAGATCAAAATTTCTCCAACCTTTTTTTGTCCCCCATCGCAATCTTAACGTTAACGCCCATGTTGGGAATCACTGGTATAGACCATAGTTTCCCAACCCTTTCTTCAGAAATTTTTTTCTCCCAGCGCAATCTAACCCATAGAATCCTATGTTATATCTGTAGTTTTTACTGCTCTCTTGGAACATTCCATCGCCTACGTTGGGAATCACTGGTATAGACATATAGAGCACCTTTAATTTGGTTTGTAAAAAAAAAAGCCGATTAGCTATATGACATGAATGTCGCTCTCCACTTGTTAATACAAGATATACGGAAGACTGGATGTTGTGAAGATATTTATTATTTGAGATGTTAATTTTTTAAGGAAGGAAAAAACTCATCTCTGCCTCTACCGGGAGTCGAACCCGGGCCCCTCGATTGCCGGACGAGTGCTCTGACCACTAAGCTACAGAGGAGATACAAATTTTCCTTCGCTAGAGCGTATATATGCCGAACGGAACCGTATAATTTTTTAAGGAAGGAAAAAACTCATCTCTGGCTCTACCGGGAGTCGAACCCGGGTCCCTCGATTGAAGGAAAAAACTCATCTCTGCCTCTACAGTGAGTAGCCCTCTGGTGGTTCGCTGTCCATGAGCTATTAGCTGATCGGTTTCACCGTCCATTGCACGGTTCCGTTCGGCATATATACACTCTAGCGAAGGAAAATCTCTATCTCCTTTAGTGGTCAGGGCAATCGAGGGATCCGGGTTCGACTCACGGTATAGCCAGAGATGAGTTTTTTCCTTCCTTAAAAAATTAACATCTCAAATAATAAATATCTTCACAACATCCAGTCTTCCGTATATCTTGGATTAGCTATATAACATAAATAATCTTAAGTGTCTATGTGTTCAATATTTTTCGCAACATACACATTTCAAAATCGGATGATTCTTTTTGAAACACCCTGTATATTTATTCTCATCAAAAAAAAATTTCATTTCTTTAAAACACTTAACAAGGACACCCCAAATTCATTAACACTATGAAAAACAAAATGAAATTCGGGACGTTTTTCCGTATCCTTGAGCATTAATAAAATAAAAACAATAGCAAACCAAGCGGGACATAAAAAAAAAAATTTCTTAACATGTCCTACTTTATGCTCAATGAAAGTAGACCACAGGTGAATTGAAAGAGGGGGGGGGGGGGAAGAAAAAGAAATTCACGGGAATATTTTCATAAATTTCTATAAAATTACGGATTTCTATCACAAAAGTCGATTTCTAAAAAACAAAACGGCGCCGCGAACAAAGGGAATAAAAAGGTCTTTAACCACTCACCACACGACCCCGAACGCACCATGCCCGATGGGTCTGTCCGCTTTGTTCTCGTTGTTCAGCCGATCCTCGATGATATCGTTTGTTGTTGTTGTCGTGCTGGTGGTCGTCCTATGATGGTGATGGTAGAACTGTTGCTGCTGAGCTGAAATAACAGCTTGCTGAACGGATTCCAACGTCCTCATTCGTGCACCGACGAGAGCCATTCAACAAAAAAAATTAATTAATTCAACAGAATAAACAAAAAAAAAACCGAATTAATTAAAAACGAAAAAAAACAAAAACTAGTTGAAAGTTTAAAAGTCCTCCTTCGTCGTGTCACGAAACCCTCATCTCGCACGATGATGATGTCTCCGACGTTTCATGAGTGACGGATTTGTCTTCTAGGATGTGAGGTAGCAACGATGATGTTCGACGATGAATTCCTGTAACTTCATACTAAGGGAAATTAAAGAGAAATAATTACGATATTACTGAGAAAATGACGATGATGAAGAATAACTGACGCACAGCTGCAGACAATGGACTCATAACACAATGAACCTTGACGCCCCAGCAGCAGCAGCAGCACCGTCCGTGACAAAAGACGACGCTTTTCTCGACGAATTGCAAGGACGCGGGTGCAGCTCAACCCGCGCTGGCCAATCACGAGTGGTTTTGCTTCGAGGAGTCGATATAAAAACTCGTCTGTGATTCGGTAAAGCTCTCGTCAGCGCGTGCTACTTTGAACGCTACTGAACTCTAGAGAAATCGATTACGATTTTGCGAAAGTCAGAAAATCGATTATACTTTCTCCGTAATAATTGACCATATATCTGCGAAAAAATGCGGGAATTTTTTTTATTTCTAAGGCCGGGATTACACTATGAAAGTTTTATAAAAGTTAGTTTATAAAACTTGAAAAATGCAACCAATCGGCGGATCAGTTAAGTTCGCTCGAATGTAATAGATGTGTGTATTGGTTTCATTTTTAAAGTTTTATAAAATAATTTTTATCAAAGTTTTATAGTGTAATACCAGCCTTATATACGGAAATTAGCGATTCTCGCCAAAAAGTTGCCAATTGTCACTGAAAAATTGATGTTTCAAATATTTTTACGAAGGAAAAAAACAATTGTGAATGCAAATAATATTAATGAACGAGAACAAAAATACTGTTTACGTTTAATAATGATGCAGTTAAGTTGTACAGGGTGTCCCATAAATTTGTGAATATACGGTAGTTTAAAAATTCATAAAAATGGAAAGAATTGCATATTCGAACGTAGTTTGCGGGAAAGTTATTCTCAACTAAACGGGATTTGTTTTTTTGTGAACAGAAAAACAAATTCATACTGTTGTAGATAGAGGGCGCTGCACGAAAGAAAATCACATGTGAAAGAAATGTACATATGCTAATTAGAGTCCTATAAATGAAAGGAGTATGATCAACAGCACATTTCTGAATCTTCCTGTTGCTGGCGTTTACAGGGCCGCAACTAGGTACTTATTCAGGCGTGGGAACGCATTTTGGCGCCTACATACATGTAATGTAGAAGAAGCAGTTAAATGGTACATTCGGCGTCCACTTCCGTCTTGCGCCCGGGCCACAAAACCCACCTGCTCTCCCTTAGTTGCGGCCCTGGGCGTTTACATAAGGTTCTCATTGCGGCATTGGTGAATAAAGCACTATTGGTTGAGTCAGGGGTCTTCACCGCATGGCCCGCGGGCCACATGTTACCACCGAATGTTTCTGCAGTGATTCACGGTTAAAAACATAGGCTACTCAATTGTCTCAAAGACTTTAGGGCAGTGCCTGGATCGTAGCCGGTCAATTTGTCGCACTCAACTTGTCGCGATCAACTCGTCGCGCCTCAATTTGTCGCGGTACAAATTCGTCGCAGTGCCAATTCGTCGCGGTACAAGTTTGTCGCAGTGTCAATTCGTCGCGGTACAAATTTGTCGCAGTGTCAATTCGTCGCGGTACAAATTTGTCGCAACTTCAATTCGTCGCGGTACAAATTTGTCGCAACTTCAATTCGTCGCGGTACAAATTTGTCGCAACTTCAATTCGTCGCAGCTCCGATTCGTAGCTGTACAAGTTTGCCGCCGTGTCTATTCGTCTTGACGTCAATTTATATATTACAGCGCAGAATCAATTCGTCGAACCGTCGATTCTTCACTGTACATGTTCCACGCGAGCTTGTATGTAGGTTTTTGTCTTACACGTGAAATAAAAACATGAACAAAAGTGTACACGCAGTTAACTGAAAAGAATTAATTTTTGTCAATGCGGAAAGGCTATCGAAATTAAAATTAAAATATCAATTGCATTTAAAAATTTAACTTCATATAAAAGTTTAATTATATTTGAAAATTCGGTTAGAAAAATTTGAAAAGTTAAATAATTGATTTTTGCTGTGATAAAATTTCAATATCATGTGGAAAAATTTCGGTTTGTATGATATTCCCCAAATTACAGTGAGCCTATCTTTAACGGTAAATTTCTATCTGCCCATTACAGTATTACCATTACAATATCTCCATAAGAACCTGAAATATTTAATTAATTAATAATTCAATTAAATTAATATTTAATTTCACCGTATAAGCCACACTTACAACCACACAAACAAACCAGCCAAAGATATGCGACTGATTATAAACATAAGATTAATGGTTATATTACACTGAAGAGCCAAAAAAACTGGTACACCTGCCTAATATTGTGTAGGGCCCCGCGAGCCCGCAGAAGTGCCGCAACACGACGTGGCATGGACTCGACTAATGTCTGAAGTAGTGCTGGAGGTAATTGACACCATGAATCCTGCAGGGCTGTCCATAAATCCGTAGGAGTAAGAGGGGGTGGAGAAAGGCGATGGTCAATGAAATTGTGACTAAATGTGTGGTAGTTTTTTGTACACATGAGTTTTGTTTTGTTATGTGGTCTGAGTTATTAAAATCTCAGAAAAGTACAGCGTGTTGGTATGATGAAATCGAGTATTTTCTGTTAGAACAAAGGGTTTCGCTGACGAACAATAGCGAAACTTTACATCCACTGTTATTCCGAAAAACGAACTACTGTTGTTAGAGCGGATTTCTGAAAAAGGGATATTCCAATATGTTCAGAAGGATATATATTCTAATCTAACACAGGACATTGCAGTAATATTGCGCTACTACTATTGCAATAATACATATTAACTTTCGAAACAGGGGTTCCAGAGGTGGCTCGAGCTTACCCGCCACCCAGATATATATATATATATTAGAAGCCCCATCCCACTGTCCTGAAGACGACACTGTCATGAGCATGACAGTGTTCCAGCTCAGCGGATTTTAAGATAAACCTCATTCACGTCCTCGTACACGTCCATCAGCTCGAAGCAATTGGAACCGAGACTCGTCAGACCACGCAACGTGTTCCTAGTCCTCAACAGTCCAATGTCGGTGTTGTCGGGCCCAGGCGAGGCGTAAAGCTTTGTGTCGTGCAGTCATCAAGGGTACACGAGTGGGCCTTCGGCTCCGAAAGCCCATATCTATGATGTTTCGTTGAATGGTTCGCACGCTGACACTTGTTGATGGCCCAGCATTGAAATCTGCAGCAATTTGCGGAAGGGTTGCACGTCTGTCACGTTTAATGATTCTCGTCAGTCCCGTTCTTGCATGATCTTTTTCCGGCCGCAGCGATGTCGCAGATTTAATTTTTAACCGGATTCCCGATATTCACGGTACACTCTTGAAATGGTCGTACGTGAAAATCCAAATTTCATCGCTACCTCGGAGATGCTATGTCCCATCTCTCGTGCGCCGACTATAACACCACGTTCAAACTCACTTATATCTCGATAACCTATCATTGTAGCAGCAGTAACCGATCTAACAACTGTGCCAGACACTTGTGTTATATAGGCGTTGCCGACCGCAGCGCCGTACTCTGATTGGTTCCATATCTCTTTATTTGCATACGCATGACTGTACCAGTTTTTTTGGCTCTTCAGGTTATATCTATGCGACAGACCTATAGTCATCTTTCTTATTGGTGATTACATTGCCTTTGTCGGTGCTCATCCTGTGGGCATTATGAAAACTTCATCGAATCGTCATTGTACATTTCATAAGCACTGTACATTTCCTCCCTTGATCTGCGCCCAACTCCCTTCGCTGTGAGAAATAGAAATCCCAACAAAAGCGGGAAGTGCGGCTTATACGGTGAAAATTAAATATTAATTTAATTGAATTATTAATTAATTAAATATTTTGAGTTCTTATGGAGATACTGTAATGGTAAATGTTGGTGACTCTCGAAGGGGGGGGGGAAACTCTCGAGCCCATGGGGCAGATAGAAATTTAGCGTTAAAGAAAGGCTCACTGTAATTTGGGGAATATCATACAAACCGAAATTTTTCCACATGATATTGAAATTTTATCACAGCAAAAATCAATTATTTAACATTTCAAATTTTTCTAACCGAATTTTCAAATATAATTAAACTTTTATATGCAGTTAAATTTTTAAATGTAATTGATATTATAATTTCAATTTCGAGTTACATGAAGTTACATACAATGGGCCAATTAAAAGTCTGATTTCATTCTTTTTACTCGAGAGTTGTTACTTTAGAGTTGAAAAATCAAAAATCGATTGACATTTGCAGTGGTGTCAGAGACAGATGCTGTTGGTGCCCAGGGTACTTTATGGAATGGGTATGAGCACCCAGAGAAATGATTCAGAAATCAAAATTAACTACTTCAAAGATAAAGACAAGAACCCACAAGTTCCTAACACTTCCGGCATCTTTGGCCAGTCAAAGGTGCCGACATGAAGGAAACATTGAGGAGGTGGGGCTAAAAATCGCCATTCATTCCGTTCATAAGGGACTCAAACCCGTACTCAGGCGGCGAAATGGTGCATTGAATTGTATATTCATGAGTTAGTGGAGTTGGGGGGGGGGGAGCCTCAAATGGCATCAGCCCCCAGTTCTGGTGCCTATGGTCAGACTGTTTGAATATTATTTCGGTGTGATAATACTAAGTGATTTGAAATGTGCATTGCAAAAAAGTAATTTGAAATGTGCATTGCAAAAAAGTGATTTAAAACAATACTTTTCGCAGCTGTTACACATAAAACTTGGATACATTGTCATAAAAAATTCCTTAAAGATATATTCTCTGCATGGATACATAGAAAGCGGGAACCGCGGCCTATACGATGGAAACTAAATTTTCAAAATTTATTTGATCCCAATTTATTATTTGGGTGAGCTCCCAACGCCCCTCACTGCGAGAAATGGAAATCCCGACAAAAAGTGGGAAATGCGGCTTATACGGTGGAAATTAAAATTTAAAAATTTATTTGATCTCAATTTTTTATTCTGGTGAGCTCTTCAACATCCCTCACTGCGAGAAATGGAAATCCCGACAGAAATGCGGCTTATATTGTAAAAATTAAATTTTAAAAATTTATTGACTTCAATGAATACTTTCCTTCATTTGTTAAAAATTAAAACAGATGGGAAGGAAGAACATTTCCAATAAATGAGGAAAAAAAATTAGTTCCATTTTTTACGCCTAAAGTAACTACCCTATTTATAAGATCACAACAAACACATGAATTTTAAAGAAATTCAAATTTGTCGCGATGAAATGAGTCTACGAAAAATTTGTACTGCGACGAAATGTGTCTGCGACAAATTTGTACTGCGACGAAATGAGCCTGCGACAAATTTGTACTGCGACGAAATGTGTCTGCGACAAATTTGTACTGCGACGAAATGAGCCTGCGACAAATTTGTACCGCGACGAAATGAGTCTGCGACAAATTTGTACCGCGACGAGTTTGTACCGCGACGAATTGACGCTGCGACAAATTGAATGCGACGAATTGTCCTGCGACAAGTTGGATTGCCATAACCTAGTTAATGGCCTGACATCTATGAAATAACATCGATTTCAACTTTTTATTTATATGTTCTGGAGCACGAAAATGAAAATTAATGTCCCCGTATTGTCTTTCACTATCCAACTGCATAAATCCATGTAATTTAGGATGTTTTAAAATGAATTATGGGCCCATATAAAGTACATTTAAGAAATTCCGCAGCTTTAATTTAATTAAGCATTTTTTGAAGCAAAAAAAAAAGGCTGATCGAATACTGAGAGAAAATCGGCTGAACTTCGAGAAAGTTTTCGAAATATCCAGCACCCATAAAAAAAAAAAAAATCATTTCTACGTTTCCTTAACCACTCTACGATCAAGGACGTAATACTACGTCCAAACGTCAGTTGAATAAATTCGAGGATCAAATGCTGGCCGATCTCCCCGCTAAAAAGTCTCGCTACAGAGAGCAACAGGACTAGAATGATACAGTTATTGAACCATCACACTTATGTCATAGTTAAAAAATGAATGGCAGATGGCACCACTATACATAAAATGAATTACACAGAAACAAACTTAGGTTCACAACACATACAATCACTTTCCAACGTGTACCAATTCGTTTGAGGTTCCACAGAGGAATATGGACGAGGTGCATGACTCTTCAGCAGCAGTAGTGGAATAAATTCAAACAAGTTCTCTCTGTTTTCTTTCCTCTCTCCTCGTCATCGCGAAGCTTTGTGTACTTCTCTCTATATTTTTTTCCCTCTTGGTTTCTTTGTATACTCTGATAGTGACTTTTTTTCCACATATGATTCCACAGTGAAAGAAATTAGGTAGGGGGAAAAGAGAAATCTACTTTGTACCTACATTCTTATCAATTTATCTATTACACTGTTTCACTCTTTAATTTTTTTCTTCCTTTTCTCTTCTACTTTTTTTCCTTCTCCTTTTCCTTTTTCTAACTTGAAGTTAGATTAGGACAAGGTTACTATATTTATCGAAGATTTGTGAAATAAAGGGAATCCGAATTTTTTGTCAAGGGGCCGTTCAAGTATTACGTAAGCAAATTTTTAGAAATTTTTGACCCCCTCCCCCCCCCCCCCCCTTGTCAGCAAAATTTTGTCATCAGCTCTGCCCCTCTGAATCCTAACTCATATTTTCATAAAGGGTGGTTGATGACGTAAGCATTATCCAAACCCCCCCTCCCCCTTGTTATCAAAAGTGTCAACAAATCGGAAACCCCCCATCGATGATGACGTAATACTTGAACGGTCCCCAATCACTTGTAAGCGAAGGGGTTAATCTAGATCTGTTTCTTTCATGAGTCGACATATTGGTTACCTTGGATACGGTTTGTGTGTCCCTCAAAGAAAGAGGGATCCAAAAAGCCTCATTCAATTAAAAAGTAATTTCCGAATTCATGAAAATTCATATTTAATGGAAAAAATAATTTAAGTATTGATAGAAATTCATATTTGATAGAAAATAATCTCAGATTAGATATGATTCTCCAATAATATAGGAGCCCCCAGTTTCAGTCGAAGCCCTGTGGCCTCGTTGGGCTCACCCGTCAAGGTGCAATTACGTGGATATCGACATTACGGTATGACCTGTTCGCCCTCGGGATTCACGGGAAATTTGTATTTGGCTCGCAATGTCCGAAAGACTGAAGACCCCTAGGTGAAGTTATTGTTTTTCTTTAGCCATTGTTTTACCATTCTTGAAAAATTCAATTAGTCTTCTTCGCTTGATCACTCATTCCTCCAATTCGCCGCCCTGCACTACACTCCGCTTCGCCATCTTTTCCCCCGGCCCATCCTTGTAAATACGCATCTATCTGTAAGTCAGTCTTTTGGTCATTCTCTGACTTGGTCACTCGCACTGTAGGTAACTTTTTTGCTCGCTGCCACGCTCACACACACTGCATGAGTCACTTAGGTTGACTCTTCATTCCCAACCTGGTCCCTCATTCTCTGGTCACTCTTTTGATAATTTATATGCTTGCCCACTGTTTGGTTGGTCACTCACGCTGCACAGCACACGCTCTGGATTATAGTTTCTTAAATATTTTTTTCCATTGCTCCCTTCTTCAAAATTTTCTTTTGTTTTCATCGCCCTTACTCAAGCCAACCAAGAGAGGATCCTACACTAAACTCATATAGGCCCTCTCACCCCTTGAACGATTCTATCGCTCCCCCTCCCAGGGCAGGATACTGCCCACTTTGGGAAACACTGGTCTAGGCCACACTTTTGGTCGTTCACTCACGTGGTCCCGTGCTCTCTAGGTCATTCGTTGATCTGGACCCTCGCTTTCTAGTCCACTCTTTTGTTCATCCAAATGCTTTCACACGCTTTAGGTTTACATCAATCTTTTCGTAACTCACCGACCTACTCCCTCACTCTCTAGGTTGCCCTTCCGGTCAGGCCCGTAGCCAGAAATTTCGTTCGAGGGGGGCACTTTCATTTCAGGGGGCGGGGGAACCAAAGTGATAGAACAATAAATTCGGTCATCTTTTCCCCTTTTTTCGGTCATTTTCTCACATTTCGGGGGGGGGGGGCGGACTAGCACCTCAATTCCCCCCCCCCTCGCTACGGCCTTGCTTCCGGTCATTCACATGCTTGCTCACTCTCTAGGTCACTGTTAGTCGCTCACTGAACTGGTCCCTTGCTTTTTAGCATGTTTTGTTACATCCCGGGAAGTTCCCGGTAACGGGGATTTTCGCTACAAACCATTCACATGACGTTTAGTTTATGCCGGTAATTCCCCTCTTCTTTCCGGAAGTCGTCACTGGTTACGTGGGTTGAACGGAAGTGCTTCATTCAAGATGGCTGAAGAAGGAGCTTACAGTAGTTTTCGCGGCGCAAAGGATTATGGGAGAGAAGGTCGGTGTCGACCACTAATCCACTCCAAGAAAGATGGGCTTTTTTGGATGAGCTTCTCTCCCACCTTTTTTTTCCCTACGAGGGGAAAAATGTTGCCATGCCGGTAATTATCACCAAAGCGACCCCCAATCTTGCACATGTGAACGGGGCTTATAGGTCAAACTTTTGGTCGCTCTCATGCCTTATTGTTTTACCGCCAGTGTGCTATACAGATTTTGCCTCCGTTCTTCCATTCTACTAGTTTTCTTGACCACTCATTCCTCAAATTTGCCGCCCTTCTGAATTTGCTTTTTTTTTTGGGCTAAGCCCCCTTCCCCTGTAAATACGCCTCTGAGTGGATACCGCTAATAACGCTGCCACTAGGAACGTTTTCCACCAAGAACTCTTCCAGCGCAGCATTGTGTGCACAGTCCATAAAATTAAAAAAAAAAAAATTCGGACTCTTAAAGAAACTTTGCGCTAGAACCACTGCTGCCACCTACTGTATTAAATAAGAACAACTATTCGTTATAAATTCCACAAGTAAAATTGACTGTTAGTTTTATACCAGTGTGCAGCTTGAAAATGAATATTACGCACAGTAGTATGTTATCAGGTATTGTTTATTTTCATGCTTCATACCGATGTAAATCTCATGCATCGTAATATCGGTTACTGTATTATCATGCTTGCTACAAAATTATTTTATGGTAAACATAAGAAAATTGTGACCGGTATTATATGGCACGTAAAATTTACACCAATACATAGCATGAAAAAAAAATGGTATTATACCATGAACAGTCAAACCCCGATTTAACGCCACCATGTATTTCGCAGAATTCTGGCGCTTGGTGTTACATCGAACCTTGTTTTTTTACATGTGTAAGGTGTAAGGCCAAAATTTGTGATTTGGCCTGGCACGGGGTGGGGGGGGGGGGGAGTGCGCTACAACGGGGATCGACTGTATCATTCATTTTTATGCTTTACACCGGTTTAAGATCAACAATAGATTTTACCTGACGAATTTTTGCAATTCGTTTGTTATTGTGTCATAGGTGGTAGCAGGGGTTCCGGGTCGGGAAATTTCTTTTCTATTATTTTTTTATTCGCCGGTTCGCAAATTAATTCCCTGTTTATAGCGGTCCGGGATATTGTTCACTTAACGCAAATACAAAGGCCACAACAGGCAAAATGGCCAACGAGGTGGCTGGAAAAAAGATGCTCGTAAAAAAGATAAAAAAATACTATTATATATATACAGGGTGGGCAAAAAGTCCGTAGAAACTTTAAAAATGGATAAAAGCCGGAAAAATAACCGAAATAAAGAACGGTTTGCAAGGTTAGCATCGCTAGGTCACGGGGATTTTTTTGACAGGAAAAAGAAATAACTTAAAAAACAGCCGATAGGTGGCACTAGTACAAGCAACTTTGGTGGAAATATGAAAATGAGACGGTTATAAGAACTTGCGCTCCTAATCCGCGAGCAATTCACCGCTGTAAACCGCGTAAGTGGGCCTGCTGCACTCTGCCGTTGCTGGACTTGTGACTCGCCTGCAATGTATTATCCCCTGTGGTGGTGGTCATGTGGAACACATACTGCTGTAGTAAACTATTTGGGGGCATTCTGTTCGTTATTTGCGTATCTTTTCTTCGACTTGTGTGTGTCAGTGCCATCTATCGGCTGTTTTTTTAGTTATTTTTTTTCCTGTCCAAAAAAAAAAAAAAATTCCCGTGACCTAGCGATGCTAACCCTGCTAACCGTTTTTTATTTCTGTTATTTTCCCGGTTTTTATTCATTTTTAAAGTTTATACGCACTTTTTGCCCACCATGTACATATTGAGTCATAAGAAATTCTATGGAATTTCAAACCACTCTCTACCAACCATATGGCAATATATGCACTACTGTCTCGGATTGGCAGAGACATGACTCAGGGGGTATGCACTGGATAAAATTGTAGTTGTAACCTACTAGCAACCCAATTCCACCAAACAAGGTTTCAGAAGAGAAACACACACTAAAATAAAACTAATAAAAACTAACGATTATGATGAAATAAAATATACTGCCAGTAAAAAGTTATGGTTATCTTATCCAAGAGTACGGATAACTTCTCTATTCATCCCATTATCAATATCGTATTTCTTTTTGAACATATTAATTGTGGTAGAATTAATAAGCCATTATTAATTATTATGTGGCCATTATTATGTGGTAGCCGGAGGTAAGCCCCCCTATCAGAGAAAAACTCACTGCAACACCACAACACGGATTGCCCCTTACCAAACGTTAGTTGGTGTTACTGGTGTACCCTTGTCGAAACATTCGTTTGACGTTGTATTAATAATTCACGTTCCATCCTATCCATCTCGTTAAAAATTTTGAAAACCTCCTATCATATTCCCCCGACACCTGCATTCTTCCAATGTAAACATACTCAAGAAATCGTCTATCTTTATAGCTCGGACCCCATTCACACACAAGAGTGTTTATGGCTCTTCTCTGCACTTCTTCGCAGGGCCGCGACTAGATGCTTGGTCACCCTGGCAAGTGCGCATTTTAGAGCCCCCTTGTAACGTTGAAGGAGAGTTTTAGTATAAAATTTGCGCCCCTCTGGTCCAGCGACCGGGGCACGATAAATGCCTGCTCCCCCATAGTTGCGGCCCTGCTCCTTCGCCCAAATCTATGGCGTATCTGCCTCTGTATGTCTCCAAATCCATTCAGCATGCTCCAGTCCAGGACGAATCTAGCCCTGAAAAGGAGAAGGATGACTTAGGGGAACGCGGAGATAACTTTTTAAGAATAAAACGAAAAAGGTAGAAAAAGGTTAAAGAACGCTGCTATATGAACTCTGATTATTTTAAAAATATGTGTGATAAGAGGAGGTCTATACGTCGAATATTGGCAATGAACAGATTTTTCTACTGTTTCATTTCAAATTTTTTTTGTCCTGATTGTTTCGACTCAAATAAAGGTATCGAGTCTTTGAAATGGTTGCACAGTTTTGTTTTCGAGGAAAATATTTTTAGACATTCAATGGCATCTTATATTTCGAAATGCATTTTACTGTTTACCCCGACTGATACTATAATGATGGTAAAAAATAGAACGAGAACATTTGGATGTTTCATTGAAAAGAAAAAGTGAACGTCCTCGTCGATCCAATGACTCGTTCACGATTTCTCCAAGTTCGACGACGTCTTTCACCGCCCGTCTCGAGACCAAACCCCGAGAAAACGTCATCTACTTATTTTTCTTTTCTCATTTTTTCTTGAAATGTCTCATGTTGAAGTTTCCATCATGGGTTTTTTTTCGTAGAACAACGGACGGGCTATTGACATGAAAAATAATGAGTGTGAGAGAGAGAAAGGCGAGCCTTTTCACTCCAGCTTTTACCTACATCCGTTCGGCCTTTTCCACACCCACGTGGAAATATTGTCCATCAAACGTCGTCCTATTAAAACAGGTCACCGGATCAGTAAATCTGGTAGGAAAAAGAAAAAAAGTGGGAGGAAAAACTGAAACAAAAATATTAAAAGAAACTTTATTATTCATAATGTCAGACACTGTTGTTCGACAACAACACCAACGCTTCTTTCCACAAACGGGGGAAAAAAAAGCAACCACGTGCATATAGGGAAAGCGAAAGTGTTGCCAAAAAATGATAATAAAAATAAGAACACAATTCAAATGCTTTTATATATTTTCTTTTCCCAAAATTCAATGCATATATGTGTACTAATTATCCAGGTATGTACGATTTCGCTTATTTCTCATTAGATAACTGGGAGAAATTTTGCGATAAGTTATAATGAGCTTTTCAGGTATATATGCATTAAAATTTTTCATTGTTAATTTTTTTTTTTTACTGTAGGAGTAATTAATTAATTCCATCGTATATCAGATTTTATCTTGTCTTACATTAAGTTATGTAATTTGATGAGTTTCGAAGCAGCTTTGGGTGAAAAAAAAGGTAATGGAAGCTATATGACCTACTATCTCGAGTTATCGTTGATAGCATTCTGTAGATCGTGTTTCACGGAGTTAATTAATTTTTTTTAATTATATGCGTAGGGTCAAAAAATTCATTTTAATCATTGTTACATGAAAATCGATTTTTGTTTACATTCCTTTTGTAATTAATGCGTTATTTTCATTCTCTAATAGCACTTATTGAGAGAATTCCGGAACTGTGTGCTGAGATGTTGGTCGGATCAGAATGTTATTCATCTCATCAACCGCTTTTTCTCGAATTGGAAAATCCTTCGTTATCTCTATTGATTCCAGAGAAGAAGAAAAAAATCACTTAGGATCAGATTCGGACTGTAGTGTGGATGCGATAACTATATCGAATATTTGAACCGACTAGAAAGTCAACAGTTTTGATAGTAGTGTGGAGCCTAGTGTTGCCATATTGTAAAAACTGTCAACGAAACCTTATTTTAGACACCCAGGCTGCTCAACAACCAACAAGCTGGTGAATTTCAAATTGCTAATCCGAGATAGACGTTACGTACATCCTCGAGTGGAATTGCAGATATTGCTCCAGAATTTCAGGATGGAATGGCAACTTTTTTTTTTTGCAAGAATTTGATATCTGATTAATTTGGTAGGAGGTTTCCGATCTTTTTTAGACCCAAGTTGTCGATTGCAATTTGGTTACCAAATTGTATGTAAAATTTAAGGTTTCATCATTTGTGACTCGTGTTAAAAAACAGAGTTCTAACTCTTTCTGTGAAATCTGTCAAACATAAGGGACAGCAACTGGAAAGATCTGGACAATATCTCCAACATCTAGCACTAGTCCTAGCGAGACTGTGCTTCAGTTTCAGAGATGGATTTATGGGGTTGCCACGTTCTTCCAATTCTAGTCTATATAATTTCCTTTAACCAATCCATTCTCCAAATTTTCCGCTCTTCCAAACTGCTGGCTGAACGTAGCTATTGTCCGCTAGTTGACAGATGTTACTTCTAATGACTCACAACATTCCGTTTCTTGAAACTGTTCATGCAAAATGGTTTGCACTGCCATGATCCAATGCCCAGAGTCGGTTGAATCTACTTTTTGGTAACATTTTGATTTTCATCAGGAAATATGTCTACAGCTGGCATGTTCGCATTCACTATCTGCCTATTTCACCTCACAGACCCTGCCACCACGTTGAAAATCATGGCATTAGCTCCCAACTGCTCTCTGAGCCAACAAAAAACCACTTCAACCACATCAAAATGCTAAAAACATTCAAAATTGCCGTCTTATTTATTGAAATTGTATTTTGAAATTAACGCTAAAAATGGTTTCAATGCTGTTCAGTAGCCGGAATTTGAATCCTCTTCTTTGACGGCGGCGGGGGGGGGGGGTGATAACTTCATGAAGTCATCATAAAAAAATAATAATCTCGAAACAGAAACCTTTTCTCAACTTATTCTGAATATAACTCCAAGAAGAGTAAATATTTCTTGACACTAGAGAGCAAAAAATGGTGTCAAACAGTTTTTCTTGTGTTATTTTTGTTTTTCTTTTCTTTTAATCAGGAAATTGATCTTCATGTCGCTGATTCAGACGCTAATCTAAGCAGCTGTTCAAACAAGACTCGGATATCGTAACGCAGGAGGCACACTTTTATGTAGTATGGCCAACAAAAAACTGTTTCAGTTTCCGGGTTGATACAACACACAAGAGAAAATAATTCACGCATCGTCGTGGTACCGCTCGTCAAATGAAAGCCTAAGTTCGACCCAACTTACCTCGCATCGTTGTTATGCCGAAATTGGTAGTTTTCAAATTGGTTACTCGTTAAAAATCTTTTCAAAAACAGCAAACGCCAACCCTACATTCCAAAATACGTCCTTTACATGACTGATAGTTCTGAAGACAAACGACAGCACCTACAGACATTATAAGACCTATTTTTGGTAAAATACTGATAATGAGTCCAATAGTTACAGATCCTAGTTTCCTTTCTTCAACAACGGAACCGGGGGCGCTGTGGGTTCACGGCGTAACCAGTAAGAGAGGTCAGAATTAAAGTGACCATATTTGATTATAAAAAAAAAATAATAATAAGGGATGTAGCCATTTGTTGCCACTGTAAACGCCAATGACCGGAAATAAATGATGTCTCCTAGAAATGTTGCAAGCTTCATACACATTTCTAGAAGTTCACAAGCTTCGTATGCATTTCTAGAAGTTCACAAGCTTCGTATGCATTTCTAGAAGTTCACAAGCCTTGTTCTTCTTTCGTGGAGTTCACAAGCTTTGTGTTCGCCTTTCGTGTAGTTCACTAACCGCGCACGCATTCCAGGAGCTCACAAACCTCGTGAGCATTTCTGAAAGTTTACAAGCCTCGAGCATGTTTCTAGGAAATCACAAGCCTCCTACTCATTTCTGGGAGATCAAAAGCCTCGCACACGTCTGGGAAATCACTAGTCTTACTCATTCCTGGGATTCTACGTAATTCCGGGAGTTCCGCACGCATTTCTTGGGAGTTTTTTAAGCCTCGTACACATTTCTCGGAGTGCACAAGGCCTCATACACGTTTCTGGAAGTTCACAAGCCTCATACGCATTTCTTGGAATTGACAAAATTATGTACGCAGTTCTATAAGTTCAACAGCTTCGTACAGCACATTTCTGGGAGTTCAGAAACATCGTGAATGTTCTTGGCGGTTCGCAATCCTGGTACGCAAGTTGCCAATGCCAGGAGTTCACTGAAAAAAGGGGAAAAAACGAGAATTTCGGTAGAAAAGTAGGGACGGCAAAAAAATATTGAAATGACACATGAAATACGCGTCATATGATCAGCTTAAAATCAAGGGATGACAAAATTAAAAATTAGGTGCACACTTCCAAGCATTAGCCACCGAATTTCGTCAACTACAGAGGCGTTACAGAAGCGTCACTCATTAGTCAAGAAAGATTATTACGCTCAAAAACAATTTTTTTCGGGTAATTAGAAGTAAATTCCTATAGGTATTCATGTTGAAGACGCCACGAATGTCAAGAATAGTCACAGGAAAGATTGTGCACTTTACGCTCACGACAATTTACATCATCACGACTGCTCGTTACATCGTGCTGGCGTAATGGATTCGAAAAGAATTACTTCCCCCACGCATGTAATTCTTTTTCACAATCAACTTATCACCTCAAGTTGCCATTTTCTAACAATTGTAATCGCCATCGCTATCTCGGAGAAGACGATGGCAACACTATTTATGCAGAAAAATTGGCATCTGAAATTCCGTAAATATACACATTATCTGACCGGTAAGAGAATCGACGTGTTTAAACGTCGTGTTTCAGCTTTCAGGATGTTGCGTTCTTATCAGATGCCTAATGAATTATTGCGGTGTATTTGCATTGCATGGTGAGTGATGACTATACATTTACTGCATTGTTCTTGGATGTTTTTGTTAAGTTACCACGCTATCGTTTCTGAACAGGATTTCACGTTGCTTCCGAGCTTTCTGCTATCAAAATTGTACAGGGTGTCCCATAAATTTGTGAATTGTTTAAAAATATAAGGAATCGGTGTGTTTGATTGTGGTTTCAAAAAGTTATTCTCACGAAGGAGGATATTATTATTATTATTATTTTTAAAATGGGAAAATTAGTTAAATTTTTTGTCAACAGATGGCGCTGCTTGGAAGTGAATAACTGAGAAGTGAAATAGGTCTAATTCAGAAAAGACGGGAAAAGAATGTAAAGATTTCGCAAGGGTGGAAGCAGAATTTAAAAAAATCGGCAAGGACCGATGCAGAAACTTAGAAAAGAGCAAAGAGGAATAAATCTAAGGAGCGGCCAAGGAAAGAAGTAGAAATTTCAGAAAAGAGCGAGTTAGGTAGAAACTGCGAGAAATGGGTAGAAATTTCAGAAAAGAGCAATAGAGGTAGAAATTTCTGAAACCGACAGACATTTAGAAAAGAGCAAAGAAGATAGAAATTTCCAAAATGGACAAGGAAACGAGTTAAAATTCAGAAACAGCAGAGAACAATAAATTTACAATTCGATCAAGAAAAGAAGACTGAAATTTGAAGGGAGGTATAAATTTATTCGTAAAAATCGAGTAAGGAAAACGACTAAAATTCAAAAAAAAAAGGACGAGATAGAGATCTAAAGAATGGGCAAGGAAGATGGGAGAAATTTAAAAAATTGGCAAGGGCCGATGCAGAAATTTAGAAAAGAGCAAATGAGGAATAAATCTAAGAAACGGGGCAAGAAAACGGACAGAAATTCAGAAACTTGCAAAAAAGGTAGAAATTCAAAATACGGGCGAGAAAAAAAGGACAAAAATTCAGAAATAAAAGCAAAATAGGTAAAAATTAAAAAAAAAAGGGCAAAGAAAGGGGAGCAAAAATTAAGAGCCTGAAAGCCGTGCATGGAGCTTGTTGGCGACTGTAGTCATGGATAGAGGGGGGGGGGTGCCTTCCGGATATTCTCCGGGTGGCGCCCCTGATTCTCGCCCAGCGCGACTCAACCTGATTGGGTAAAAGGCTTATATCCCGAGAGGGACAGAGCCTGGGTCGTGTCTGGTTAGTAGTAGTAGTATTCGCTGTATCCAACTGATTCCGATTATATTGATTTGCCTTCGACGAATGACAGCGTGATTGAAACCTGTGCTCATTTGGGTTAGGAGGAAAAGATCAACCGTGAAATTATGAGATTTACTTGACTTGACCCGTTCCCTTTTGCCCTTATTTTACTCGACCATAATACTCTGCAGAATTAATTTCCACGCTATGGATCCCACAGATGAAAAAAGAAATTTTTTTTTCATATTTGAATTCTTCAAGCTTCCAAGAAGTGGGCCGCAACATAAATTTGTTCATAAAAATGTGATGTTGTATAATGTTACTACAGTAAAACCTCCCTCTCTTTTGCGGACACTCGCGGGACAACAAATAATTGCCCGTAAATGAGAGGCGACAGTATCAGGGGGAGGGGGTTTAATTGTATTATATAGTATTAACAATAAACTGAAATGGTTCTTTATTTGAATATGAATGAAATTCTAACAATATGAGATGCGTTAAAAGTCATGAAATACATAATTACTGCATAGATACGAAATTAAAATTACAAAATAAATATTATACAAACTTCATAAACCGAAGTTAATATCTTTTGGAAACTGATCAATCGATGTTTGGGTGGGTTTTTGCTGCGTATTATTAAAAAGGTATTTTAAGCTGCGAGACTAAATCCAATGACTTTCCATCCTTGCGTTTTTAGGAAAATGTATTCAATCAATGCACTGAATTCATTTGCAAGAGCACGAACTACAATTTTACGTTTTTCACTGTATATGAGCCATCAATTTTTTCTGTTAGTGATAGAGAGCTATAGAGTTAGAGATAGACGATTATACTAGAGCTGGCCGCATTAGATAGCAGGGAATAATGTATAATATAGGAGCACAATCTGCAACACATTATTTTAGATTCTAAACGGGCATCAGAGGTGCCAAGCATTACAGACTTCAAGGCAAAATTTCATTCAAAAGTATCCAAATATAAAAAGTTGATCAAGTACTCAAACTTTTGCTGCCATCTAGTGAGAATAATTCGAACCAATATTGCAACTATTAGTGTCTGTATAGGGGTTTTAGTCCAGTAGAACGGATGATGAAAATTGTGTCCGGGACCGTATCTGAAGGTGATTGTTAAACAGGGGGTTCTGAATGCATCATTTAAATATGTTTTTGCTGGAATATTTTTATTTGGTCGTAAACCGGGGCTGACAGCATCTGAGGGATGACTGTTAAGAGGAATTTCACTGTAATATGAATGCAGTCAAGTTTGATTAATCAGCAATGGCAAAAACGAAAGTAGAAAGATTAGTTATGGCATAATATTAAAAAAAAGTACGCTATTACACTTTCTGCATTTTTAGTACAATAGTAGGGAAACCTACGATGCTTTTATACTTGGAAGAAGCCTCCTATTTATCTCTATGGACATGAAAACCTTCTACTCATTTTTAGGAGTTCACGAATCCCGCTCGCATTACCAGATGTTCACAAGCTTCGCACACATTTCTTGGAGTTCACAAGCTTCGCACACATTTCTTGGAGTTCACAAGTCTCTTACGTTTTTGTGAGAGTTCACAAGTATCGTACGTACATCTCGGAGCTCGAAAACCTCGTACGCATTTCTAGAAGTTCAGGAGCTTCGTACACATTTCTAGGATTTTACAAGCTTCGTACGCATTTCTAGGAGTTCATAAGCCTCGTATGCATTTTTATGAGTTCAAAAATCTCGTACGGCAATTGCCAATGGTAGAAAATGCAGTGCCTTCGAAAGAAAAGAAAAGAAAAAAAAAAACAAGAAAAGAAGGCAAAAGTACTGGAACGTCTCATAAATTCCAGAAGCTCGCTACTCATTTTTGGGAGTTCACAAGTCTCGTTCACATTTCTGGGTATTCACAAATTTTGTACGCAATTCTAGTTCTCAAGCATCGTAGACATTTCTAGAGATTCGCAAGCCTCTAGGCATTTCTGGAGATTCGCCAGCCTCTAGGCATTTCTGGAGATTCGCCAGCCTCTAGGCATTTCTGGAGATTCGCAAGCCTCGTAAGCACATTTGGGAGTAAGCAAAATCTCTACATATTTTCAGGGATGCACGCGTACCTCCCATGCGTCTCTAGGGGACACACAAGTTTTACGTATTTTTGAATGTTTCGAAAAAACGTGACGAACATCATTTAAGCATTTTTAAGAATACGTTTGTAATGAGAGCCTCCTACGCATTTTTAAAAGTAAGCAAGTATTTCCAAGGGTACGCAACACTTTCCTTCAAAGCATGTTTAAGGATACGAAACCCTTTTTTCCGTCAAATACAGAGAAGCGCTCAGCTTTCCTTGAAGCTCGTAAAAATAGTAATCTATCTATCTTCTATCTATCTATATATATAAAATTGATTTTCTGTGTGTCTGTGTGTGTGTATGTTCTCTATACAAATCTACAATTTTAGATCGATCGTCGCCAAATTTTGCATATATACCAAATGCGACCCGACTTGAACGATAGGCTACTTTAAAATTTCGTCAGACCAGGGCAAATGCCCCAAATGGGCAAAAAACTGTCCGGCAACAATGGTTTTTGGGCCTTAATAATCACTTTCCGAACGTTTACTTTGGTTACCGTGGTTCCCTAGCGATGAGTTTCAGACGTGTTTATGTCTTTACAATGGTTTGTCACTTCTTTAATGCTGCCAGTTATGTATAATAGTTTATGCCTTTATAATGGTTTGCCACATTTTCAATATACTCTCAGTAATGAGGCTTTTTGAATAGACGTCATAATCATCACCATCATCGCTTTGAGGGTCAGGAAAAGGGTGATCCTCATAGAAATCAGTATTAAAATTGCCGATTTAACTGCATAAATACGGAAATTTAGTGGGGGGGGGGTCCCTGCCACATCAATAATTTTAAAAATTAAATTGAATTCTCGATTTTTGAAATATGGAATTCACTTGGAGATACGAAGCCCAGAAAATTAAAAATATGAATAATATGCCGGATCTACTTTTGAGTTGGATATCCATGTAATAACATTGATTTCAACCGTTTATTTATATCTTCTCAATCATGAAAATTAATGTCTCCGTATTGTCTTTTGATATTTATTTGCATAAATTCATATAGTTTAGGATGTTTTTAAAATTAGTTATGGGCCCCGTAAAGTGCATCGAAAAAATTCCACAGCTTTAATTAAGCATTTTTGGGAGCTCAAACAGGCAGAAATAGATAACTTGAAGTTCAGGGGGAGGGAATCGAAATACCTAACACCCATAAAAAAAAAGGGTGGGGGGGACTATTCATTTCTACGTTTCTTTAAATTTAGATTTATTTCTTTCATGAGTCGCGCAGGACGTCGCCATATTGGTTAACTTAGACACGGTTTGCATGTCCCTCAAAGAAAGAGGGAGATATCGCATGATCCAAAAAGCCTCATTGAAGAAAACCCGGGCAGCGCCGGGTATTGTAGCTAGTCTATCTTCTATCTATCTATCTTCTATATATATATATATATATAAAATTGATTTTCTGTGTGTCTGTGTGTCTGTGTGTGTGTATGTTCTCTATACAAATCTACAATTTTAGATCGATCGTCGCCAAATTTTGCATATATACCAAATGGGACCCGACTTGAACGATAGGCTACTTTAAAATTTCGTCAGCCCAGGGCAAATGCCCCAAATGGGCGAAAAACTGTCCGGCAACAATGGTTTTTGGACCTCAACAATCACTTTCCGAACGTTTACTTTGGTTACCGTGGTTCCCTAGCAATGCGTTTCAGACGTGTATATGCCTTTACAACGGTTTGTCACTTCTTTAATCCTGTTAGTATATGTATAATAGTTTATGCCTTTATAATGGTTTGCCACATTTTCAATACTCTCAGTAATGAGGCTTTTTGAATAGACGTCATAATCATCATCAGCATCGCTTTGAGAGTCAGGAAAAGGGTGATTCCTCATAGAAATCAGTGCTAAAATTGTCGATTTTACTGTAGAAATGCGGAAATTAGTGGGATTTTCCGCCCCATCAATAATTTTAAAAATTGTATTGAATTCTCGATTTTTGAAATATTCAGTTCGCTTAGAGATATACGAAGCCCAGGAGATTAAATACGAAGTAATTAGTCAAACCTATACTTTTGAGTTGGATATTCGAGCAATATCATTGATTTCATTTATATCTTCTCAAGTATGAAAACTAATGTCTCCATATTGTCTCTTTTCATATTTATTTGCATAAATTCATGTGGGTTAGGATATTTTAAAATTAGTTATGAGCCCGTGAAAAGTGCATCGAAAAAATTCCACAGCTTTAACTAAGGATTTTTTGAAGCTGGAACAGACAGATGGATAACTTGAAGTTCGGGGGGGGGGGGATCAAAATACCTAGCGCTCCTTAAAAAAAGAAAAAAATATATTCATTTCTACGTTTCTGTGTAAATCTAGATTTGTTTATGTCATGAATCGTGCAGGTCGCCATATTGGTTAACTTGGACACGGTTTGTATGTCCCTCAAGAAAAATAGAGGGAGATATCACGTGATCCAAAAAAGCCTCATTGAAGAAAACCCGGGCAGCGCCGGGTATTATAGCTAGTTCTATAATAATTCTATAGCAATTCTATAATAATTTAGAAGATAGATTGCAGCACCTACCAACGCATCAACATACGCACTCGGAAGTTGCGACATCGCGATACAACTCCCCATCACGAAAGTAAATTGTTACGATGACATTCGAAAATCCTAGATATTGGGATTTTCACTTTTTGGTTGGAAAAACCTAGATATTGGGATTTTCAAAGCATTGATAATGCTTTCTGCGATTTACGGTGGGAATTTAAACACGTGTCATTACTATGAGGTATATTGTAACTGCAGAAATGTTGATCAACAAAACGTTTCAACATTTCATTGTTAATGATTATCGGTTATAAATGATTACGTGATCGAATTTATGTGAATTGATAAAATAGCGCGCATTGTGATTTGTGAAAGCATAATTTTTCTCTGAAATAGGAAAAGTAATTCGTTGATTGTGGAAAAAACTGCTTCAAAAAATTATTCTTAGGAAAGAGAAATTATCGCTTCAAAAATGGCAGTGTTCTCACCAACAATCAATATAACCAATATTTCTATTTAATATTTTCGCAGAAATCATTGTACGAAAAAAAGAATCTTCATTAAGTCGGTGAAATCACTTTTATATTTAGAATTAGTGATAATTATTTAGAAAACTTATTTTTACCGATAAGATTGTTCGAAAAGTCATCGATAGTTGTAGGGAAAAATAATAGCTAGTAGGTGTGAAAAACATTGTTTTCAATATTTAAGATGAAAAATGATTGCTTCCAACAGTTCAGATCAAAAATAACTTCTCTCATAGATCCTGAGAAAAAGTTATTTTATCGGTTATTAAAAAACCCACTGTTGGTGCGAAACCCTTAGGGGAAAAACGTCATTGTTATCGGTAATTGTATAAAAAACATTGTAGCTGATATTGTTAAGCGAAAGTCATTGTTTACGAGAATTGGAATTAAAATTTATTTAGAATTGGGAGAGACAAATATATTTTGTTTATATATAATTATTGAAAAAAAACCTTTTTGATTTGCAATTATTAAAAAAAAGCCATTGCTACTAGCAATTGCTGGATAAAGTCACTGTTCGATTAATCATTGGATAAATCAATAAAAATCAATGGTTATTTTTACATGGTCATCGACACTATTCATCATCAAGTAAAACAATCGTTGCTGATTACCATTAGGACAGGTTGTTGTTAACGGTTATTATGATCAATAGATAAGAGCAAACATTAACGAAAATCTTTGGGAAAAAATCACTTTTACTAATTATCGATTGCAAAGCAGTTATTACCAATTGATTGAAAAAGAAAATTAATTTTCCGATCATCGATTAAAAAAGGAAAATGCATTTTCCGATCATCGATTAAAAAAGAAAATTCATTTTCCGATCATCGATTAAAAAAGAAAATTCATTTTTTACGAATCATCGACTGGAAAAGGAAATAAATTATTAATAAATTTTTAATCGTCGATTGAAAACAGTTTGTCACCATCGAATGAAAATTCAATTTTTTTTACCATCGATTGAAAACAGTTTGTCACCATCGAATGAAAATTCAATTTTTTCTACCATCGATTGGAAAGGAAATTCATTTTTTTACCATCGATTGGAAAGGAAATTCATTTTTTTACCATCGATTGGAAAGGAAATTCATTTTTTTACCATCGATTGAAAGTCATCATTATAAATCATAGATTGAGAGAAATTGATATAAATTATCAATTGAGAGTTATTGTTGTAAATCATCAATTTAGAGTGATTGTTATAAATCATCGAGTGAGAGTTATTGTTATTAATCATCGATTAAAAAAAATCGATGTTACCAATTATCGATTAAAATCACTGTTATCACTTATCGGTAAAAAAGTCACTGTTATCAATTATCGATTAAAAATCAGTGTTATCAATTAGCGATTAAAAATCAGTGTTATCAATTATCGATCGGAAATTAGTTTTTACTGATCTGATTGAAATTCATTTTTGCCAATGATAGATTGGAAGGCGTTTTTGACAATCAGCGGTGGAAAAGCTTTTCTTACAAAGCATAGATTAAAAAGTTATTCTCATAAATCAGCGATTAAAAAGTTGTTCTCCCAAATCATCGATTAAAAAGTTGTTCTCCCAAATCATCGAGTAAAAAGTTGTTCTCCCAAATCATCGATCGAGTAAAAAGTTGTTCTCGCAAATCATCGGTTGGAAGTTGTTACAAATCGTCAGTTGAAAGTTATTGTTGTACAGTGAAACCTCACTTCGACGATTCTCAATATAGCGAGATAAATCCCTCTACAACGACATTTTTTCCCAGAATTGTTTTGAAACGACTGTAGTCTAATGTTAAACTGCTGCCTCTAGATGTGGCAATAATCCCTCTTTAACGATATCTTTTCATGGTTTACAGATTCGTCGAGATTACACGTCTGTAAATCATCGATTGAAAGTTATTGTTATAAATTATCAATAGGAAGGCATTTTTTTAAATCATCGATTAAAAAGTCGTGGGGTACAATTCATCGATTAAAAAGTCATGGGGGTACAATTCATCGATTAAAAAGTCGTGGTTACAATTCATCGATTGAAAAGTCATTGTTACCAATCATCTTAATCGAATCATGTGATGTTCTGGGGCCTTTCTTCCGGGCTGGAAATAACAGATTTACACGTTCACCTTGAAAATTATAGTGCCGGATCGTATTATCACGGAGGTTCCTATGCAATTGAGGCTCTCAGGAATCGCACAAGTAGGTACATGTTTTGAGACGGTTGGAATGCCATGAGACATACGCATACTCGGTTGGGGTAGGCTACTATAATGGATGGCGCCTTGAATGGACTACTTGCTGACGTCACGAGCGGTGAGCGAAGGCCTTCTATCTCTAGGAGGTGCTGCCCCAACTCTCCCAAAAATGTAGAGGCTTTCACTAGTTTTGGAATGATTTCTTTCATTAATTCCGAGTTTTCATCATTTTCTGAAAATTTATTATTTCTGGAATATCCTTCATGGATCCCGAACTTCATTTTATATATATATATACAAATACAAATACAAATACAAATACAACGCCACAACAGGCAAAATGCCCAACGAGGTGGCTGATAAAAAAGATGCCCATAAAAATATGGTTGTCATATGTTTCAAAAATACAGCAACCCAATTAAAAATGCAATTAACACAAATTACAAACAATATATACATATATATATATATATATACGTATATATATATATACGTATATATATATATACATACATATATATATATATATATATATATATATATTAATGAACGAGAAAGAAAGAAATATATATATATATATATATATATATATATATTTCTTTCTTTCTCGTTCATTAATATTCATTGTACAGATATTTTTCGGTATTTCAAATGTTATGCCTCTGGATTCCGACTTCACTTCCCTCTTTAATACGGGTTGCCCAGGCTAAAAGTATCTAAAATTAATGACTTACAGTAAAAAGCACAATCCATTGTTATTTAGAACGACGCGAGGGATTCGATACTTGTGAGCACGGGATAAGGAAGGCGCGGTAGCCCAGGTCAATAAGATACTCGCCTAAAATATCAAAGGATGTTTAGAGGTGTTGCGAGTTTGATACCCGGTTCGTTCGTCAGAAAACTTTCCTGACACAGGGGTACAACAGAAATGACGACATGACCGCAGAAAAAATTGCTACCGCAGGGAGTCCCCCCATCGAGGGGTTAGCGCACCAACCTCTCGATGAGTATAAAAAACAAGCCTGCCGTTCGGAATCGGCCATAAATTGTAAGTCCTGGTCTAATTAGCCCTCGTGTGCAGGAAATGACCGTGGTGCGACAAAAATGATCAACGGGCTAACTTTTTCCGACACAACTCTGTCTCTTTTGAGGTAACGGGTGCTTTGCATCAGTCCGGTGATGTGAGCGGTTCTATCTGTCTATTTATCCATTGTTATCCAAGGATGATGTCACTCTCCGCTATCCATACGAAACTTTTTAACAGCTGGCTGATGCGAAGATGTATTTGCGAGAGGGAGAAAATTCAACTCTCTGCCCTTGCGGGGAACCTAACCAACACCACCTATACCAGAAGGCTTCCGCGCGAAGCTCGTGACGTCACTGAAGAAAGTCATCTCACCTATAGCCATTGGATATAGCAGGCAGACGCATGCGCCATCTCTACCCTTTTTTTGTAGTATATACAATGACTATAGGTGAGATGACCTCCCTCAGCGATGTCACGAGCTTCGCGCGGAGGACTTCTGCTATAGATGGTGTTGATCGAATCCACTTGGAAAGTGAAGAGGGACATCATCCTTGAATAAGTCGCCATCTGGTGGCAGTGTTAGCAATTGCGAGCTTTGGCGTGAGTTAGGTCCGACCGTCCATGTACGGTCCCGTTCAGTGCACACGAGCTCCAAGGAAAGATTGAGATATTCGTTGCTTTTTGTAGTCCAGAGGTCCAGGGTGCTCCTTCGGAAAGTGAGAGGTCACGGATTCGATTCCCCGTAAGGACGCGCGCGCGGTTGAAATTTCTCTCTTTCTTAAATACATCTTCGCATCAGCCAGCTGCTAAAAAATTTCGCATCCATATTGTTAGTTAGTTATACATTGTAGTTGCATCAAAGAGGTCAACCCCTGAAGTTTATTTGCAGGTTAATAAATTTCAACGTGATTACCATTAGTGGTTCTGCAGATGTCTAAACGGTATCCGATTCTATTAACACTCTTGCGAAGTGTTTAATAGAATATGAGGTGTTAACGAATACTGCTGCCGAGATATACGATCTCTCTCTGAAATTACATGTGTGTGAAAGGCTTCACATTTCTCTCAGATCGTACAATCCGTTTAACACGTGTCGCCGATGTAAATTCAGCTAGCCAAAGCACGCACGTCGGGGCGTACATACAAGGTTCAATGCGTGCTTCGAACCTCGTGTTGTGGGGTACCTCTAAGTAGTAATATATACCTATGTTACTACTTAGGGCCAGAACTAGAAGGGAGGCAGCAACCAAGGCAGCAAAAATTTGTCCCCCCCCCCCCCGACAAAAATCATAGTTACGGTCCTGCCACTACTACTAAACCGTACATGCAACTCGCAAACATCCGTCTGAGAAATTTTAAACGAATTGGAGCAGCTCGGAATGTGCAGTGCATGTGTTGTTGTGTTAGCTGTATTATATCGAGTTGTTTATTGCGTACTTTCATCGAGCCTATTCTTGAGGAATGCTTGTATGTGTTCGAGAAGTACTGCCTACTGTCTTCCGAATTCGGGGGCAAACAACCCTGCAGTTTATTTTTGTCTGTATCACGTACCATGCGTAAATTTTAGATGTTGTAGATCTGATTGCTCTCTGTGGAGAGACTTTAAATGAGCTGGAAAATCTCACAGAAAAACAACAGAACACTTCAGCTGAAGATAGCTGGCTGATACGAAGATAAATCCAGCAAAGCGAATTCAATTGCCTTTGCGGGGAATCGAACCCACATCCTCTGACTTGCCGGATGAGTGCCATAGACCACTAGGCGTGGCTTCGATTCCCCCCCCCCCTAAGGGCAGTTGAATTTTATTTCCTGGATTTATCAGCCAGCTGTCGAAACCTTCGCAGTGAGAGCGGAAAGGGTGACATCATCCTCGGATATATCGCCATCTGGTGACAGTGTCAGAAATTCGAGCTCCGGCCTGAGTTAGGTCTGGCTGTCCATGTAAGGCACCCCCCCCCTCCGCCTTTCAGCGTGTGTGCACGAGCTGTAAGGAAAGACACTTCGTTATCTTTGCAGTCCAGTCGTTTCATTCCACCATCGCTACAGGGGCGGTCAGCTGAAGTTGGTTTTCTGTTTCCCATCTTCGAGGCGCAAATACGAGCCGATCTCCCTGTTAAAAAAAGGCTCACCACATGGAGCAACAGGCCCACAACGGTACAATTATTCAATCTTTGCACTTAACTCAAAGTTGGAAAAAATTGATGAGATAGGTGGCAGCACTACGCATAACAAACATTGCACAAAAACAAGCTTGAACCACTTTGTTAGAAATTCTGTAGAGAAATGTGTACGATGTGCATGTGCGGTCAATATGTAATATTCTAGTGGTCTAGGGCAGCGGTTCTCAACCGGGGGCTCTAGGATATTCCGGGGGGGGGGGCATTGAAGAAAAAATCGCAAAAGGGGAGCCAGGGCTGCTGATAAGGGGGCCATGAAGAAAATTTATTGAAAGAGTGACCATAAATTTTTAATTTCAAACAAAATGTATAGAATATTTTGTTTTGCAATGTTCTCCCTATTTAAGTAGCATTAATATAAAGATCTGATTGATTTTTGATTGGATATTTCAACACCGAGCACAAGGATTTGAGTAGTTGAAAGATGAAATTTAGCACTTGAAGTATCAAAAATTTTAGGAGTTTCACGAAAACAAGCACAATGATTTTTCGTGTGTGTGTGTTCATCCAATTTTTCATAATTTTCATGACCTAAAGATGAAACATCGTTACTGATAAGTTATTAGCAACTACGTTTCTTCTTCAGGTCATAAAAATCAGAGCCCTAGTCATAAGCTTGTGTTATCAGTAATTATAAGGTTTCGAGATGGATGTATTTATATATACAGTGTCACTGTATCGACAGTGATTGACAGTAACATTTATTTGAAGACAACCAACCCAAAAACAACGTTAAATGCGGATAAAACGATTTTGTTGGTATCAGGAGAGACAGAGCAACAACTTTGTAATAGGATTTTTGAGCACACGGTGTACGTATAAAGAAGTTAAAATTTTTATTTTAATAACTATACAACCCCTCGCAACACGAATGGCATATCTGAGTACCACACGCTATTTGGATGGTTTTTTCTAATTGAAAGTATTCCTGTAGGGTGAACGCGGTTTGTGCCAGTAAAATACCATACGTCTTGTTACCTATGCACCCTGTACATTACATGTAGTAGCGTCTGTTATGTGAAATATTGCGTAAGCCGAACTCACACGTTGTTCCGTTCGCCTGCGAGACAGAGGCCACATTATGAACCAAAAAGCCAGTTGCAGATAGCTTGTCATCCAACTCATCCAACGAGACATCAGATTATCACGATGAATGTAAGTCTCACCGTATCGAAATTATAATCAAACTTATAATTACAATTATTATCAGAATGTAGGTTCGATTTCCCGCAAGGGCAGTTGAATTTTCTTTCCTGGATTTTTATCAGCCAGTGTATGTGGTCCTCGTGTGAGCCAGCTGTCGGTTCCTTCAACATAACATTATATCGATGTCGTCGGATGTCCACTGAATCGAATGACCGATTCCCAATCACAAAAACAACAATAACATTCGCACATAATGTCCGAATATTCACTATAACATTTTAGTATTATGCCACAACAACAACTTTATCAGCAGCTCTTTATCAGATTTCTCGTAAGCGTAATCGATTTGTATTTATCGCTTTATCTTATCAGATACGCGATTCAGAACGTGTTATCTATTGCCGAGTTTTAGCGCAATCATTTTCACGTATTATTATCATTTAATTGGAAAAGAAAAATGCACGCAAAATCGTAACAAACATGGTGGAGGATTTAGAAAGTAGTTTTGTCCATGATGACATATTTTCAGTCGTGAGGCGACGATATGTGGCCCGTGGGCCTCACAAACTTCTGACACTCACGGCTCCCTTGTTCTAATAACATAAGTGTCAGAAACTGAAGGATCAACTTACTTGATCACCAGTGCACTTCATGGGGGGGGGGGGGGGGGGTTCACGTGCATAAGGAGCCTCACGTGGCCGTAGTATGCCTTTTCGGGCCCCTGGAACAGACTTTTCTTTGGGGGGGGGACCTTTCTTGAAAGGGTTATTATTATGCAAAATAAGGGTAAATATTTTTGAGCCCATTCGGCTCGGAGCTCCTGGCAGTGGTGCATTTACAGGGAGACTTAACTAGAGCTCAGGTTCAGAGGGGTGGCAAGTTTGAGGAATGAGTGGGGTCAAAATAAAACTAGTAGAATGGGTGACGGAATTTCTATAAGCCATGTCTATTATAAACATGTCTCTTCCCAGACAGAAAGGGACTAGATCAGTGAGTGACCAAGGGAGTGACTCTTGTTCACTCCTCAAGGTTATAGGACAAGGTGGTGAATTCAAAGGAAAGAGTAGTCAAGAAGAGATTAGACAATAATGGGAGAAGGGCAGTAAAATTCTGTAGCCCACTGGGGGCATGAGCATTAATGCGCTTCTGGGCCCTGGGGCAGTCTAGTTACGGCCCAGCAGCCTCAAAAAACGAGATCTGGTCAAAAATTCAGAATGTAAGCATTAAAGACACAAATTTTATATCAAAGTAAGGAGGCCTCAGAAGAAAAATCACTTTTCCCGGGAGACCCGTGATGCTCTTAACGGTCCTGATCACACGTTGGGGCGGGGGGGGGGATGTTTCTGGCTGATGCTGCTACAGCATTATCTGAAAAAAATGAAATAAATAGCGTTATTCATAATCATACTCGAAAAATGTAAACGAGAACGTATTCAGAAACCTGGTATTCGGAAGGCTCGCCTCTATTTCCGGTCACTGTCATTGCGGACATCACTTTTTCCATCTAAAAATGTTACTGTTATACTGTGAGGGCGGGTGTCGAACTTGTGAACAAAGCCCGGTAGAACACCCCCCCCCCCCAACAAGGACTTTCTGGTCAATTACTAGTTCAGACCTTGACCTACATATCCCGATCTAGTGTAGATCAAAGTCGATCAAAGTAGATCGGATCATATTGATCCTATCAATATGATCCGATCGATCTCCTGCCCCGGGTTCGATCCTAGCCAATGCACATCAGTAAACCGTTATGGTTTATATGATATATATATATATTAAATATGGTTGTTGATGATCTCCCAAAGAGACCGAACTGAGAACCGTCTGGAATAGGTTGTCAAAGGGTCCGAGGAATGGGGTTTCAGAATTAAGTAGAGATTAAAATTGAATTAAACAAAATTCAGATGTGTACAGGACAAAATGTCGAAGACATAGGCGGCTCGTGAGTTCCAGTATACTCGGTATTCGCGGGGGGATGACCGCAAATACGGAAGATCCGCGAGCCCTTAGCTGCTCTTTGAGGAAAAAAAAATCCTAGAATGGACAAAAAATAACTCCGAGAATCGATGAAAAAGATCCTAGAATCTACGACAAATATACTAAAATCTGTGAAAAAATCGCAGAATCGAAGAAAAAAAAACCTAAAATATATGAAAAATCCTAGAATCGATGAAAAATATATTAAAATTGATGAAAAAGATCCTAAAATTGATGAAAAAGATCCTAAAATTGATGAAAAAGATCCTAAAATTGATGAAAAAGATCCTAAAATTTATGAAAAAGATCCTAAAATTTATGAAAAAGATCCTAAAATTCATGAAAAAACCCTAGAATCAACGAAAAAAAAAATCCTAGAACCGACGAAAAAAAAAAAAAAAACCTAAAATCTATGAAAAATGCTACAATTCATGACAAAATGCTGAAATTTATGAAAAATTCTAGAATTGATTTTGAAAAATCCGAGAATTGATGAAAATTCGCAATTTATGGGTGAAATGGTTACAGAATTGATGAAATTCTGAAATAATTCCAGGATTAATGAAATAAATGATTCCAGAATAGATGAAATAAATGATTCCAGAATAGATGAAATAAATGATTCCAGAATAGATGAAATAAATGATTCCAGAATAGATGAAATAAATGATTCCAGAATAGATGAAATAAATGATTCCAGAATAGATGAAATAAATGATTCCAGAATAGATGAAATAAATGATTCCAGAATAGATGAAATAAATGATTCCAGAATTGATAAAAATTCACAATTTATGGGTGAAATGATTCCAGAATTTATGAAATTCTGAAATAATTCCAGGATTAAAGTATCCGACTACGATGCAAACGTCATTTTGGAAGAAAATATGGATTTTCATTTTTTAATTTTTTTTATAAAAGCCCTATTTGTTGTGATTCCAAAACGGGCCTTGTTTTGTTTATATGATGCTTAGAATCAAAGTTACGTTCACTTTAGTGTTGCGTTTTTACATACAAGTAATACGCGAATAAAGAATTTAAACGTGTTTTACGAAGAATGCGATTTTTTGACATTTTACTTGACTTTGTGACATGATTTGTAAAAATTGATGCATTGCATCCTTACGAAATTTTAATATATTATTTTGCTATATATTGGTTATGAACCAAAATCTAAGGTCTATCTCATATATTTTTTGAATCACAGTGTTTTATAGACAAAATGTGGGATGAAATTTCAAAAAATTCACACGTACTTAAACATATTTTGGTGTAACTTATGAACATATCATGCAATCCTTTAAATTTTGGTTCGTAACCTGCAACATTACCAGCTAAATGCACTGTGAAAATCACAAAGGATTTATTTCATTAATAACATTTTTTGCAATCGTGTTTCGAATATCACATGAATTTTGCTCAAAATTTGACATAAAAACGACTTTTCGTAGAAAATATAATAGATAGACCAAAATTTGTCACCGTTTTCACCATTTCGGACACTTTCTGTCAAAAAATGTATTTAAAGTTCACTCCAGAACCATTTTAAAGAAAAGTGACAATAAGGGTAGTCGGATACCTTAATGAAATAAATGATTTCAGAATTGATGAAAACACGAGAATCAAATCAGAAAACGTTATTACACACACATAAAAAAGTGTCTTTCATGCTGTATATTTTTTAATTTTATTATACAAATTTTATACATACAAGAAGTGCGAATGCCCTCAAAACGTTAGGCCCAGAGTCTGTCGCACACCCCTAAGGGCGGCTCTGCTTTACTCAAATATTCGAACACATCTAACTGCTGTTCAATAGCGTCCTCGGGCACGGGTCCCTAGCGTGAATTAAAAGAGAAACGATCTCCACGTGTGAAAGATGCAGAGAGCTATTCTCTCAAGATCAAAGTGTTGGCCTCAAAAAAGAACTTCATCTTCACGCCAAACGCATCGGAATCACGCCAAGATCAAAACGAGCGCTCACTTTCACTTCGAAAGATTCTTCTCCCTCTTCATATCAGTAGCACGTGTTATCCAGAGAGGAAGCATCCGTGTTACGTCCTCGTGGTGTCCGTACGAGCCATGTAATGTGTGATACTAATTCAAGGAAAAAAAAAATCACTAATCAGTGCCTGAATCTAGAGAACATGGATAATGTGGGAGTGATTTAAATAATGTGAATCAATTGTTTTTCTCGAAATCACGTTTACGTGATCCGTCGGATCTTTTTGAGGATCACCTTGACAGTCAGCTGTGCAAACTGTAATTGTAGTGAGTTGGATGTACACACACCTCTTTTTTTTATTTTATGGATTTAAGACGTGTTATCGCGTCCATCTATCAGTGTACGTGATGCGGGAATATGCGTCCGAGAGATGGTGGATTAATTCGTCTTCCGTGTGAATTTATAAATTACGATGTCTCACGCTTGCGGTAGCGGCACCGTGGGAGGAGGCCTGAGCTCGGTCGTTCAGCGGCTCGGCATCCAGCGGAGCCGTACTTGGGAACCCGAGCATATGTACGACACCATCAACAGGATGAAGTGCTGCGAACGTCGGCAGAGCTCGGCTGTGGTGTGTTTGCTCGGTGGGGACCGACAGAAGTCCCGCAAGTACCGCAGGAGGTCACAGTCCTTCTGCGACCGGCAGTTCTACAAACCGCTGCCGTGGAAAAGTATGGATATAAATGTCAGACTACCGGATGGCACCAGAAGGATCGTGAGTGATATATTTGTTTTGCTTATGATTGTTTATCATTTATGTCACGGGGACGCGGAACTCTAATTGGGAATCATTTGCATAAATATACGTCTGAATTCTCCGATACGGACTATCTTAGTTTTAGTTTATGGAATAGACATGGCTATCGGTTCTGTATTTCTCGAGTCCAATGGAATTTACCATTGTTGTGAGTCAACAATCGACATGACAGAAGCCATAACTGTTGAATCTTGTCATTGTTATCAAGGATGTTTCTTCCGCTTGAAAGTGATGTAGTAATATATCTTTTGGTTTTTAACTGTTACGGGTTACTAAAATATTAGGAATTTTTTAGAGCCCCCTATTTTCACCGTTATTTGTGGTGAGGTTTTCATTTATGATATTGGTTAACATTGTTGCCAAAATACGAAAAAAAAAAACTTTCATTGGGACAATGAAACAAAACATTTATTTAGACATGAAAAAAATTAGTACATGATAGCATTTTTCCATGTAACACTGTCAATGTGGAAAACATTGTCCAGGATGTGCTGTGGTGGTCGAGTGGTTACAGTGCCGGACTCGTGATGCGAGGATCCGGGTTCGAACCCCACAGTGGTGGTCGGCTGAAGTTGGTTTTCTGTGGTTCCCAACTTCAAGGCGCAAATGCGAGCCGATCTCCCCGTTAAAAAGTCTCGCCACAGAGAGCAACAGTCCTACAACGGTAAATCATTCAACCATAACACTTCACTCATAGTTAGAAAAACTGGGGGCAGATGACAGCACTACACATAACAAGCATTACACCGAAACAAACTTTACGTCAGGTTGCACTACACGTACACTCATATTCCCGCATGTACCGATTCGTTGGGGGGTTCCCCGGGGGGGGGGGTTCCCCGGGGGGAGTGCATGTGTGGTGTAGCAGTAGTAGGTAGGGACTCCAAAAAATGGCTCGGGGATCCATGATGTTCTTAAGTCAGCCACCTCGTTGGGCAATTTGCCTGTTGTGGCGTTGTATTTGTATTGTATTTGTATGTTGCCTTGTCCATCCCAATGTTACTGATTCACATTTGACTGTAACCAGAAAATGTTTTACATGGCAAGAGGTGGATTTAACGAAACGGGCACATCGAGTACGCATACTATGCCTCGACTTCTGAAAGGCCTTGAGGAACCCCCAACTCTCTTCAGTTTTTTCTTATTTAACGGGGCGCAATATTTTCTTCTGCACCCGGGGGCCTCAACTGACCTTATGACACTTATTTTATCTGAGACAACAATGGTGATTTAGACATGACTGTTTCCAAGAAACATTGTTTGACATGAGAATACTACCGGTAAACATTGTTTCAGAGTGGGATGGCCAACCCGTGGCACGCTGCCACACCATGGTATCAGGAGTGGCACGTGAACGCTTTTCAAAGAAAATTCTGGTTAAAAAATTCTATTCAATTTTTCAATCAAAAACAAAATTCTCTCCAACTTGTAAACAATCCTTTCCTTATAGAAGATGGCCTTGTAGGCTGCCAAACCTATATTTAGTATGGTAGGCGGTCTTAAAATAATAATTATGCGATGACTTTCTATTCAATGCGTTTCTGTTCGGTTTCTCATCTCTGTCATAGTTGCCGGACGTCCCATGTGTACGAGAATCAGGATCGTTCGCATGTGGACGCATGCATTGTGTAATACAATTACATTGTATATCCATGATTTCTTTATGAATTCCAAGCACTCGGAGTCCTCAGTTTACTATGTCTATGTCTAACATAGTGTGCGTAAGATGAACTTCTACCAATATACGTATATACACAATCTGCATTGTAATAATTGAATTTATGAGTGAACATTAAAAAAAATTAAAACTAGAAAAAAGTGAGAAACTAAACATTTTTACGAAAATAATGGCAAGACGGAGAGAACAGCCGGACAATATTTTACAGGAATAGAAGGAATGCTGGTATCTCGTAAAAACGGGACGTGTGGTCTGCATGTTACAATTCGTAAAGTGGCACGTGCATCGAAACTAATCTTGATTGTGGCACGACCTTGAAAAAGGGTGACTACCCCTGTTTTAGAGATCGATATTCTCAAAAACATTGTTCGAGACGGCAATTTTCCGAAAAAATACTGTACGACCCAACAATGTCTTCAAAAAATGTTCAAACGACAATGTTCCCAGAAAACATTTTTTGAGATGGCAATGTTCCCAGAAAACGGTATTTGAGACTATATTGTTCACCAAAAAACATTGTTAGAGACAACAGTGTCTTAAGAAAACACTATTCTAGACAATACCTCCAGAAAACGTTATTTGTGACGACAATGTCCCCAGAAAAAGTTGAGGCGACAATGTTGATGTTGACGTAAACGTCGCGAGTGTTGCGAAAGAAATCGTTAAGACACCAATGTGCCCAGAAAAAAATAGTTCGAGACGAAATGACGTCAGAAAACGTTGAAACAGCAATTCTAACGTTGAAGAACAGTCTAGATGAGACTGTCGTCGCAAACATTTTTTTCTGGAAACAATGTCCCCAGAAAACATTTTTTGAAACGGCGATGTCTCCAGGAAACTTCTTTGAAACGACCACGTTCTCAGGAAACTTGTTTTAGACGACGATCACCCAGAAAACGTTATATTTCACTATTATTAGTTTTCTTTCTTTCGTGATACATGCTTTTATATTGAGTTGCTGTATTTTGGATATATTAGGCATCCTTATTTTTTATGGACATCTTTTTTCAGCTACCTCGCTTGGCAATTTGCTTGTTGTAGTCTTTGCATTTGAGACGAAACTGTCCCCAACAAAACATTGTTTGAAACGACAATGTCTCTATCAAGCATTGTTTGAAACGACAATGTCTCTATCAAACATTGTTCGAGGAGACAATGCTATATGTAAAATAGGTAAACATTTTTTGAGATGACAATTTCTCCAGTAAACACTGAGACGACAATATCATTATGAGTTGGTACGAGATTACACGATCGCCATGTTGATAGTTTTTTACGTGTGCATCTAAGCGTTGTATAATGACATTGTATAATTTTTTTTTTGAGCCGAATGACGGAGCTTTCATAAGTCAGTCACGCGGAGATTGTCTCCCCAACTCTGATAACAGTCGAATTCTTTCCAGCCTTTTTTTTTGTGTTATTCGTGTGTGTGTTGGTTGTGACTCTTATTATTGTTGCTGATAAAAAGAGAGAAAACGCGTGTCGACATGTCAACATTCCTTGGAAATCTTGACATGTTAAGATTCCATCTCGAATATTTCTTCCCCCCCCCCCCCCCGAAGATAAGACAGAATTCTTTCTTAGAAGGAATTGAATATCATTCGTATTCCCTATGAGCGTGTATAATATACACGTTGAATTCGGCAATTGGCTACCGAATGGTTTTTAGGACCGTAATGAGGAATATTTGGGGGGGGGGGCGGGGGTGGATCATTTGATTTTTGATTATCACTCTAGAGACGTTGGCCCTGTACTAGAACAGCCTTAACAGAAGCGTGGCCTGATTTTGGAAATAACAGCGGGGCTTCTTTCTCGGGCAGTGGCATCTTAACGGTTGAGTAGACTGGGCTCGAACGTATGGCCCCGAACTGAACAGGGGCTCCTAAATTATCGAATGCTTTCACTGATTCTGAAATAATGTCTTTAATTTTGGATTTTTATCAGTTCCGATGTCTCTCCACTTCTGAAATTATTTCTTACATGAACATTAAAACTGTTATCTATTAATTCTGAAATTATTTATCTTGCATTAATTCTGAAATTATTTATCTTGCATTAATTCTGAAATTATTTATCTTGCATTAATTCTGAAATTATTTATCTTGCATTAATTCTGAAATTATTTATCTTGCATTAATTCTGAAATTATTTATCTTGCATTAATTCTGAAATTATTTATCTTGCATTAATTCTGAAATTATTTATCTTGCATTAATTCTGAAATTATTTCTAACATTGATTCTGAAATTACTTGCATTAATTCTAATATTAAAATTACTTGGATTAATTCTACTATTAAAATTATTGCAACTATTCTAAAATTTTTTGCAATAGTTCTGAAATTATTCTTATTTCTTGCAGTAATTTTAAAATTAAAATTAATTTTAAAATAATTTCTTGCCATTATTCTAAATCTACTTATTGCCATTATTCTAAATCTACTTATTGCCATTATTCTAAATCTATTTCTTGCCATTATTTTAAAATTATTTTATGCAATAATCCTGAAATTTCTTGCCATAATCCTAAAATTATTTTATGCAATAATCCTGAAATTTCTTGCCATAATCCTAAAATTATTTGGTGAAATAATCCTGAAATTGTTATTTCTAGCAGTAATTTTAAAACTATTGCATTAATTCTAACACTATTTTTTACATTTATTCCGAAGCGATGTTTTTACATCAATCCTTTAATTGGTTAACATTGAAATATCCAGAGGAGAAAAATTTTGAGGGGTTACTATTAGCAAATGGAGGTACTCTGAATGCTATTACACGAGGAAAACAATATCGTCAATAAATAAAATAATGTGGGTTGTTGCACATCAAGGAACACACTGTATTTATATGATTTCCATAGATTTGAATAGTTTGAAAATGCCATTTGCTGTTCGAGAACATACTTTCCAGTCATTGTTGAAGAATGCGCAACAATACTATGTCTCCTCCACACATGGCATTTCCCTCAAAAACGCAAGGGTCTGGCTTAGCTCGTCAAGAAATAGACGTTTACCATTGAGCCATTCCGCTGGTAGTTATAGAAACTTCTCGACAGGGCCGCAACTAGATGGTTGGTCACTCGGGGCAAGTGCGCATTTTGGCGCCCCGTTTATAATGTTGAAGGTAAGGTTTGAGAATGAAATTTGCGCCCCCTCTGATCCAGCGCCCGGGACACGGGACCCGCGTGCTCCCTCCCTAGTTGCGGCCCTGCTTCTTGAACAGCTCAACAAGTAAAAATCGAAAGTTTAGGAGTTCCTTAGAAGCATCGATACCGAAAGTAGCTCAAAATATAGAAAAATATAAACTCGTTGCCTGAGAACAACATTGTCAAATAAAAGGTGATAGTGATAGGTGATATGGTCATTTGTTTGGCACAGTTTGACCAAATTGGTTCTTGCGCCAATAAATCCAAAATCCAATCCAACATGAGTAGAGTAAACATTCAAACGTCATTTCCCACGTTTTTTTTCTCCAAGGGCATTGCACATCCGTGCTTCTAGCATGAGAGGGATGATATATAATTCAAATACAAATACAAAGGCCCCAACAGGTGAATTGCCCAGCGAGATGGCTTCCCATAAAAAACCGAAACAAAAAAAGACTGAAAAAACTCTGAAACTGTTTTTTTTTACACTGATTCTGAAATTCTTTTTACATCAATTTTGTAACTATTTTTTTACATCAATTTTGTAACTATTTTTTTACATCAATTTTATAACTAATTTTTTACATCGATTCCGAATATACTGCATATAGTTTTACATCAATTCCGAAACTACTGTGAAAACACATTGATTCCGAAAATATTTTTTCACATCAATTCTGAAAGTATTCCTTTATTGTATTACTTTATGTTAATTTTAAAACTATTTGTTGCATTAATTCCAAAAGTATGTATTACATTAATTCCGAAACTATATTTTATATTCATTCCAAAAGTTTCTTTTTACGTTACTTCCGAAAGTATTTCTTTACACTAATTCCAAAAGTATTTCTTTACACTAATTCCAAAAGTATTTCTTTACACTAATTCCAAAAGTATTTCTTTACACTAATTCCAAAAGTATTTCTTTACACTAATTCCAAAAGTATTTCTTTACACTAATTCCAAAAGTATTTCTTTACACTAATTCCGAAACTATCACTTTCCAAAAAATTCATTCTTTTATGCATTGATTCTCAAATCGATCCCTTCATCTCAAATTTTAAATAATTCGGAACTTTCATTACTTTTTCTAACATTTGTGTGTGGCCCCTAATTACGTGTAATTCATTCAAGTATTACGTAAGCAGATTTTTAACCATTTTTGACCCCCCCCCCTTGTCAGCAAAACGCTGACCCCCCCCCACCCCGTCAGCAAAATTTCGTCAGCAGCTTAGAATATTTCATACCTTCAAAAAGGGTGGTTGATGACATGAGCAACCTTCAAACTCCTCCCCCCCTTGTCATCAAAAGTCAGCAAATCCGAACTCCCACCCCTCGATGCTGACGTAATACTTGAATGACCCCTTATGTGTTCATATTTTTCGGTGTCCTTGTACATTCAGCAGTAACAGGTGTCTATTTTGGATGCCGAAGCCCCTTTTCACAAATAATAAGTAATAGAAACTAAAAAATATTGATGAAGCAGCATTTTTTTTTTTTTGAAATGCATACAATCAGACTCGTGGGTAGGGCGCTCTAAAAATGTTTCGGCCCGCTCCATAAATATATACAGTCGCCCTCGCTTAATTGGATATCAACGATTTCATCACGCAATATTCGATTAAACGGGCAATTGCCATTTTACAACGTTAGTATAACTTGTATATTAAAAACTGATGAAGAATCAATATTAATAAAGCTTTTCGAATAAATCGGACATCAAAAATGAAATAAAAATTACAGTCGAATTTCGATTATCCGGCATAGTCTCTTGGCACAATGACGTCGCCAAATTATCGGAGCTGTCGCCAAACTTCACCAAATTTGTTGCCAATTTGGCCGGAGGAATGCGTTAATCTTAATTTTTGCGTAAGATGATGGGTATTTGCAGGCCAAAAAATACATAATAAATGATAAATAAGAAGCATTTACATAATTTTCGTAAGAATATTCACATTTTTGGAATTCGCTTTTCTGTAATAAATTTTTAAAAGGTACAGACATTTGCATTATGTATATGTTACAGCCAAAGAGCGACCAGCCCAATTGACCCCGGCCAACGTCTGAAATTCGTTCTTCCGCCGGGCTTTAGCCGGCCCCTATATATCGATCCCTATGATTCAGGGACATCGCCACGTTGGTGTATTGTTTTTTCTGATTTATAATTGCCCCTAGCTAATCGTAATCGGGTCGTCGTTTCGGTTAGTAAGTAAGCTAATCATAATTATTATGGTTATCAATGGCAACCCTAACGATCAAAGGAATCAATATCGATATCGTAGTGAATACACATATAAGGATGCATAGGGATTGACATAAAAAGCCGGCTAAAACCGGCGAAAGAACAAATTTCAGGCATTGACCGGATCAACTGGGCTGGCCACTGAAGTGACCAATTTCGGGCTTTGACAGTAACATATACATTTATGTATAAAGAACTGATCTGTGCCAAGAGATCGTAAAATATGAATGGGAGAGGTTTTTGGTATTAAAATGGTGATTTTTGATGGTATAGTGGGAGTAGGAAGTGAGCGCAAACTCCGGCCTATATATATCCGGTTTTTCTGTTATCTGGTTCGCCCTCTTCCGCCGGATAGTCCTGATTCTACTGTATAGGTAAATACAATGATCACAATACTTAAGATATTTACCTTTCATTATGAAAATTAGCGCTCTCTATTGGCTCAACAGAGGACAGAAAATTTTAAATGTATGTATTGAAGATGACTTGAATATTTAGAGGCCAGTTCCTACTCTTAGATGTATTTATCTTAGCCTAGTAGCATATTTTCCATTACTTTCAAATTCAATAGCATTATGTGCATAGTTGTTGATGTGTATTAACAGTTGACGCGTGAAGCGTAATACAGTCGAATCCCGTTATAACGAACTCCAAGATACTGGAGAAATCACTTCGTTACAACGAAAATTCGTTATAAAGGAATTCCAGGTTTTTGCATTGTCCCTATGAAAACTTATCTGAGGAATTAGAAAAGTGTTCGTTAAAACGAGATTTTCGCTATTAACGGTATTCGACTGTATTTGATTAAGCGGGAGAAAAGTCGCTGGAATTATCTTATTAAGCGGGGAACATCGTCTCTATGGGTCAAATTTCGGTGCCACGGGATTTTATGCGTTTAAGCGGGGCATCTGCTTATCCGTATTCTGATAAAGCAGGGCACAGACCGTGTGTGTGTGTGTGTGTGTGTGTGTGTATATATATATATATATATATATATATATATATATATATATATATATATATATATATATATATATATATATGCACACTTTTTCTATCACTGCTTTACAGTTTGAGTGTGTCTTTGTGGGGGGGGGGGGGGTGCTCTCTTGAGCACCGTCCCTGAGGATGGTGATGGTTCTGACCATCACATAAGTTAATGTCTCCATTGAAATATCGGGAGGGTAATCGTCGGCTGTGCAAGAGTCAATTTCATGTCCTGAACATGTACATTATCGATCGATTTCATGTTTCATAAAAGGCGTTTTCCGATGATTATTTGCACAACTGTTTTTTTTTCGAAAAGTTTCGTGATCCGCCATTTTCTTCCATCTAGAAGGTTCTAAAAAAACGGGCGCAAATACACCTGTCCGTTTTGTTACATTTTATTTTATTTTTTTCGTTGCACGTGATTTTATTTTGATGCTCATAAATTGGATTATGAGGATCGAGAAGCTGTTCTGCAATTACGCGGTCGTCTATGTATTTTTAGTTCAATGATTTCTGATTTAAAAAATTTGGTCTCGATGTCTGAAGCGTTTTTCAGCCTAGTTCTTGGCCTATTGAGTGAGTGGGGCGACCTAGTGAATGAGTGTCTTGGTGAGTGAGGGAGGGAGTGAGTAAATGCGTGACCTGGTGATTGAGCGTGTAACAGAGTGAGCAACCTAGTGAGTTGACGATAAAATGAGACTGAGTGAGTGACCGGGTTAGGAATTAAGTGATTGGTCTAGGAAGTAAGTGACTGACCTAGAGATCAAGTGAGTGACTGACCTAGAGATCAAGTGAGTGACTGACCTAGAGATCAAGTGAGTGACTGACCTAGAGATCAAGTGAGTGACTGACCTAGAGATCAAGTGAGTGACTGACCTATAGAGATTGATTGATTGATGACCGCTCAGGTCCAGAGCGACCTACTGAGAAAGCAATCGAGTGACCTGGTGAGCAAGTGAGTGACCTAGTGGGTAAGTGAGTGACAGAGGAAACGACCGAGTGATAGAATGAACTACCTAGTGATTGACTACTTAGTGATCTGGTGAGTGTGTGAGCGAGAGATAGCTAGCTCTAGTTGCAGGCCGGTTTCGCTCATTCATTCACTTACTCATATGCTCACTCAGTGCTCACTACTCACTTTCATACTCACTTGCTCACACGATCATTCCCTCACTCAATCGGACAATACTCCACTCGCTTATTCATTTACTCACTCGTTCACTTGCTCACACGATGATTCATTCACATGTTCTTCCACTAACTCAATCGCTCATTCATTCACTTGTTCTTCCATTCACTCAATCACTCATTCACTTGCTCACTCACTCGTTCATCCATTCACTCATGTGAGCTGATGAATTTTCCGAATACGCTTTTCCCGAGAGTTCATGTCTATTTTATCAAAATCGAATAACTCGCCCATCGGTATCTTCGGCATTAGACAACGCCCTCGACGAGGTTCGACAACGCCCAGCCGGGTAGCCACGACCCACACTTCGAGAACCACTACGTCACAATGAGGTTCAAGTTACCCTTTAACTGACCATAAAATATACCGCGATTATAACATCATAATAGAATTTTTCATAGTCATCATGATTATCCAATCTCGAAACCACGGCCCATAGTGACCTTCATGCTAGAATTACGAACGCAAAATAAAAAAGCTCATATTTTTTCGATGATGGATCTGGACACGCAAACCAGGGTTTTTTCTTTCCTTTACTCACTATTCAATGAGTATCATTATTATTACTCAGTATTTGGCGTATTTGGCTAAATAAATCTCTTATTAATTAAAGGTTGGCTGGATCAGAAAACAGAGGTGAAGGTCTCGTGATATAAATCTTCATCATGACCTTCAGATGGACTTTCCTTCTTGTCCGTGAGTCATCAACTATGGACAAAGTATTCGTAATTACGTGCGTTTACGCCACTGTAATGACCGGGGGTGTTTCTTTGGCCCTACGTCAGTCGCGTGTCTGTCTCTCGGACGGACAATACTCCATCAAGAAATACCCTTTCTATAAGAAAACCATCACTGATGGCAGTGGCGGGATGGGAAAGTAAAAAGCGTCCGGAATTATGTTATGTTGCTCAATAGGATATTTTTCGAGAGAAAAAAAAAGTGAAAACAATGACTAGAGAGTGAAGTTGTCTCTACACCATTGTGTTTTTTGTTGTTCTTGTCAGAGGTCGTCTTCTCTTTTTTTTTTTTACTTCATGTCAGTGGCGTAATCGGATCCAAGACCGTGTCAGAGACTTTTCGCACGGATTTATATTGATTACGACAGCTTTTCTCGACCTTTTTTCGCCCTTGGGAAATCATTCATACGGTATTCATATTCTACGGAGAGTTTCGGGCAATCTCAATGTTCTAAGGAGCCCTTGGGATTATGCACACTTTTTAGAGAATCCTAGGAATAACAATTACGTTCTTGGGGCCCCTGTAAGCAATGACAATGTTTTTGGAGTGTCATTTGGAGTCATGAAGTGACTCGCACTCTTCTAAAGGGGTTGAGCATCCTTATCCTACATACTACGTCAGGGCCTCTCTCACCAGACGCGGGGCCCCGGTGCGAAAATAATAGTGGGGCAGGGGCTTCTTACTAATTTCGGAGTCCCTTAGTCCCGATTTTATATATTCTGATGATTTGATCGTTTTTGTCGCACCACGGTCATTTTATGCACACGAGGGCTAATTAGACCGGGACCTACAATTTATTGCCGATTCCGAACGGCAGGCTTGTTTTTTATACTCATCGAGAGGTTGGTGCGCTAACCCCTCGATGGGGGACTCCCTGCGGTAGCAATTTTTTCTGCGGTCATGTCGCCGTTTTTGTTGTACCCCTGTGTCAGGAAAGTTTTCTAACAAGGATGAATCGGGCATCGAACTCGCGACACCTCTAAATACCCTTTGGTATTTTAGGTGAGTATCTTATCGACCTGGGCTACCGTGCCCGTATATATTCTGTGGGAAAGGGGAAACGGCACATCAAAAAATTCATGCATTATAACAAAATATACAGGTATCAAAAATGCGAAAAATGATTAACAAAGATAATCCCAGCACCCATGGAAACTCAGAATAAATGATAGAAACAATTCCGCACACAGACGGAAATTCACAATGAACAGAATAAATGAAAGAAATATTTTCAATTGAAAATTTGAGAATTGATGAATATTCAGAATTTGAGAATTGATGAATATTCAGAATTTGAGAATTGATGAATATTCAGAATTTGAGAATTGATGAATATTCAGAATTTCAGAATTGATGAATATTCAGAATTTCAGAATTGATGAATATTCAGAATTGATGAATATTCAGAATTTCAGAATTGATGAATATTCAGAATTGATGAATTGATGAATATTCAGAATTGATGAATATTCAGAATTTCAGAATTGATGAATATTCAGAATTTCAGAATTGATGAATATTCAGAATTTCAGAATTGATGAATATTCAGAATTTCAGAATTGATGAATATTCAGAATTTCAGAATTGATGAATATTCAGAATTGATGAATATTCAGAATTGATGAATATTCAGAATTTCAGAATTGATGAATATTCAGAATTGATGAATATTCAGAATTTAAGAATTGATGAATATTCAGAATTTCAGAATTGATGAATATTCAGAATTTCAGAATTGATGAATATTCAGAATTTCAGAATTGATGAATATTCGGAATTTCAGAATTGATGAATATTCAGAATTGATGAATATTCAGAATTTCAGAATTGATGAATATTCAGAATTGATGAATATTCAGAATTGATGAATATTCAGAATTTCAGAATTGATGAATATTCAGAATTGATGAATATTCAGAATTTCAGAATTGATGAATATTCAGAATTTCAGAATTGATGAATATTCAGAATTTCAGAATTGATGAATATTCAGAATTTCAGAATTGATGAATATTCAGAATTTCAGAATTGATGAATATTCAGAATTTCAGAATTGATGAATATTCAGAATTTCAGAATTGATGAATATTCAGAATTGATGAATTGATGAATATTCAGAATTGATGAATTGATGAATATTCAGAATTGATGAATATTCAGAATTTCAGAATTGATGAATATTCAGAATTTCAGAATTGATGAATATTCAGAATTGATGAATATTCAGAATTTCAGAATTGATGAATATTCAGAATTTCAGAATTGATGAATATTCAGAATTTCAGAATTGATGAATATTCAGAATTTCAGAATTGATGAATATTCAGAATTGATGAATATTCAGAATTGATGAATATTCAGAATTGATGAATATTCAGAATTGATGAATATTCAGAATTTCAGAATTGTTGAATATTCATAATTTCAGAATTGTTGAATATTCATAATTTCAGAATTGATGAATATTCATAATTTCAGAATTGATGAATATTCATAATATTCAGAATTGATGAATATTCATAATATTCAGAATTGATGAATATTCATAATATTCAGAATTGATGAATATTCAGAATATTCAGAATTGATGAATATTCAGAATATTCAGAATTGATGAATATTCAGAATTTCAGAATTGATGAATATTCAGAATTTCAGAATTGATGAATATTCAGAATTTCAGAATTGATGAATATTCAGAATTTCAGAATTGATGAATATTCAGAATTTCAGAATTGATGAATATTCAGAATTGATGAATATTCAGAATTGATGAATATTCAGAATTGATGAATATTCAGAATTTCAGAATTGATGAATATTCAGAATTTCAGAATTGATGAATATTCAGAATTGATGAATATTCAGAATTGATGAATATTCAGAATTTCAGAATTGATGAATATTCAGAATTTCAGAATTGATGAATATTCAGAATTGATGAATTGATGAATATTCAGAATTGATGAATTGATGAATATTCAGGATTTCAGAATTGATGAATATTCAGAATTGATGAATTGATGAAAATTCAGAATTGATAAATAACAAGAATAAACAAAGTAAATGAAAAAATATTTCTAGAATTGATGAAAGTTTTCTGAATAAATGGGAGAAAAGATTCCAGAGATCTGATGAAAATTCTGAGGTAAATAGAACAAATGGAAATAGTTCCAGAATTGATAAAAATTGAGAATTTACGAAAGAAATGATCATTACCGCAAGTGCGTAGCCCAAAAAAAAAAACGCGGGGCTCGGTGCGACCGCACCTGTCGCCCACCCCCTACTTATCGGTCTGTACTGGGGAATCCCTTCAATTACTAAGTCGTCTTGAAAATATCTTCCTGTTTAATCCATGAAATGGGAAATTATTCTACTTTCGCCGATGGGTTGTCACTATCGGAACAGTGCCAAAACTGCGATGACCGGTTCGTTTTGGGTAACCCTTTTCACACTCGGGTGTGTCGCTAACAAGGGCGGTAACCCTTTACCCGTTGAAAGGGAGAGTGCCCTATAAAATGAAGCCCGAGAACGTCCACAAAATTTTACGATTCTCCTCGCACAGATGACGTAATTGCGTATCCTCCGCTCATTTTAGAAATAATAACTATATACCGAGCTCTTCAACCCACTCGATATAAATGCGTACATTAATAATAAAATAAGGATCTGGGTCTCTCTCTCGACCTGCGTTTAATGCGCGGCACCTTTTGAAGAGCTTTCATCACAAGCCAGATACTGCTTTGAAACGAGCAGTTACAGTCGGCCCCGCTTTAACGGATAAAGTCCTCCGGCGATTTCTCCCGTAGAGAGAATGTTGAAGTCCATCGCTTAATATGATCATTTCAACTTTTCCCCGCCTTATCGAATATTACACTTCACACGTCAACTGTTAATACACATCAACAACTATGCACATAATGTTATTGAATGAAACTGATAGAAAATATGTTACTAAGTCAAAATAAATACATTTGAGAATAGGTACTGGCCTCCAAGTATTCAAGTTGTCTTCAATACGTACATTTGATAATTTTTATTCTCTGTTGAGCCAATAGAGGGCGCTGACTTTCCTAATAAAAAGTAAAAATCGTAGGCGTAATTAAATACAATTTTCTTTTCATTTTTTTCATCTGTGATTAATTCGGGAAGCTTCATTAATATTAATTCTCCATCAGTTTTTGATATACAAACTACGCTAACGTTGTAAAAAAAATGGCAATCGAATTATAACTGTTCCCCCTTATAATCGCGTACCCCGCTTAATCGGGTATTGGGTGCTGGAATCGTTGATATCCGATCAAGCGGAGCCGACTGTATTCCCGAAAATAAATCAACGTTTCATATTGGATTTTCGGTCCTGGATGATCATCTAATGCAGGCCTGGACTAATCTCTAAAAATTTGCTTGCCCAATCAAAATTTTGTGATTCTATTATTTTATCACTGGATTTACTTGAAAAACTTTTCGAAGACGAACTGACCAATTTGCCTAAAAGATCGAAAGTGATATAATTTTATATAGAAATATTGAAAAAAGTTAAAAAATTCATAAGGAACACAGTCACCAATTAAAAATCTAAAATTATTCAAACGGCTAATTAAAATTTTTCGCACCATTGTCGTCGGAAAAGAAGTCACTAAGTAACAATTCACTTCTCTTATAGAATCATAGCCAATTTACGATACGGGGCCGGACTTGGCACGGGCTTAGGATAGGTTGGGTAAATTATGCGTTTGACAAACCATGACAAAGTTTGAAAAAAAAAAAAAAACTTAAACCGGGAAATCTTGAAAACTTTTTTTTTTTCTAACGGGCATAATAGTGTGGAATTGTAAGACAATAGAGAAAATTACCTATTGTCACTAAAAGCCTTGGCCTTGTTCATTGTTCTTGAAGATTTTCTCATTGCAGATCGCTGAAATTAAGTGAAAATTTTCGCGAACCGGCATAAACGGGAGAAATAATTTGGGACTGGTGAAAAAAAACGAGGAATTTACTAACCTTCTGAATATTATTATACACTGCTCAAAACAATTAGGGGAGCACATGGTTTTAACAAAATTACGCAAAGATGTATACCGATAAGTAACATAAAATGAATCATCCATAATTTAAAGCCTAGCAAGAAACGGAAGAAGAAAACTTCATATGCAAATCAAAGTTCATTACGTCAAAAACCAGAAAAAGGAGATAAGGGCAGAAATCGGGATGTTGCAGAAACGTCTGTTTTACAGCCGTAACTGTGAAATTCGATTGCGCAGTATTTTTTTTTTTTTGAGACAAGGTGACTTGAGGATGTCTCAACAACGTGATTTACCGGAATCCATGGCGTGGCGTGTTATAGGCAGACTGGAATCCGGGCAAACACAACGTAGTGTCGCGGACGCTGTTGGAGTCGCCAGAAGTGTTGTTGCAAGGCTGTGGAATCGATTCCAAGAAACAGGAAATGTTAGACGTCGACCAGGGCAAGGTCGGCCACGCGCCACTACAGCAACTGATGACCGGTATGTACGGTTAACAGCCCGTCGAAACAGAACAGAGAATGCTACGCAGCTGCAAAAACGGTTGCTGTTGGCAACAGGACGAAGGTTGTCCAGCCAAACAGTACGTAATCGGCTTCATGAGGGAGGGCTCTATGCTCGTAGGCCAATGGTCTGCATTCCGTTGACCCCACGCCACCGTGCGGCCCGAAGAAGATGGGCTGCTGAACATCGAGATTGGGAGCAACATGATTGGAGCCAAGTGCTGTTTACAGACGAGTCCCGATTCAGTCTGGAGTGTGACACCCGACGTGTTCTGGTATGGAGGGACAGGGGCACTCGAAATAACCCCGCATTCGTTCGTGAAAGGTCGCAATACAGACGAGCTGGTTGGATGGTATGGGGTGGAATCAGCATAGGCGGACGTACGGACCTGCATATCATTCGGAATGGCACTTTGACGGCCCGAAGGTATGCAGACGAGATACTGCGACCTCATGTCATCCCTTACGCTGGAGCCATCGGAGATTCCTTTGTTTTCCAGGATGATAATGCCCGACTGCATAGAGCTCGTCTGGTGGAGAACATGTTTGAAGCTGAAACAATACAGCGTATGGAATGGCCAGCGTGCTCTCCTGACCTGAATCACGCATTGCTGCGCGACCAAGGCCGCCTGTTACTGTCCGAGACTTGCAGATTGGACTTCTTGAGGACTGGAACAGTATTCCCCAAAGTCTGATCGATAACCTCATCGCATCCATGGCAAACAGGTGTGCAGCAGTCTTAGCTGTTCGAGGAGACCACACGCCCTATTAAAACTCATGCATCATGTCTAAACAGTACTTTTTTTTATCGTTTACATGTAACCAAATTGTTGCCCTAAATCATCTTTTTTCCATATTTTCAAAGAATTAAAGCTTAATTCCCAATTTTTTTACGTCTTTTTTCTGTATTGCGCATTGATACGCGTGTACTATCCATTGTATGCCAATACGTGGCTGTCTCGCACGGTTTTCTTCACTTTTTTGCTTGCTCCCCTAATTGTTTTGAGCAGTGTATTTCATATTTATACTTTGTTATTATAAATACGAGAAACCTCATTAATCTAGGACGGCTGTTGTCACCTATTGAATAAGAACAAAACTAGCTGTTATAATTCTTTAAATAAAATTTTCATTGAATTTAAACCAATGTGCAGGATGAAAATGCACGATATGTGGTATAAAACGAAATTTTTTTAACTTTTATTTTGCATACCGGTGTAAATTTTATGTGCGAAATAATAGTTACTAGTTTATGATTTTTATAAAAAGTAATTTAGCGGCGAACAAAAATATATTGTTCCGGATAATGTCTCTCACAAGCACTCCAGATGGCAAAGCACGAAGCAATTCGAAGGACAATACGGATTTATTTCACGGAACAGCTATTTACAAGCAGAGATTTTAACGAGACACACAGATACCTACTTCTCTAACATACAAGGAAACTAAAAAAACTCATAGTTCCATTCTGTCGGCACCACTATATAGGCAAAAGAAACCTTCCCGAACGATCTCCACGATTCTCGCGGGATTTTTTACGCTTGTTTTGGCGCTATGACATCGCCAAATCATCGGAGCTGTCGCCAGAATTGCCAAGTTTGCTGTCAATTTGACGAGATCTACAGAGAAAGGCATCAATGGTTATCTACAGGCGAAAGATGATGCAACTAATGACTATCTACATAATTTTCGTAACAATACTAACCGGTATTTTAACGCATAAAATTCATACCAATATGCATCATAAAAACAAATAATACACAGCATCATAACATATTTTGTTCGTTTTCATGCTGCATTATCGATTTGAAATCAACTAACTAACTTTAATTAAAAAAATTATAACACATAGTTTAGTTATTAATTGATAAGTGGCAGAGCAGGACCCATATTTTTTGTGATAGATATTTTTACCGATATTTTTGTGCAGAAAAGAAATGCGGCATAAATATTTTTCACAATTAGATACTCGCAGAATTTTTATTCCTTTCGGACACTTTATATACAGTCGAATACCGTTATAGCGAAAATCTCGTTTTAACGAACACTTTTCTTATCCCCCCAATAAGTTTACGTAGGAACAATGCTAGGTAACCTGGGATTCCTTTATAAAGAAATTTCGTTTTAACGAAGTGATTCCTCCGGTCTCTTGGCATTCGTTATAACGGGATTCGACAGTATAACACATTTTATTATAACAGGACCATATTTATCTAGCCCGTAGTAAGAAAGCGGTGGGAAAAAAATTTGACAACCGAAAAATCGTCGGGTGTCGATAACTTGATGTAAATATATGCGCATTTAGAGCGATAATTACAAGTGGAACTAAACATTTTCCAGTGAAAATAATTTTGATCAGTGCTGCACTGCTTGTAGAACAAAAAAGTTGTTTAAATTATAGTAAAGGTCACCTGGAAAAAGGTTAAGGGCAATTGAAAACTATATGTAAAAATAGAGCTTTTTCCTTTATAATCTTTTATCATTCGGGATGTCATTCATAGAGATGAGCCATAAATAACTAGTGATGTAACCATCTTCCAAGCTTGTTTGGTGACTGCAATAAGGTAATGTTTGTTTTTGTACAATTGCTATACCTTTCATGAGTCAAAATGCAGCGCAAGTGCTCTGCAGGATTAGGAAAAGGGCTTCTCAATGACCACCCGAGAGGTTCCAGCCGAATTGACGTCAAACCAATACCCCTTTTAGACATTCAATCCTTTTGACTGCCACGGGTGCAACGGGATCCACGTGTTGCTCGTACAGAAAATGCAGTTCTTTGTGGGTACAAGACTGCCACTCAGAAAAGGTATTCCAATTGATTGTAATATTATAACAGAAATAGCGAAAATTTTTGCTCTTCCATAAGGAAAAGGCTGGTGAGACGTCTATTTCATCAGAATTTTATGCAAAGTAAAGGTTGTTTCACAGGTTTAGGAAACGATTCGGATCACGAAATGTAAAAATCACTGGCGATAAAGCTTCTGCCGACCAGGAGGCAGCTAGAAAATTTCCAACGACTTCTTAGAAAATTATTGAAGAGGAAGGTTATGCACATCGTTAACACTAATGAAACTACACTATTTTGGAAGAAAATGCCGCAAAGAAGTTAAGCAAGGGGAAAAAAAAAAGCGAGCTCATGGTTTTTAAGGCAAGTAAGAGATAGACTTACTATGCTGTTTTGCGCAAATGCTTATATGTTGAAGCCCACCATCATTTTCAAATCTGCGAATCCGTGAGCATTGAAGGGAAGGATAAGCCGAAGCTCTTAGTATTTTGGACGAACAATGGACTATGAAAATACTTTTCCTGGATTAGTTTAAACGTCGTTAGTACCTCCTGACTTCCAGTCAGGAGGTACCTTGAGAATGAAAATACATGTTATTCAAAGTTCTTTTGACACTGGTAGCTGGTCCTGAAACTGAAGCGGTACCAGATGAAGATCATCAAGATGAAGAAGTAGAAGACCAGTTCACAACAACTAACATAGCGGAAGGGCTTCGCAAGCTCAAATCAGCAATATATTATTTTCGTGACATAAATCCCTCTATTTTACGTTCTTCACATGCAGTAAGCGATTCCGTTTTAAGAGGCCATGATTGTACTGACTCGCTTAATATCAGGACCGTATAAAAAGTAGATCAAAATACGTTGACTTCACATGTGGCATCATGGCTGCCAAAGAAAGCGTTTCTGTGAAATTTCAGGTGTAGGAAATGAAATTTGTGTATCAACACTTGCATCACTTAACAAAAAAACGGAAATGTAAAATTTTCTTTATGCTTCACGCTGGGCATGTGGCCGGAAAAAAATACAGGCCCGGTCAAAATTTTTTATGCCTCGGGAGATAGCTTTGTCCAGCTCTGTTCAAAGGTGATACGACAGTGTGGATTTCGCAATTCACCAAACCATTTCGCAGTGCCGTCTTAACGCATGGGCCCACCCGGGCACCTCAAGAGAATAGGGGCCCTCACAAAAAGGAGATCCGGTTGAAATTTTCTAGGATTTACCAGTTAGGGCTTCCGAAAAACCACCTTGGCCCGGGGTCCATTATACTCTTAAGACGGCCCTGCCATTTCGATACCACACTTGTTTTTCCCGTGAAATGTTCAATTGCCTTTCCCACGGGATCTACCAAGAGTTATAAGCGTAGGTTCCACCATTTATAAAAAGACATTTAGTTTCCTAAATCGAAAGCATTCTGAGTAAAGAAAAAAGGATTTTTCACCCAAAAAACAATGGCGGAAATTTCGAATTTATCGGCCATGTATTTCTCTATTATTTCTCTTTCCAGTTTTGTGGAAAAGAATCGGATGTTTCTTCTCAAAAAGACAACGATTTTTTTCCCCTCGCGATGTATATAAAGAGGGTAAGGAAAAACATATTATTGGTATATTTGCCGAAAGAACAACGGTAAATAGGAAAGACAATGGAGTCCGCCTTGGGGTCAGGTCACGGGCAATTGCTTTTTGGGCCAAAGCGTTGTCTATTGCATCCAACTGCGCCGGAAACTATTGGCTTTTTTCTTGTATTTTCGGCCTAAAATCGTTTCCCTAATATCAGTATTTAACAAGCGTCGGGTAAAAATCCTTTTTTTTATGCAATAGAGGGTTTTCTTGTGTTTATTAAACTGTTCAACAGAACCCATACTTTAAGCTTTCTCCGATATAAACACACTCTCTCTCTCTCGTTACAACATCAATTAAAATTTTCTAAAGCTTTTGATACAATGGAAACCTGTGCAGTGCGGAACCTATGTTAATGGGACCCCGGGTTCCGTTGAGTGGCCTCGTAAACATGAAAACTTGAATCTTTCTCCGACACAAGAGGCACTCTCCTTGCAACATCAATCAAGATTTCTACAGCTTCCGATGAAGTGCTGAACCTATGTTGATGGGAACCCTTAGTGCTTACGAGACTGTTGAATGGAACCCAAACTTGAATTGTTTGTTGGTAAGCGTGTTGTCCTCCCAGCAATGCTTTTAGTAATGCTGTAATCTCAATTTTTTTTGGAAAGCGTGTTGTCCCCCACCAATAATTGCAGTAAAATGCTACTGCTTTGGTGTGTGCGAGGTGCATGTATGGTTAAGTAGTAGTACTAACACTGTTATCGCAATGTTTGTTGGAAAGTATGTTGTCTAGGGGCGGCTCTTGGGCTGTACGAACCATGCAGATGCACTAGACGCCAGGCTAAGAAAGGCACCAAATCCGAGTTTAAAGGGCGGAAAAACTTTGTCGACCGAAAGAAATGTGGGTCCGGGGCATCAAAAATACGTCCCACATGGTAGAGATTTTTTTCTCGAGTCACTGATTGAACAACACCAGAAGCGCCTAATATTGTTCTAATAAATGCTTTCAGTAACAATTCTATCTCAATGTTCAGCTGGAAAGCGTGATGCCCCAACCATTTCTTGCAGCAACACTGTTATCTCAGTGTTTTATTGGAAAGTGTTTTGTTCCAGTTAATATTTTAAAGAACAGCCGTCTCATAAAATGTTTTACGATGATCAAAATCCAGTTTAATGGCCCTATTCAGATCTGGTTTCGATCTCGAGTACTTGAGTCCGAGTACAAGAGATTTCACACGCTTTTAGAAACTTAATAGCCAAGTGAATTCTATACTATTTTCCCCGGGAACGAACAATAAGAATTGAAAAAGAACAGTTCAACGCTTTTTTGGAAACCTGATAGCCAAATAGAATCAGCCGTTTGTCCAGCAATAAACGAGAAAAAAAATGCAAAAAATTGCTATCGATAGAAATAAACAAAAAAACATCCATGGCTAATAGCCTAATATGATGTAACTATAATGACCATTGTCTACCGCCTCTACAAGTTCCACTTTGGCATTACTTTCGTCCAAGTAGCGATTATTCCAGAAATCAAACACTCACTGAACAAGAGATGCAGGTCCAGAGCGTAAATTTTCTCACGGTTACATTGTTGTCTTCATTGTTTGTTTTTCAGTAAATGTAATCTTTCAGTGTTATCGGCTATCAGTGTATACTTTTAAATTTGCCTTCATAATGGTAAAAGTATTAACTCAAACAATATTTTCAGGTGATAGTCATGTTACCATACAATGCTTACCGCTGACATTGTTGTCTCAAAAAATGTTTTCAAAAACATATTTATTGCTTGTCAGAAGTGCGTTGTCCCAATCAATGATTTCAGTGACACTGTTATTTCAATCTTTGTCGGAAAGCGTGTTGTCCCAACCAATGTCTGCAATAACAGTGTTACCTCAGTGTTCATTGGAAAGTGTGTTGTACCAACAAATGTTTTCCATAACACTCTTTTCTCGAAGTTTGTTGGCAAACGAGTTGTGCCAACCAATGTTTTCAGTAACGCTGATACCTCTGTTAGTTTGGAAAACCCCAACAATATTTTCAGACTACAGCCATGTCTCATACATTGTTTTTTCGATGATTAAAAGCCATGATTAACATGTGTATTGGCCGTGTTTAAATACAATTTTGAGCTCAAGTATCCGAGGCCAACTGCTAGAGATTTCCAATGCTTTTAGAGACCTAATAGCCAAATAAATTCGGCTGTTTGTTCAGTAATAAACGAGAAAAATAAAATGCAAAAAAAAAAAATAGATCCTATCGGTGGGAGCAAACAAGAACGATTACACCCACGGCGAATAGCCAAATATGATGTAATGGTCATTGTCTATCGCCTCTACGAGTTTCACCTTAGAATTACTTTCGTCCAAGTGGCGATTATTCCGGAAATCAAACACTCAGTAAACAAATTTCGCAAGAGACTTAAGTCCAGAAAGTAAATTTTCTCACGGAAATGGAAAACAAACACACGAGAAACGTAAATAAAGTTACAAGGACCTTGAGAAGCGTCCTAGAGGAGACCTTGCTACCTTCGGAACCGAGTACGTACGACTCATCCTTTACCTGTGAAATGTATTTTTTTTTTGGCATGGTTCCTTTTTCTTTCCACTCGAAATTCGTATAACCCTATGTTGTGCCACCTACTATCACATCAACGGACATGACCTTATTACAAATTTAACATGTACGCGCGCGAGCGCGAGACTTGTACGTTAATTACTGCACCTGCAGGTATGGCGATGGGTGCTGCTTCCATGTTAATAATGTCTGAGAATTCTTAAGGGCGTCAGCAATTATATGCAGCGTTTCTTCTCTTTTAAAGAAAGTGCGTAGAGAGAGAGAAAACATTTTTCGGTTCTTGCGTAACATGTTAGACTTGAAAAATATTCGGTTTTTTTTTTACCATTTTCTTCTCATGTTATTTATGAGCTTTGAGCGTAATTTCGATGGGCTGCCGCTGCGAGTATATATATTATACGTATGTTGAGCGTTCATGGACGTGTTTGTTCGTCCCTTATATTCTGCATATACTAGTTTTTTTTTTGTTTTTTTTTTATGTATGTGTGTGAATAATTCTACTATAAAACTGCTGGAAATCAATTTTATAAAAGTCGAGTTAGCATAGTGGAAATTTCTTAGCTCGACGAGAAAGGTTTTTCCTATGGGTAGGATGCATAGGAAAGATCGGAAGCTAAGACCGGCATATAAATAAATCTCAATAAAGAAGGATCATATAACGATAAAGCTGCAATAAAAGAAGGATCGGGCTCATAGCGATGTAAGCTTCCGATTCTTCTAGAGTGGACCGAAAGAAACATTACCGATCTTAGCTTCTGATTCCTCAACACCGGCAAAAGAACTAAACCGATCTTGTTTCTGACACTGTGATGGCAAGGGACCTATATCGATCTAAGCTTCTGATTCTTCCACAACGGCAAGGAACTTATAAAAAAAGAATAAGAAGCTTAGATCGGTATAACGGCATAAGACATTATAAGACATACGGATCTTAGCTACCGATTCCTCTACAACGGTGGCATACCAATGCCGATTTCACTTCTCAGCGGCAAGAAACCTACACCGATGTTAATTCTGATTCTTCTTCAACTGCTATGGATTTATACTAATCTCGCTTCTGATTCTTCTACAACGGTAAGGGGCCGCATACCGATCTAAGCTTGATTCTTCTACAACGGCAAGGGGGCACATACCGATCTAAGCTTCTGATTCTTCTACAACGGTAAGGGGCCGCATACCAATCTAAGCTTGATTCTTCTACAACGGCAAGGGGGCACATACCGATCTAAGCTTCTGATTCTTCTACAACGGCAAGGGGGGCCACATACCGATTTAAGTTTCTGATTTTTCTACGACGACAAGGGGGCACATACCGATCTAAGCTTCTGATTCTTCTACAACGGCAAGGGGGGCCACATACCGATTTAAGCTTCTGATTTTTCTACATGTGTGTTGGGGGGGGGGGGGAATACCCCGATCTTAGTTTCTTGCTCTGGTACAACAGTAATGGATCTGCATAAATTTTAACTATTGATTCTCCTACAATTGCAAGAACGTATACTAATCAATTTATGTTTCTTATTCTTCCATAACTACAAAGCACCTATACAAATCTCGGCATTCGATCACTTTACAATTGCACGGGACCTGTACCAGTCTAAGCTTCTGCTTTTTCTACAACTACGAGGACCTTTACCCATTTGAGCTACGATGCTGTTCCGATGTCGGCTGCTGATTCTTCCCCAGTTGTAAGGAACCCATACCAATCGGAGCTTATGATTCTTCTACAACTACAAGGAACCTACACAAATTTCAGCGTTCGATCCGATTACAATTGCAAAGAATCAGTCTCTTACCAGTCTCAGCTTCTGATTCTTCTGGGATATATATATATGTCCACGTGAATTGAAACATAATTGCTACGGTTCTCTTCCAATGTCAACTGCTGGTTCTTCTATTACTGCGAGGAACCTATACTCAGCTTCAGTTCTATAAATGCAAGAGACCTGTATAAATCTTAGCTTCTTATTTTTCTACAACCGCAAGTGATTGTATAAATCTTAGCCTGTAACCTGTTGAATCATTCTAGTTGCTTTATTTTGAAAGATAGTGTTTATTTTATTGGTGAAAGGAAAGAGTGTCAATGTTGTGATCATGGGCCCCACATCCTGGAGCAGCCCCCCCCCCCCCCAGGCTGGGATCTTTTGCTGGCCCTCCGAATAGACTTTCACGGGAGCCCTTTATGACCAATTTATAGCGTGAGAAAACAAAAAATGATGAGAATCATCTCTGGCCCAAGGACTGGAGCCCTGTCAGCCCAACCTTGTGGGGGGGGGGGGGGGGCGCATGGTTATAATGTGATAATTTTGCTTTCAATTACAATAGACTACCGATAATCCGGCCATAAATTGATCTGATGCGTCCAGTAATCCGACGTTTTTTTAAGGCGGGTTTTCTTCGAGTAGTGTCGATCCTCTCGTAGAAGAGGAAAACCTGTCACTGCATGACTTTGCGCAGAAGTTTATATTATCTAAATGGTCTGATTCAATTGACTTCCATTAATCCGGCACAACCTGGTTTGATATGTGCTGCATCAGCGGGTCTACTGTAGTTTTTTCCCATTATTCTTAAAAAGTATCCAGAGACAGGGACAAAAGTTCCCGGTCTCCTCCATCATGACGATTCAGTACCTCACCCTGCATCAAGAAAAATCGAGTTTTTGCGCGAGTCACGTATTTATGTTGTGTCCATCCACCCTCGAGTCCAGTCTTTCCATTGTGGTTTCTTTTAGCTATCGAAATGTAAAGGAATCTTTGAAAATTGAATACTTTTCTGCCCTAGAAGGGGTTCTGTCAAAATATGTGGTATTAGGTCAGGAATTTAGGAAAAAGAATGAGCTCGGTGCTTAAATTCTTGATGACCGCAGATAAAAAATGTGTGTCGTACAGAATACTTCGAGAAGACGGGAACTACAAAAATTCTGTTATGAACAGCTGAGTGGATATCGCAAATATATATAAAATTTCCCGACGATTTATATCGGTGTTCATAAATTACAGAACGGAAAAAGAGAATCTGGGCTAATATATCAGAGTGATCAATCATGAGAGAGATTCCTTATAAGATGCTCGTATGTCCCTTCGAATGACTCGTTTCCTCTTCTGTGTGTGTGTGTGGTCGGAAGTCCCTGTCAAATGGTTGGTTGAGGGACAACTTTTCGGTACGTTAGCCGTCTCAAATGGCTTGAATGACGACCGCAACGGCCGAAAGTCATCCAACCCGATCTAGGAAAAAGACTAAAAAAACCACAATTTATATTCTTACATAGAGTATCTTAGACATTATCGGGTGATGTCTTTTGATGCCGTTTCCTTAAGGAAAAGAAAAAAAAGAATGGCCGTATATTGGCAAAGGAAGAAACGCTCGAGTTCTTTGAAGGATCAATGGAAGAGAGAGAGAGAGATGGAGGAAAATGATCACGTGACCTAGAAATTGCACGGCCCGATATAACACCGAAATTGGCTGAAATTTTCTCCAAGAGTGTTTAATTGATGCGACCGTTAAAACTTTTGGCCTCGGTTATTACGAGTTAACATTCTCCTTGTCCACTCTTACTTCAAACAAACGCTCAAGTCCTCACCAACGAGGAAAATCCTTCGGATAGGATTCATGACGGGCAATTAAACTCCAGAGACAAAGTAATAATTCGCTAATTGGATCCCGAATGTTTTCACAACATGACATTTGCGTATTGGTTGAAAAAGATAATGCAAAGAAAAGCAAATAAAAAAAAAATCCCCTGAAATGTCTTTGAAAGACAATAAAGCGTTGATATACGCCGTATCCGTACGCTATTACATCTGTAAATATGTTCCCGTCGGTGTGTGTTTGTTTTTCCTCCGACGTCTCATTAATATTCCAGCGTTGTACGTATGTGTGTGTATCCGTTTTCTTATTTTCTTATATATTTCTCCTTACGAAAGAATGTTGTTGGCTTGACGCGCATGGACGGATCTTCGAAACGCGCGTCTTTGCCCATTTATAAGAGCGTACGTTTGTGAAGGTACGTACGCGCACCTTTTTGTCATTCTGGAATGGCTTGTTGTAGCTGACTGGTTGGTATACGCGGAGACAGGCTGAAGAAGTATGTGAACGTGCATCGTTCCGAAAAATTAGTCTCGGATTCGAGTGAAATCCATTATTCGTCGATTGATCCGAGTAGATGCAGTATTTACTTTAAAAAATAAAAATAAAATCAAGCCGGATTTCTCTTTGTTTTATGTCTGCCTTTGCGCTTTCATCGTTCTCCACCGAATTTTTTGTGTATTGACCAAATTTTAAAGAAATTACAAAATTATTTTTCCTGGAAAAATAATTTTCCTCCAAAAAAAAATAAGATTGTTTTCGTCCCTAGAGATACAGCCGGTCCCGTTTAGTCGAATAACGGATACCCAGCTTAAATGTATAAAATCCTCCGGCACCAATTTCTCCCATGGAGACGATTTTATAGTTCCCCGCTTAATCTGTCAATTTCCACGATTCCCCCCCCCCCCGCTTAATCGGATATTACGGTTCATACTTCAACTGCTAATACATATCAAACACTATTTATACCCGTTTTATGGCAGTGATGCGCCAGATTATTAAATCACGACCCCCCCCCCCTCCTTCACTTTTGACCAACAAAATTATCGGCAACCCCCTACATACGCTGACCATATGTCCCGGTTTTTTTATAAATACATGCGTTATCCCGAAAGCCCTTTTCGGAACGCTTGTTTGATTTTGATTAGGCGATAGTGACTTCCAAAGATATTCAATTTTTTCAATATCATAAATATTTACTTTGTATTTTGATGTGCTTAGTGTCTCTTATGTAAAATGGAATTGTAGCGAGGTGTATGGTCCTTGATTTTCGTACACAGGGTGATTAAGAAAGAATCATCCGATTTCAAAGTGATTCTACACTCGAAATCGACCATTAACAAAAATTGTTCATGAAACGTAGACACATTTTCCCCCTCATATTCACATATTACTTATTCTATTCTGTGTATTTAAGTTTTAAGAAATATACAATTTTGAAATCGGTTGATTCTCTCTCAGATGAGTTATCCTGTAAAAGTACTAACTTAATATCGTCCGCCGCATGCCAGAAGCGTGAATGTGCAATTTTTCCTCTTTTTTTTTATAAATTGTTTGGTTAGTTTATTTGTGCCTGAAACGTGAATGTGTATCCCCATTGAAACACACGTTACAAAACATTTTAGGAAAATAACTTCCATACAGTAACATGGGTGGAGTAAACAATTCAAACGTCATTTCTATTTTTGCAAGAGGACATTGCATATTCGTGTTTCTATATATTGATTATTGTACAAGTACAGAACTTGATAAAATTGCATTGTATGATACATAGTAAGTTTGAGCTGACGCCGATAGCGAAAGCCAGGTCGGTTCCCTCGGACCCTGAACACAGCCATTTGCGAGACTTGGTGTGAATTGCAGGACACATTGAGCATTGACTTTTCGAACGTGCATAGCGACCTCGGGTTGCTGCCCTGGGCCTCGCCTGTCTGAGGTTCGGATGATGCTTGCACACGGTATCCGAGTCCCGAACCTACGCGTTGAGAGAGTTCAAGATGTATGTATGATACATGGTAATTATATAGCTCAGCTGAATAAAGGCATTCTTTACCTTTTACATATTTTTAAATAAAAATGAATTTCTTATTTGGAAGTTTTTAGTTTGGAGAATCTCTCGCGACCTCCCAGACTTCATTGGCGCGACCCACGGTTTGCGCACCACTGTGTCGTGGAATGAAACATTTGAAATCAATGCAAAAATTTGTTACCAAGGTAGGTGTTGGCTTCCAAGTACTCAAATTGTCTTCACGTACATTTAGTTATTTTATTTTTGTTCTATGTTGAGCCAATAGACGGCACTCACTTTCCTAATGCAAAGTAAAAATCTTGGTATCGTGATCATAGTGATTAAATATAATTTATATTTCATTTATGATGTCCGATTTATTCGAGAAGCTTTATAAATATTGATCCTTCATCAGTTTGCAAAACTGTACTTACGTTGTAAAATGGCAATTGAATTATTCCCCGCATAATCGGATACCCAGCTTAATCGGATATTGTTTGCTGGAATCGTTAACATGCGATTGAGTGGAGGCCGACTGCACTACCTTCTCTGGTGAAAGTAGAGGCAAAAGCATATGAATATTGGAATTTCGTAAACTTGATGGTTGGTGCGCTAAAGTCTCGATAAGAGAGACGAAAGAAAAGCTATTTTGAATCGGGTGTAATTAGATATAAGGCCAACAGGTTCTTATTATCATTCACAGAAAATTATAGTCATTTTGATCATTTTTATCGAAAAACTACCTCAACTGAACTTGGTTTGACGTTTCCAATTTCTTTTTTGACTGAGTTGAATTAGAGGTTATTTTTCATCCCATTCGTCATGGAACTTGCACAAATCTTGATGACAATTAGTCTGTGCATAAGTGTCTTTCAATTAGCATTCAACCGGGTTGATCAAACACTGGGGAGCCAAGGAATGTCTAGGCTACACACTAGTCGCTCAACAAATTTTAACTTTATTTTCTGCTCCGTTGTGAAACATAACGTGAATCCTTTAAAGATCTCTTAAGGTCCTCTGACCAACGTTTGAAAACAACTGACTACACCAGTCTTGGCTTTCTAATCCTTCTACAATTACAAGGGACTAACTGCAATATCAACATCTGATCCTTCTATAATTATAAGAGGCCTATACCAATGTGCCAGCTTCTCATCATTTTATTATCGCAAGGGACCCTACCTATATCAAAAAACGTCAGCTTCTAATTCTTCTATAATCGTAAAGGAACGATATTCGTTCGACGCGGAAGGTCAGCTTTTCATCTTATTTCCGTAGGGGGGCTATACCAATTTCAGCTTCTCATCCTATTACTCCTGCAAGGATTAATACCAATTTCAGCTTCTGATCTTTTATTTCTGCAAGGAACCTATTCCATTGTCAGTTTCTGATCCTTTTACTCCTGCAAGGGACCTATTCCAATTTCAGCTTCTGATCCTTCTATGATTGCATGGAGCCTATACGAATTTTAGCTTCTGATCCTTCTATGATTGCAAGGGAACCTATACTCATTTCAGCTTCTGGTCTATTTTTGCAAGGAACATATGCCAATTTCAGCTTCTGATCTTTATACAATTGCAAGGAGCCTATACCAATTTTTAGCTTCTGATATTTTTTTTATTTCTGCAAGGAACCTATACCCATTTCAACTTCTGATCCTTCTATAGTTGCAAGGGACCTATACTAATTATAGCTTCTGACCCTTTAACATTTATTTAAGTTATTATTTCTGCAAGGTTCCTATACCGATTTCACCTTCTGGTCCCTCTAAACCTTCAAGGGACCTACACCAACGCCAGTTTCTGGTCCGTGATAACTGCAAGTGTATACCCAATCCGTTTCTGAAAACAAAAATGTACTCTGCCATGCCGGCCGGATACGGCACAAGACCCCTCCTATAGTTTTGCTACCCCGACAACGAGGAACCTATACCGATTATAACGTCTGATCCTTCCATAACTGCAATGGTTTTGTATTTTGGCCATTATTTCCGGAACCACAGTTATTTATACGTTTTTCCTCCAAAAAAGCCTGTGGTTTGTGTGTTTAAAGGCAATTTGATAATTGAATGAGTTTTAGTCAAGGCCTACTTATTATCTTCCTCTGAAGATAACTCACGTGGTTATCTTTTTCCCCCAACAATAAAAATAAGTATAACGTGAGAAAAACCATACGAAATTACGATATTTTTTACTCTTCCTCCTTTTCTTCCATAACCCTCCGAGATTTTCAGTTTCGAACAATAAATAAATTGCGAGGTTTAGTGGAAACACACACGATATTATTGTTTTCTCAATTTTATGATAAATATTTCATTGTGGCATTATGACGGTATATTTTTAGGTTTTTAGTACGATTTTATTTTGGTAGGGTTTGGATTTTGTTTATTAAGGATTGTTGGGAATTGTGTTCTGAGGGCTCCTTTTTGTTGAATGTTTACGTTTTTCATTGCGGTTTTGGAAATATTTTAATGTTAGCTTTCTTTAAAGAATTTTTGTGATGTTCGGTTTCAGTATTTTCGTTTTCAAGTAGTTTTTCAAATTGTTTTCTTGTGTAATTTTTTTAATTTCATTTTTAAGTATTTCATCTGATAATTTTAGACTATTTTGTTTTCAGAACAGTTTTTTGAAAATATGTTTCCAGGATAATTTTTCAAAAAAACTTTTTCTCGGATACTTTCAAAAAAACTTTCTCAGATATTTTCAGAACATTTTTCTCGTATTTTTTCAAATTACTTTTCCTGTATTTTTTCAAATTACTTTTCCCGTATTTTTTCAAATTATTTTTCAAATTATTTTTTCAAATTATTTTTCTCGTATTTTTTCAAATTACTTTTCCCGTATTTTTTCAAATTACTTTTCCCGTATTTTTTCAAATTACTTTTCCCGTATTTTTTCAAATTACTTTTCCCGTATTTTTTCAAATTACTTTTCCCGTATTTTTTCAAATTACTTTTCCCGTATTTTTTCAAATTACTTTTCCCGTATTTTTTCAAATTACTTTTCCCGTATTTTTTCAAATTACTTTTCCCGTATTTTTATCAAAATATTTTTCCTGTATTCAAAATATTTTTCTCAGATTTTTTCAAAATATCGTCCCCGCATTCCAGAAGCACGAATCTGCAAAAAAAAAAAATTTTCAGTTTTTTTAAATACTTCACCGTGACTTTATTTTATCGGATTTTGCCAGAATATTTTTTCTTTTGTAACTTATCAAAAAAATAATAATGCCGATAATTTAAAAAAAATACTTTTTCTTCTACTCTTTTTTAATGTTTCAACAGGATTTTTTCAGAATAGTTTTCTAGATTTTTTTTTCAGAATATTTTTCAGAATGTATTTCTGGGCGATTTTTCACAAAATATTTCTAGTATTTTCTCAGAATACTTGAAATTTTTAATTCAATTGATCTCCCGCGTATAACGTTGTCACTTGGAACGTTTTCCTGCTTAGTACGATTCATTTTCATGCACCCAACTTTTACTAATACTCGTCGGAATTTCCCGTTTAAAGCGTTTTCCCGTTTATATTTTTTTAACGATGCTTTTTTTTGGAAAAAAATGTAAAAGACGCGAAATACACACACACACACCGTTCTTTTTTGATACTTTTGTGATGCATGAATTTTTTTCGAAATTACTTTCTTATACCTTAATTTTTTAGTATATATATAATGCATCAGGACATTTTCAGAAAATACTTTAAAGATTTTCTCCATCAAAACGCATTTTTAAGACTTTTCCCCAGAATACTTTTCTGGAATCTTTCTGTATATATAATCGTATTTCTCTAGGATTTTTTTCTGTAAGAATAGTTTTCAGAATTTTTCCCGAAAATATTTCTAGAAATTTTTTTCTAAATTATTTTTTTATATCTTCATTACTGTTGAATATTTCCCCTGGACTTTTTCTGAAAATATTTTTCCCAAACATTCCACCGGGACCTTGAGAGTATATTTCTCTGAATATAAATTAAATATTAACTTCGAATATTTCTGTTCTTTTAGTTCCCGTAGAGAGAGTGAGTTTTTAGTATTAAATTTTTTCTTCATAATTTTCTATATTTTGGTGTGAATTGATCTTATTTCTGTAATTAAATGCATTATTGTAAAAACAAAAAATATTTTCTATTCCAAAAACGATATATATAGATTTATTTGCACCACAACATAGATGAATACATATTATTTTGTAGGTATTAATTTTCCAATCACGTTCAGGATTTCAATGATACGAATATTATTTCCACTGCATATCTTATCTCAGATATTACCGACGAATAATTAATCTGAAACAATTCATCCTCACCCCGATAGGTCGAGGATCATTCAATTTAAAGCTTGTGAAACGATTCCTGATTGGTCGTTACGTTTTACCGATTACCAATGATCGACGACAATAACGTCCAATCAGTCCTGGTCCATTTTATTCAAAACCATAATAATAACTCGGCGCAAAACTCCTTGCATTCCGCACAATGGCTACGTGACGCGACTTGTTTTTGAACCACGTTTCCATGAGCAATATGTGATATCAATCAATTTTTTGACTATAACTAATGCTAAAACCGTTTCTTATTGTATTCTTTGTTGCCAGTAATAGGATTCTAAATCCGTCCGGCTAAGGAAACGAAAATCGTGCCAAGGTTCTAGCTTTTATTACGTAATTTTCATTCATAGCCCGGGTTGTTTTTTTATTGTTGACCTATGCTTTCACGTATCATAAAAAGCTATTTGTTGTTTGTTATTTATGTATTCAGGCTTCATCAGGTGTCAAACGCTTCACGTTTTGCGCCAGTTTCGCCCCGTAACCCGTCAATAAAGATCTTCGGGAACTGATAAAATTGTTTTAAGTTGCGGTGAAAGTTCGTTTGTGTGTGCGTTCGGTTTTTATCGATCCCGTTTACTTTCTCGGAATATTAATGACAATAATATAATAATGATACAGGAAATGTTCTCGAAATGGTTCCCGTTGACCTTCCTGGATGCCGTTAGGGATTCCAGACACAATGTTGTTACATGTATGTCTGGTCGAGAACTAAGCATTATCATATCGTAGTGAATGGGGACTATTATTTGATGAAGTTAGATAGCGATCGGTTTATAATAATCCTATAATAAGGTATATGGATTGTTAATATCGAATGAGGTTTGTTAATGTAATCGCATTTGTTTGAATGAAGAGGAACGTTGATTCTTATTCCTGTTCGCGTTCTATTGAAAGGTTACCGTGAAGATTGGAATTGAATATGAGTTTTGCAGGATTTTTAGAAATTATTTTATTTCTCCAAGATATTTGAAATATTCTGATTTTTTAAGTGGAACATTTTGAGGGATTATTTTAGACTATTTTGTAGAATTATTATAGAACATTTTGTTGGACTCTTTTACAGAACTTTATGTAGGACCCTTTTAGAACTTTTTTGTAGGACTTACAGAACTTTTTGTAGGACCCTTTTAGAACATTTTAAGGGTTCTTTAGAGTATTTTATAGAATTCATAAGATATTTTCAGAACATTTTGTAGGATTCTTTTATAATATTTTAGGATTCTTTTAGAATATTTTAAGATTTTTTATAATATTTTAGGATATTTTAGAATATTTTAGGAATCTGTTAGAATATTTTAGGATTCTTTTAGAATATTTTAGAATTCTTTTAGAATATTTTAGAATTCTTTTAGAATATTTTAGGATTCTTTTAGAACATTTTGAAGAATTCATAGGATAATTTTGGAATATTTTGTAGGAAAGAAAATTTTGGTAAGATGCTTTTAAAATATTTTTTGCTGGAATACTTTAAAACATTTTAAGGATTATTTTAAAACGTTTTAAAGAATTCATAGGACCTTCTTTAGAACATTATGTAGGGTTCTTTTAGAACATTTTACAGGATTCATAAGATTCTTTGGGAGGAAAAAATTTTTAAGATGCTTTTATATATATATAGAATATTTTGTGGGATAAAAATTTTTGTAGGGTTCTTTGGAATAATTTGTTCGATTCTTTTACAATATTTTGTAGGATTGTTTTAGAACATTTTTTCCTATTCTCTTTTGGAACTATTTTTATTATTCTTTAAGAATATTTTGCAGGATTCTTTAAGATGATTCTTCAAGAATGTTTTTTCAGTATTCTTTTTCACAGCAGAGTTTGTAGCAAATTTGACAATTTGCATTTCAAATATTTTCCAGTTTTTGTGACTATTTTTTCTGTGTTATTTAAAAATTTTCCACTCCGAGTTTTCTTCGCAATACATTGCAGGATGTTTCAACATTTTTTTATAACATCTTTCTATAAATTTCTTAGAGCATAATTTTCTAAAAAAAAACATTTTTAGACCAGGAATCTATTCCTGGTCTATCCTATATAAAGAATATTTTCCAGAAACCTTAATATTCTTAGAGGTGATAAGAAAAACATTATAAGATAATGTTTAGGATACTTTAGTTAGATTTTGAGTATTTTTCGTGGGAGTTTTTAATACATTTTGCAGGTTTTTTTTATTTGTGAATATTTACCTTTTTTTGTAGGTAATATTTGAATATTGATTACCTTCATACATAGAATTACATAGGGCAAGGATTCTAAACCTTTTGGAGAGCGCGGGCCACTTCATTGGTTTGGGAACATGTCGTGGGTCACTTGATATGGAAATTAGCCGCGAGTCACTCTGGTGATCTGAAAGCGTGCAGCGGGCTTCTTGAGTCATTTAGAAATGTGTCGCGGATAATATAAGTTATCTGGAAATGCGTTTCGAGTCGCTTAAATGATCTTGAAATGTGGCATGAGCCGCTTAAGTGATCTGTAAGTGTGCTTTGACCCACTCAAGTGATCTGTAAGTGTGCTTTGGCCCACTCACGTGATCTGTAAGTGTGCTTTGACCCACTCAAGTGAACTGGAATCGTGCCGTGGGTCAATCGAGTGATCGGGAAGTGTGATGCGGGTCACTCGAATGAGCTGGAAATGTGCCACAAGTAATCTGCAAATGTATCACGAGCCACTTAAGTGAACTGGAAATGTGAAATGGTCCTTTCAAGTCATTTGGGAATATGCTTGGGGTGGTTCAAGGGATCTGGATTGGTGCCGTTGGCAGCTTAAATGATCTGGAAAAGTGGATCACGATCCACTGAAGTAATATAAAGAAAAGTGCCACGGCCCCTTACGTGATTTGATAATCTTTCGTGGGCCACTTGAATGGTTTGTTTATTTGTCGCGGGACAGATCAGAAGCCTCCGAGGGGCCACATTTGGCCCGCTGCCCACGAGTTTTGAGCATGTGTGACATAAGATAATGCATATATTCATGTATCAACGATTCTCGAATAGAGCTCCGTACTCCTATACTAGAATGGGTTATTGGAAATGGACCCTGGGAAAAAACTTGATTGAGTTCAATCCTCCACGTTAGTGTATCTCAAAATGTGCGTCGCGGCTCCTAAAAGCGTCTCAAATCTGTCAGCGGCGTCGATGGATACATTAATTTTCGTGCTTATTGATACTCGAAAATTGTTTTATAAGCGAAAATATCTCAAACTTTTCTGAGGAGCCGCGAATGAACCATAAATTGGGCGAAGTAGCCATAGGTGACAAAAGAGAACCACTTCTCCAAAGGAAAAGGTCCATGACCGTAAAATGACAACGACACTGTCCGAAATTCTGGACGCGTTCCGTCCAAACAACTCTCAAGATTCTCATATAAAATCGACGCCAAATTATTTGCGTTACGGAAAAACACACACAAACAAGGCAATTGACCAAAAACTAGAACAATTCTTACGAAATTCCAATCAGTTTCGGTTTCTTTCGATGTGTTTTTTTTGTATTATTTGGGGGAAATACATACATAAATGTATTTTCCCCCGATATTATATACTAGGGAAAGGAGAAAAACACATGTTAGAAATTACGAATGCAGGTCCGAAAGTTCCAGCAAAAATCCCCTGGAGCGAGATTAACTTAACCAACCGTAAAGCCTTGGTACTTGGTTTCGTGAAATATATATATACCATACGTACATAATATTGTACATGTTCGGTAATTTTTTTCGAGACAAGTAATACAATTTCTATTTGTTTTCGTTTTTTTTTTCTTTTCCTGCTTGGGCCAATTTCAATGAGAGGGGATTACGAGAAACCGCGCGAACAAAATGCGCGGCCCATATATCGAATCTGCAATCGTATTGTTTTTCAGAGCACTTACATGTTTGATCCATGTAATTTTTTTTTCGGTTCATGATTTATTCATGAGCGGAATTCTACTGATTCGGAGAGATGAAATTGAGTTTGAAGTACGAAAAATTAAAAGTGATGCTTTGATACTAGTGTACCAGTGATCTTCAGGCGCTGGTCCGTGGGATGTTCCCGTCTGTTACACGAAATATTTTGCTTAAATCATAAAGGGTGATTATAATTAAAGTTCCTGTATTCTGAGGGGGTTTTTTGACAATAGTTCAATTTTTGGACACCCATTTGAAAAAGTGGAGTGTTTTTTAAATATACACAATTAAAGTGGCAAAGCTAAATTGAATAAATTTTATCGCTCCTCCAAAATGAGAGTCTTTCTTAAGGTATCCGACTACCTTTCTTGTCACTTTTCTTTAAAACGGTTCTGGAGTAAACTATTCTATTATACTTTCTATGAAAAAGTCGTTTTTATGTCAAATTTTAGGCAAAATTCATGTGATATTCGAAACACGATTGTAAAAAATTTTATTAATGAAATGTGATTTTCACAGTGCATTTAGCTACTAATGTTGCAAGTTATGAACCAAAATTTAAAATATTGCATGATATGCTCATAAGTTACACCAAAATATGTTTAAGTACGTTTGAATTTTTCGAAATTTCATCCTACATTTTGTCTATAAAGCACTGTAATTCAAAAGATATATGTGATAGACCTTAGATTTTGGTTCATAACCTCAACAATATATAGCAAAATATCAAATTAAAATTTCGTAAGGATGCAATGCACAAATTTTTATAAATCATGTCACAAAGTCAAGTAAAATGTCAAAAATAGCATTCTTCGTAAAACACGTTTAAAGTCTTTATTCGCGTATTACTTGTATGTAAAAACGCAACACTAAAGTGAACGTAACTTTGATTCTAAGCATCATGTAAACAAAACAAGGCCCGTTTTGGAATTACAACATATAGGGCTTTTATGAAAAATAAAAAAAAAAATGAAAATCCATATTTTCATCCAAAATGACATTTTCAACGTAGTCGGATACCTTAAATGCAAATGCTATTTTGTAGATCTGCAAATTTATTTCTCCTACTTATTTATATCTTTACGGGTTCTCAAATTATTTCTCCCATTTATTTTTTGCCGGTCCGCAAATTCTTCCTCCTATTTTTTTTTTTTTTTTTTTTTTTTTTGTGAATCTGTTATTTTTCCTTTTACTTATTTTTTTTACCAGTCAGCAGATAATTTGTCCTATATATTTTTTGGAGGTCCGCAAGAGTTGTTATTTCTCTCATTTTCATCAGTCTTTGAAATTATTCAGCTACTTTTGCGCAGGTTCGTAGTTGTGAAAAAGTTGAACACTGTAGTATACGCTAATCTCCAGAGGTTATGAAACAAGTATTAGAAAACTTTGATTAATTACGTTGTCTCGAAATTTCTAAATTATATTTTTTTTCCTCTTTTCGAAGCAGCATTCGGTGTCAATTTCTATTTTTTTAATAATTTTAAGCATTTTTTTGGGCATTTCTAAAATCTGTTCTTGTCAGACGTAGCTGGTTTTGGTGACAAAACGGCCATCAATATGTGCTTTTTTTTACCTATGAAATTGAGTGTGGAATTTTTCAGTGCCTGGTCAATACACAGTAATCTCTCACTTATACCTATCTCTTAGTTATAATACTGTTTTCTGTACTGCTGATCAAAGATATAGGTAACTGACGCTATTCACTTAACGGCTCTCTCACTTATGCGTTTTTTTTCTTGCTTCCTTGCACCGACTCATAAGTGACAGATCACTGTATAGGGTGGCTACAAAGTAACTGAAACGTATCGTCCATTTTCTGATGGAGGTATTTTGATGAAACTGGGTGTATTGGATGTATGGACTATGAAGCAAAAGCAAGATTCAATAAACAAAAAGTTGAATTTTCGACCACCAGGTTAAAGAATGGTGCTTTTTTTATCACAGTTATCTTTTTCATATTGTCCAAACAATGCATAAAACCAAGTTTCAATGAAATACGTCCACCACAGCGGGTACTACATAGGTCGGAGTAGCGTCGGTATAATTAAGCTGAGTGGGGGGTCAGTTTATTTACAAACGCCCTGTATTTCATTATCACCCCTTATTTTTGGTGACAAAGGGCACTATTGCACTCAAAATGATCTTGTATGTTTCAAAGACATGTCACACACTCAATGTTGACCCGTACAGTTTTGTACAGTTTTTCGGGGTAGAATGTTTTGGCAATTCTGACTAGAATCGCCAAATGTTCGTGAACTGTAATTTTAAGAATGAGACTACGCACACACACAATATAATTGGGGTGGTCAATTTCATTTGGTTTTTTCATCTACTTTAATTTCTTGTCCAGTCTGTCTTGCTGGCTATACGCATCTCCATAGGCGTACGCAGGATTTTCTCGGGGGGGGGGGGTTTCAAAAATTTTCTTACTCTTAAGGGTGGGGTTTTACGTTTTTCCTGCAAAAAAAACAACAAAAACACCATAATCTCGGCTTGGGGGGGGGGGAAATTAGAACCCCGAACTCCCCCCTCCCTTGCTTACGCCAATGCATATTTCCATAAGCTTTCAACTTCTTGTTACCATAAAATGTTGATTTTTAGTATGGTGAAAAAGACACACGAGCAGTTGAAGCATAAATCTGAAGATACACTCAGAGATTTCGAATTGATATTGAAAACCGTGCCAACCTAATACAAGCATCGAAACTAAGATTTTAAGGAAATAATGAATCATGGTTGATCATAATTTTGGCTCTACGGTTCCGTATAGCTTCGTTTTATCACTGTGAAACGTTTATCACGCTGTAACTTGACTATCCGACGTAGGGTTGTCGATTTAATCTGCGGCTGACTAAGCCGAAAATTGCCTCTGAAGTGATTCGGGATATAATGCGGAGCTTCTGTCATGTTGTTGATATCAGTTTAGATGAAGGACGCGCCTGATATTTTTATCATTATCGTTTGCTTTGAAAGCCGTTATCGGGAATTTTTTGAGGTCATTTACATTGCTGAGTAACGAGCGTTAGTGTTTTTTTTTGTGTTTTTTTCTACAATATTTTTTCCTCTAGTCGTGAAAACAATGTCAACTGCCGCGTGCTTAAAGTATAAGCGTTGACTTTTTTCCCCTTTTACGTGATGTATTTTGTCGAACATTTATTGCCAATTTTCTTTAAAATAATCACCAAATGTTGCTAATATTGTTAAATATATACGCGCGCAAAGAAACTGCTGATCAGCACCGAAAGAAAAGGTTAATTGTCAAAAAACTACTGACCGGTACCAGAATTATAACCAAACAATCCTTTCTCAGCAAACATTTTCAAACAACCCACTCACAGCAGCTACTTTCTAAACAATCCTCTCAAAATAGTGATATCCCAAACAATTTTCAAAAACAGCGATTCATGAAACCATCTTTTAAACAGCAAGTTCCCAAATAATATTCCCTTGAATTCAGCGATTTCCCAAACAACGCTCTCACAGCAGTAACAACCCGAACTAGCTTCTAAAATCAGCTGTTTCCCAAACAATCCTTTCACAACAGCCAGTTCCCAAACAATCCTTTCACAACAGCCAGTTCCCAAACAATCCTTTCACAACAGCCAGTTCCCAAACAATCCTTTCACAACAGCCAGTTCCCAAACAATCATGTAAGAAGACCAATTTTCATAAAATCCACAATATTAGCTATTTCTCAATGATTTCATAGCAGTGACTTCCCAAATAATCGTTCAAAATTAGTGATTGTTCAAACAAATCTCTAATATCAGTGATTTCTCGAACAATTTTCTCATAGCAGTGATATTTGAATTTTTTTTTTAAAATCAGCGAATGCCTATGAATTAAAACAAGATTTCCCTAACAAGCCTCTTGAAAACCAGTGATTTTTCAAAAACAATCCTTTAAAAACGATAACTTCTTTAAAGAAATCATCTCTTATAACAGCGACATTATTAATTACTCTAAAAACAGTGATTTCTCGAACAATCCTCTCACAGCATTGATGTCCTCAAAAATCCTTTAAAATCAGCGATTGCTATAAGTAGAAAATCATCCGTTGAATAGAAAAATTGTATTATTGACATAAATTGGACCCTGTGTGTGGAGGTGTACATTCGCACCCCCCCCCCCGTTCACCATATACACTCTCAGTGATTCGTTCCACTCCATTCGAGGAGCCTGTATCCGTTTATGCTTACAGCAATGATATTGAAAAAAAACTTTTTAAAATCAGCGATTCCCCAAAATATCCTCTAAAAACAATGATTTCTCAAACAATCTTCTTAAAACAGTGATTTCTCAAACAATCTTCTTAAAATAGTGATTTCCTCAAACAATCTTCTTAAAACAGTGATTTCTCAACAATCATTTAAAAACGACAACTTCCTAAACAATCCTCTCAGCAGCGATTTCCCGAACAATCCTCTCACAGCAGTGATTGCCCGAAAAATCCTCTCATTTCCTCTAAATCCTCTCATTTCCGAACCAATATTCTCTCACATCGGTCATTTCCCAAACAAGTCTCCCACAAGGGGTATTCCAAAGTCCTTTTAAACATCAATTTTCCCAAACAATCCTCTAGAACCCTAACCCTCGGTACAATCCTTGTATATGTGTGCCATAGGCACGAAATTGAAGAATGCACTTGCATTTGTTGCAAAAATATGAAGTGATTAAGATAACGGAATCTCTCTCTCTCTCGAACAAATTCTTCCAGCATAATCACCATGAATACTATTCTTGCACAGAGTAAATTAGCCTAATTCCCCACATGGTCAATATTCATTCTTTTTCCCTGGATCGAACAAAACCCTATTCTTAATTTTTTAGGGCAAAAAACGGCCATTCGGCAACGATTTCTCGTCCAAGGAGATTCACCTTTTCTCCCAATGTGATTTGCTTTCGCGTCCAACCAAGCGATAGGCCCTCTTTTGCCGCATTCAGCGGAAAGGATTCCAAGGATTTCTTATCTCTTTCTGTTATCCTTTCATTGGATCTCTCCATGATAATACACCACTGACAAGGATGATCAAAGCCAAGCGCTATTTTTTTTCCTTAGAAGACTAGATGAAAGGATTATCTATTATTATTATTGATATATTTTTATCGTTCTTTACGATTACAAACCTATAAAGTAATAATGAAGTTTCATTTCAAGGTTGTTATCGTTATTATTATCATTGTCGTTTAGATGCAGTTATTAGGGATCGCTGTGTTCAGAAGGAGGATAAGAAAAAGTTGTGGATCTTTTTTGTGGACGCCACTGACCTACATGGATTTATTCGTCTATTAATACATTGATTGGTATCTTACGACACGAAATGGACGCTCTTTGTTTTTCGACTGTTAATGATAATCGATTATCAGCGATGGGTTTCATCGATATTGGTATAATTGATTGTTTTTAGGACTCAATTGAATGATATATGGTGTTATCTATGCAAAAATTTTGGTTTTGTAAGAGATCTGGCTCTACAGGATAAGCTAAAAATCATTGAGAAATGCAAAAATTGGGGGGAAAAAAATCCAAGGTAAGAGAAAATATCTTCGTACAATCCGCATATTTTAATTTCATTTCACTCCCGTATATACGGGACGTTTCGTAACTATCGATGTTTTATTCGTATTTATTTCTATCCGTGACTCCGTTTCTCTAACGACCATTAACCCTTCAACTGCGCAATTACAAGGGATGGAAGCTATTTAAGGGTTAGTTAGTCATTTGCTTCCCACCTTGATCATTTATTCACTGTTGTTTTTCCCAGATGATTACTTACTCATGTTTTTTTTCTCCTAGCACTCATCCCGCGTTTTACTTTTTCTTTTGGAAAATTACTCTTAGCTCCGTGTCCCTATGATAGCAATTTTCTAAACAGTTCTCAAAATATACGATTCCTCAAATAATTCTCTCACAGCAGCAGCAAACAATCCCCCTTATGATAGCGATTTCTTACGAAATCCTCTAAAAACAAAAATTTCCAAACAATCCCCCTCACAGCAAAATTTTCTAAGAACAATTTCCTAAGCAATCCTCACGGTGGCACTTTTTCAAACAATACCCCTTAAGATAGCGTTTTCTCAAACAAAAATTGCTATTATAAGACCCTTTATAATAGCAATCTCCCAAACAATCCTCTCTAAAACAGCGATTTTTCAAATAAATTTCTCACAGCAGTAATATCCCAAACAATTCCTCTACAAAAGCATTGCATTACCCAAACAATCGTCAAAAAGGGAAATGGAAAAAACCACTTTCCCAAACAATCCTCTAAAGCAGTGTTTCCCAAAGTAGGCAATATCACCACCTGGTGGGCGATGGAATGGTCCAAGGGGGGCGATAGAACCTACTGATTTAACATAGAATCCTATGGGTTTACTTGAGTTGTGGGCGATGAGAGGAAAAAATTTCTGATGAAGGGGGCGATGGAACAAAAAGTTTGGGAGACTATGCTCTAAAGCAATGTTTTTCAACCTTTCTGAAAACAAGGACCCAGTAAATGAAAATAAGTACCAGAATTTTAAAAACAAGGACCAGACGTTTAATGAAACAATCTGACGGACCACTTGTGTCCGGTATTACGGGATATATTTGTGATTTTCGTTACTTCGATTTTTTTTAATACATTTTTGTCCCGTTTTTTCAACGATACTTATTTGAAGTCACGAACACAGTGTTTTCATAATATAACTATTATAATAATAATGTTAAAAATTATAAATAATTATTTAGCATATTTTCAGGCTTAACGTTTTTCCTCAATTTTTCAGCAATTTTATGTTGATTTAATAACGGATGATAACGATGATTGATCCGTGATTGTGCCTGCTTCTGATGACAACTGATGTCCCGTGTTTCATGGATTATTATTATTTAAGATCCCAGTTTACAGTATTTTCCTTCAATACAATGTGATTATCAGATCATATGGATACATTTTTGTTTAGTGTGATTTGTAGCAACCCTTCGGCAATTTTGCAGTAATTAGCAAATTGCGTTTAAGCCAATAAATTGCAATTTTCAACAAAAATGACTGATATGTCTCCTGAGTATGAAGGTATAATTTTTTAGTTGAACCCATATAGATATTACCAATATCAATTATAACGGGTGAATAATTTTATCGCTTCTGCCTGCGGACCACAGGTTGAGAAATTCTGCTCTAAAAGCAGTGTTCGCACGGGTCGCACAGCTTTAGAGCACAACCCTTGTTAATATAATAACTCGTAAAAGGTATCGAAATTGAAGGCTGCAGACACACAAAATGTCTTACTCCTATTATACAGGTGTCCTGTAAGTTCTAATGCGGCCTTTATCTCAACGACCGTCCACCATAGAGGCATAGTTTCAATTTAAAAAATGCTCAAAAGACGTTCAAAAGGCGCATCAGTTTTGAGAGTCAAAATACAATGTGTAACAAAATAAAAAAAAAATCTAAATTTTTATACGGTCCCCTTGTTACATAATCTTCAACTATAAAGTTGTTCCCTGCCTCTCCTGAGAACAACACAAATATTCGCTGATATTCACATTCAAAAATTGGAGAAAAGTTTTGAAAGGGCATCATAAGGGATGGAAAGGACCCTTGCCCGTTAGTTTTTTCTGTTCTTCCATAGCTTTTTTCAGATTTTTGTATTCAAATATCTTAGGAAGTATTGTACGTAGAAACATGGACTTTTTCCTGCTGGCCTCAGGAGATACCGGGAAACAACTTTCTAATTGGAAGTTGGAGGACACGGAGACCGTATAAAAATTTAGATTTTTTATTCTGTAACACACTGTATTTTTACTTCCAAAACTGGTACAGAGTAATTTTTGAACGTCTTTTGAGCAGCTTTCGAATTGTAATCGTACCTTTACGACGGACGGTTGATGAGGTAAAGGCCGCACTAGCACTTACTGAACACCCTGTACAGGAGCACATCAATATCCTCGACGCTCCGAAAGCCTCCCTCATCGCACACCTTGAAGGACCACTGCCCTTGATAATCTCGCCAACACGCTTAGGTAGGTAAAGCACTGGAGGGGCAAGACCGACCGACCACAAGGCAAATTATTATAACCGTCTCGGTCGCAGTTACAGATAGATAAGACCTTGAGAAGTCGATGGACCCAGAAGAGATAGGGCGGACATGGACACGGGAATCGTCCGCCAAGACAGATCGTTGACTGAACCAATGAGTCATTATAACTCGATAAAAGTTGTCAATAACAGAAAAACAATCGATATCATTGTTTCCGCCAGAAGACTATACATTAAAAGTGGTTCAGCGAATGTCTTAGAGTCCAAATTAGACATCAGAATCGAGTTGCAAACGATTGATTCTCGAACTTTACATGATCGGATGGGTAAAATATATCTGATATAACGTTAATGGGAAAAGTAAGATAAGAGTCATTCTCTTACCTATCTGATCAAAAATCAGTTGCGCGTCAGTGCAGTGGCGTAACGACGTAATCTTGATACAGTGGTGGCTTTTTCTTTGTATGTCTCCCCACTTTTTAGAGATTGTAGAACTTCTATTCATTGTGTAAAAACAGCCAGTTTTATGGCCGCCCGCGAATGATCTCGTTGAAGTATTTGGGCCATCGCGCGTGAGTCAATTTCATGTGATCTTGTTCCCAACTTGTGTAAGGTCAATGAAATGAAATTGATCACGACCTGCCATTGACAGCGTTCGTATTGTCTAGTTTTCGTAAGTCGGATATTTGTGACAGCCGTTGCTGAATTTTGATTTTTTGATCGTTTTGTTATGAGGCTGTCGACAGAATGAAGGCCGGAACTAGGCTGTTAGGCAGTGGTCGAGTTTTGCGCGAAGACCTACTGAGGTGATATGACTACATGCAGTGGCGTATTGATGGGTGGGTCAATCGGATATAAAGTCAAACATGGGCACTGGCTATTATCGGAAACTTGCATTGATTGTGAAATTGGAATTTTTAATGCCAAATTTATTCGCTAGTCCCTTAGTAATTTATCTCAATAATTCCGAAATTTCATTAATTCTGAAGTAGGCTATTCACTATTAGCTATGAGTTATCGATTCTGAATTTTGAATAATTCTGAAATTATTTCTTATCAGTTCTAAAATTTTTTTCAATTCCTAAATTATATTTTTCAATTCCTAAATTATATTTTTCAATTCCTAAATTATATTTTTCAATTCTAAAATTTTTACCAATTCTAAAACTGTTTTTCATAGATTCTGAAATATTTCCTAACATCGAAAATTTTCAAGTCCAAAATTTTTTCTATTAATTCTTAAAAATAACTTTTTTCAGTAATTCTCAATTTTTCATTAATTCTGGAATTTTTTTTCATCAATTTAGTATTAATGATTAATTTGAAGTATAAATTCTGAAATATTCCTCATTAGTTCTGAATTCTTTTTTCTATCATCGATCCCGAATGTTGATTAACTTTGAAATTATTTCTTATCAGTTATAAAATTATTTTTCATCGATTCTGAAAATTTTCCTCTTGGTTCTGAAATTTTTTCTCTCATCGATTCTGTCTTTTCTTATATCGATTCTGAATTATCATTAACTCTGAAATATTTTCTTTAGTTTTAGGCTCATTTTTTCATCAATTCTGAATTTTCTGAAGATATTTATTTATTAATTCTGAATTTCCTGAAATAATTTCTTTCATTAGTTCTGAAATAATATTTTCATTAATTCCGAAATAATATTTTCATTAATTCCGAAATAATTTTCATTAATTCTGAAATAATATTTTCATTAATTCCGAAATTTCTTTCATTAATTCCGAAATTTCTTTCATTAATTCCGAAATTTCTTTCATTAATTCCGAAATAATATTTTCATTAATTCCGAAATAATTTTCATTAATTCTGAAATAATATTTTCATTAATTCCGAAATAATTTCTTTCATTAATTCTGAAATAATATTTTCATTAATTCTGAAATAATATTTTCATTAATTCTGAAATAATATTTTCATTAATGCTGAGATAATATTTTCATTAATTCTGAAATAATATTTTCATTAATTCCGAAATAATTTCTTTCATTAATTCTGAAATAATATTTTCATTAATTCTGAAATAATATTTTCATTAATTCTGAAATAATATTTCCATTAATTCCGAAATAATTTCTTTCATTAATTCTGGTATTATTTCTTTATTCATAAAATTATTTTTTATTGATTCTGAAGTTTATTTTTCGGTTCTGAAATTTATTTATAGATTTTAAATTTTTTTTATCGATTCAAAAATTATTTTTCATGAATTCTGAAATCGTTTCTCTCATCGATTTTGAATTTTCATTAATTTCAAAATTATTTCTTTAATCCTAAAATAATTTCTTTAATTCTAAAATTATTTTTCATACTCTTAGAATAATTCTCAATTTTTAAAATTATTAATTAATTAATTCTTAATTCTGTTTATTTCATTGTTTAATTCTTCAACTCTTTTCAATTACTTTTCATTGGTGTACGCGTCGCGTATTTATGAAGCAAGTTTAACAATTTTAAGCATTTCGTAATTACGAATATTTTTTAATACCCACAACCTCCCTCTCAGAAGATACAAAATGAAAGTGCCGAAGGGGGGGCCACCAAACTATATTGTCCCTGGGACCTCTCGAATCCATCTAAACGTCCCTGACCACTCGTTGGCATCAATAGGAGATCCAACAAGAGTCTGAAAAATCACTTCTAGCCTCAGCGGACGTAATAGAAGCCTATCCATGAAATTTCTATGAGAGTACTTGCGTTTGGCTCTATTACTACGGTCACAGGTTTAATATTAACCTATTACAAATTCCAATGGGTGTTGCTCTTAAGTAAACAGAGCGAGGAAAAACGCCATTCTTTTCGCCCCACACACATTGTTAACACCAATCGCTGTGTCTTTCAAGTCTCCCGACATTTACGTGTAAAAAAAAAACCACGTGTTTCTCTCTTCGATTGAGCGCGGAAATATCCGTCCGTGATTGCACCCTGGGTCCATTACAATCACGGACGAGAGAGAGGACACGGACCACTGGCCGCTCAAATAACGTAAATTTAGATGAAAAAAAAAATGGCCATGAGAGAGAGTAGGTTTCTTTTCTCGCCGTAACTCTTTTCTCAGTTTCAGTCACTTTTCTAAAGAAACCATTTAGGAACCATTAGTGCTATTAATACGTGATGGCGTACGGCGCAAAAAAAAAAAAAAGCTATTTTTGGCAATGACGATGATTATGAGATGACAAAACTGTTGTCCTTTCAGTCATGTGATGGAAAAATATTGCCATTAGGAGAGAGCCCGGATTATAAGCGTTAAAAATTGGCAAAAAATATATTATGCGCTGAGATATGCACTAAAAATATAAATCTGCATTCAAAAATGTGAGATATGACATGAAATTCGAAATATGTGCGAAAAGCAAATCCATCTAATATACTGCCAAAGTGCACGTTTTGTACATTTAAACGGCTAAAGGCTCTTTTCCCTTTTCTCTTATATTATATTGGATAAGAAATTGGAACTCTCCCGCATCATATGATACGAATGGCTATCGACGCCATAGCACTGTGAAAAGAGAAGACTTGATTTGTTGAATACGTTTTCTTTGGAACAACGTAGGCGTCGTGGAGATATGATTGAAGTATTTAAGATTTTCAAGGGGATCTATATATTGTTCCTCAACCTATAACCTTGGCGCGACCTGAAATTTCTCACAGCAGTCCTTGAAATGAACAGAGGATGAAACAAAATGCAAGGTGTCACGTAGCGATTTCACAAAACACGCTAATCAGAGAGCGGCCTACGAATAAGAGTTCTCGCATTGAGAATGAAGTCCAACAAACTGACTTCTCCCTTCTGGTGGCATCACACTTTTATAGGCACGGGACAAAACATTATTCGACCATTTCCGCGGAACATCTTTACATTTTGCATTGCCACATCGCCGAATCGGAGCTGTCGCCAAATGCGAATAATTCCACTTCTGACGCCAAATTGTTCCGGATAATGTTCTCGAAATGAGCTCAGGATGTAACAAAATGCAGGCCGTCACAGATTTATCCCCCAGAACAGGTATTTACGAGCAGATATCTTGACGGAACGTGACCTACAGATAGAATGCGATCTACAGATAATGCCTTGTCTTCCCGATGCAATTTCAACAACTGAAGAGTTCCGCACAAAAGCAGTATCATACACACGTACAAATATTTTAGATCACATTAAAGAATTTTTTTTAAGAACAAAAACAAAATACATTTATAATACATATAGGCAAAATCATTTTTCTAAAATAATCTCCATGATTCGCGCGTGACATTTTTACATTTCTCTTTTGCCATCATGTTTGAGCTGTCGCCAAACGCGCCAAGTTTATCAATAATTTTTCGAGATTTACAGATATATGCGCTACATATATATATATCGATTATTTACAGGTGAAAGATGATAAATAATCACTATTTACATAATTTTCGTAACAATATGATGGATCATGAAATACCGTTACGCCGTCATTCAAATTGTTTTGACTCGGGGACACCAGTTTCGATTAGTTAAGAGATAATTCTACGTTGTTGTGTCGCACGGAGTTTTTCTTCAACAGGGTTGTAACTGTATAGAATAGCTTATATTCTTATGTCGTGAATTCCCCCACGATAGTCACCTTCAAGAGAAGGTATGGTAAAATGGGTGTGGGAACTATCCATATTTAAAGAATGACAACCTATGGGCAGATTTTTTAGTTGTTTAAGTTACTCTTTCTCTAGCTTATTATTATTGGTTAGCTGTGTTTAGACTACGACTACCATAATTTTATGGGTGTTTTTTTAGTACTATTTATTTTTATTTTCTCCTTTTTTCCCAGTAGCCTTGTTGGGCAATTTGCCTGTTGTGGTTCTTAATTTTGTATTTGTATGAGAAAAATGGAAAATTCGCAATATTGGTGATCAATTAATTCAATGGAATTCAATTGAACCTTCAGGGGCAAACGCAACCGTGATGATTCCAAGAGGGATCCGTGACTCTCGTTTTATTGGCACAAGGTGTCCGTGGAAACTCTTTAGGGGCCATTCAAGTATTACGTAAGCAGATTTTCAGCCATTTTTGACCCGCTCCCCCCCCCCCGTCAGCAAAACTTCGTCAGCAGCTTAAAATATTTCATATCTTCAAAAAGGTGTGGTTGATGATGTAAGCAACCTTCAAACCCCCCTCCCCCCTTGTCATCAAAAGTCAGCAAATCCGAACCCCCCTCTCGACACTGACGTAATACTTGAATGACCCCTAACTTGGCACGGGGGGGGGGGTTACAAAAGGTCAAGAATTCTTATCCTAGGGAGAAAAATAATATCGGAATTTTCTAAAACGTGCCTTGAGGAAATGGGATTTAACCTGTGTTAATGTTTCAGTGTATAACTCCACCTTCGGCGATAAAAGACGCGATATTCACGGATTATTCCGCTTGCAGACACGAATGGGTTAAGGCTGTGTTCTTCAATCTTTTCACAGTTAGGGACCGACAACAAATAAATATCAAGTGGCATTCGCACTATGACAGTGAAAGATAATAAAAAGTCTTTGTTGGGGACATGAACCGCAAATCCCCGCTATCGGCAACAGCAACCGGTGTCGTTTTTTCCTTTACTTTTGCGGAAATTTCAAATCCGTTCAGTCATTATTCTAGGCCTTTGTATTGAAAGCCACAAATTACTGCTTCTCCGAAACCCTAGGAGGATGACTGGACCCCAGTCATAGTGAGAAGGGCCTTTCGGGAATAATTTGCGGACTGGCAAAAAATAAATGAATGAGAAATACTTTGGGAACCGGTAATAAATGAATAGAAATGATTTGAGGGTCAGCAATAAATAAATAAAAAATAAATAAATGAATGAATAATCTCTCAAGACCGGCAAAAAATTAATGAGCAGCAGAAACAATTGGGCAGTATAATATGTAATAACTCAAAATTATGTGCTGCTATAGGGTGGAACATTTCAAGGAATTTAATTTCGTAGAAAATTTTTTCATGGACTGGCACTGGTCCGCGGACCAGTGGTTGAGAAACATTAAATGACGGCGGACTATTCCATGCAAACACGCAAATTTTTTTATTAACAACAGCACCATGTCCTCCGGGTGAATTAACACCAGGGAGTTAATCAATTGGTAGAAAATTAACATTATCAGTTAATATGTCAAGTAAATTTACGTGAAAATTTCGAGAGAATTCTACTGGTATCATTGTGGTGGCATATTGTCGGGTTTCTCAAGGGCGACGATGTTGGCGAAGCCGCTGCAGTTGGCGCAATTCACATTGAATATGTATTGAACCAGCACGGGTGGTATTACTGGCTTCTTAGGCGGCGTCGGCGGAGTAGGCGTTGGTTCGGAAGAATATGGTACATCAGTTGTGGTGCGGGGAAGCCGTTCGGTTGATCTTGAGAAATATTTTCGGCTTGTTTCATAGTGAAGCGCTACAGTTGGGCTTCTTGGAACATTGGTAGACAAATATTTTTGCCAAATGGGATCCTCCATGGCATCGACGGAAAGATGCTTGAGTAGGGCAATTACAAGCGGTGACGGTCCCTTGATGGCTTTTTCAGCCGCCTCCTCTTTTGGTATCGTACCTGCGTGAGTTGCCGTCAAGCAAATTGCTGCGACCATGAAGACCGTCAATTTCATCGTGTCGTCTTTGGAACCTGTCAGTTACATTGAAGAAGAAATAATTCAATATGGTGAATTGATGGCATGCGTGATAAGTAAGATATTTTTGAGCATTGTCAATGAGATAAGTGAGCCGCTGTGGTGGTTGAGTGGTCATAGTGACGGAACACGCGTCGCGAGGTCCCGGGTTCGATCCCCACTGTCGCGGTAGCTGAAGTTGGTTTTCTGTGGTTCCCAACTTCAAGGCGCGAATGCGAGCCGATCTCCCCTTTAAAAGGCTCGCCACAGAGAGCAACAGACCTACAAACAGTACAAATGTAATTCAGTCATAACACATCACTCACTTCACTTCTGAAATGAGATAAGTGTGGCATCTATAGCAAAACCTGTCTAAGTGGGACGGCACCTCCGGTTCCATTAAAGCGTGCCCATGTTCGGTATTGTTTACGGAAAGTTCACCGCTAGGAGAATTCACCGACAATAGTTCGACACGTGTCAGTGAGCGAGGAGCGACAGAGTGAGTCAGAAATGATATAGTAATTAGTGAGTGAGTGAAAGTGTGATTAGTGTTGGTGAGCGAGTGACAGAGTGAGTGACCTAGATATAGAGTAAGTGATCTAATGACTCAGTGGGTGACCTAGTGAATGAGTGTCACAGTCAGCGATCCAGTGGTAGACTTACTGACCTAATGAGTGAGTGTTGTGCCCTAATCAGTAAGCGAGCGATCTCGTGATTGAGTGTCTCACAGTGTGCGACCTAGTCAGTGAGTGACGAGGTGATTACTCATTCATTCACCCATTTGCTCACTCGATTATTCATGCACTCACTCACCCCCTCATTCATTCACTCAATCGATCATTCATCGCTTTAATCATTCACTCATGTCGAAATATTGTCAGTGAATTTTCCCAGCGATGAGTTTTCCATTCGGTGAATATACCTAGCGGTGAATTGCATTGGACGATGAATTTTGCTGACACGGTTCGAGAGGTGTCCAGAATATACAGGGTGAATTTCAAATAATCTGTCAAACAATAATGAGTGAGAGACGAGCCCAAGTGGAACATAGGACAAGGTTGCTGTGGCGTTTCATCTCGAAACGTTATTGAATTGATTTTGATCAGTGGCGAATACATTTTTTTTTACTAAATTTTTCGTTACTAAATAAATTCCCCACGACTCTCTGAGAAAGAATACATGAAGATATCATTCGAATACAACGAATGTTTCACAAATAAGCCGCCACTTTTTGCCTTCTTTTTTTCCCATGTTTTTCTTTTCGCAGTATGTTATATCCGAATTATTTTCTAGGTTAAGAGACTTATATTCACAGTGTGTGGTTTAAGGGGGATATGTAATAACAGAGGTAAAAATGTATGGAAATGAACGGGCTAGAAAACGTATGTTATATCCGCGGTGTATGTTATATCCAGGGTTTGTTAATTTATGTATCAAGTGTACTCGACAGTAGGAATAAATATACAAAGACAGGAATGTAAACCAATATAGAGGCGGTATCAGAGCCGCAGCTGGGGGGGGGGGTCTATTGGCCCGGGCGCTGTACCAGAAGGGCACTGAATTCACCCTTCGACCGCTTCTTCTACATGGCAAGGGGGGGGGGTGCACCAAAATGCCGGTTTGCCCCGGGTGACAAGTATCTAGTTGCGGCCCTGGGCGGTATAATATTTAATAAAACGAATTGGGTGAAATGAACCAGCATTTAAGATACATTAAATGACACCGGATAATTGTATGTTTTACGCAAATTTTTTATTAACAACAGCATCGTGTCCTTTGCATCAATTAATGCTGCAGAATTAATTAATCAGTGGAAAATTAACGTCATATCAGTTAATAACTTTTTTTATAAATTCCCCGAACAATTCAGTATCATTGCGGCAATACATTGTCAGGTTTCTTGTAGGCGACAACGTTTGCGAAGCCGCTGCAGTTGGTGCAATTTACATTGAATATGTATTGAACCAATACGGATGGTATTACTGGCTTCTTGGTTGGCGTCGGCGGAGTAGGTGTTGGTTCGGAAGAATGTGGTGAATCAGTGGTGTAACTTGTGACTGTTGGAACTGTTGCAGTTGAGTTTCCTAGAGCACTGGTAGCCAAATATCTATCCCAAATAGGATTTTTCAAGGTATCGGCGGAAAGATGCTTGAGTAGGGCAATTATAAGCGGTGACGGTCCCTTGATGGTTTCTTCAGCCACATCCTTTCTTGGTATTGTACCTGCGTGAGTTGCCGCCAAGCAAATAGCTGCGACCACGAAGATCGTCAGTTTCATCGTGTTGTCTTGTTGGAACCTGTTAAGAACATTTGAAGGAGAAACAATACAATATAGGACAGCATGCGTGATAAATAAGGCCTGGATTACGCCATAAAAGTTCTTTTTTAAAAGCTCTTTGATAAAACTTGAAAAATTCAACCAAATAATAAGAGATCACCGATTTGGTTGCAATATTGCAGTAATGCAATATTTGGCACCATTTTTTGCCGGTGATTAGCGATGTCCCGTATTTTCCCTATTTGGAATCTCAGTTTGTTGCATTTTGCTGGAAGAAACATGATCAACACCCATCAAAGCTACTAATCAGATCGTTAAGTGAAATCGAAACTAAAACTACAGCATTATGCCAAAAGATGGCAGCACCATATTTTGGCCTAATTGCAACTTTTTATTATTGTAAATCAAGGATTTCCAGCTTTTCAAACATCGCGGGCCAAATAAAATACTCCTTTGAGGAAAGTGAACCAACAAGTCGTATTGCAGTATCTAGATTCGCGCGTGGGCCCAACGGGGCCTAGAATTCCTAGTCTAATCTAGGGCTACTTGCCCTATATTATTTGAGAATTGTATTTATTCTGAGATTCTGCTTTCATAAAAAAACGAATTTCCATCAATTATGAAATCCTTTTCTTCTCTGAATATGAATTTTTAATAATTATGAGATTTTTTCATTAAAAATGAATTTTAATTCTGAAAATATTATCATTAAATATGAATCTTCAATATATTATATGAGAGTTCAATAAATCTGGAAATATTTTTTTATATAATTCTTGAAATGTTTGTTACGGATTCTGAAATACTTTTATTAGTTCCGAAAATATTCAAATTTCTCAATACTGATATTAGATACTGATACTTTAAATATTTCTTTTCGATAATTCTGGAAATATTTTTTGATAATTCTGGAAATATTTTTTGATAATTCTGGAAATATTTTTTGATAATTCTGGAAATATTTTTTGATAATTCTGGAAATATTTTTTGATAATTCTGGAAATATTTTTTGATAATTCTAGAAATATTTGTTTTCGATAATTCTGGAAATATTTGTTTTCGATAATTCTGGAAATATATTGGATTTCGGTAATTCTTTAAATATTTCTTTTCGATAATTCTGGAAATATTTCTTTCAGTAACTCAGAAATAATTTTTCTTGATTCTGGAAATATTTTTAATCAATTCCGGAAATATTTTCAAATATATTTCTGAAATTACTTTGTCTCAATAATTCTGGAAATAATTGTCAATAATTCTGAAAATATTTGTCAATATTTGGAAATAATTGTCAATATTTGGAAATAATTGTCAATATTTGGAAATAATTGTCAATATTTGGAAATAATTGTCAATATTTGGAAATAATTGTCAATAATTCTGGAAATAATTGTCAATATTTGGAAATATTTGTCAATAATTCTGAAAATATTTGTCAATATTTGGAAATAATTGTCAATATTTGGAAATAATTGTCAATAATTCTGGAAATAATTGTCAATAATTCTGGAAATAATTGTCAATATTTGGAAATAATTGTCAATAATTCTGGAAATAATTGTCAATATTTGGAAATATTTGTCAATAATTCTGGAAATATTTGTCAATAATTCTGGAAATATTTGTCAATAATTCTGGAAATATTTGTCAATAATTCTGGAAATATTTGTCAATAATTCTGGAAATGGTTTTTATCGATTTTGGAATATTGGAAATATTTTTTTATCAATTCTGAAATTGCTTTTTTTCCATTAGTTCTGAAAATATTTTTCATTAATTATGAATGTTCATGCTAAATTCATAGATGAAAAATCATGCCATTTCATTGATGAACAAGTCGGGATCTTTTTCCGGATATTTTTACACAACAGGAATTTTTATGCACCAACGAAAATATCCGAGTTTTCAATTCTAAGTTCGTATTACTATTACATCCTACCAGGTGTTTCGAACCTTTAAGACACTGCAGGCCTAATTGGAACTTTCAACGGTGCCCGTGGGCCACCAACCAATATTCAATTCAGTGACATCTTAATAAAATGGTCCAAAGGCCCCCCCCCCCCCGAGTTAAGAAATGAAAAAAATTTAAAACTTTTTTTCCCCGAAATTACTTCTTTTTATTAATTATCAATTTTGATTAGTCCCTGAATGATTTTTTCACGAATTCGGAAAAAGTTTCCGACTAATTATTCATACAGTCGAATCCCGTTTTAACTATTACCGTTATAGTGAAAATAATCTCGTTTGGACGAACACTTTTATAATCCCGCTTATAAGTTTACATAGGAACAATAAAAAAAAAAACCTGGCAATCTTTTATATAACGAAATTTCGTTATAACGAAGTGATTTCTCCGGTCTCTTGGAGCTCGTTATAACGGGATTCGACTTTATATATTAAATTAACTAATTCTGATGTGAATTTTAATCTGAAACCACTATAAATGATTCTTTTAATTATTCATTTCGGTAATTCTAAAAAATTATTTTCCTTCTTAATTATCTTGAAATCATTTCTTTCAATAATTATGCAAATTTTTATTGATTAATAAATGATTTTAGCATAAATTATGAAATTATATCTCTTTCATTTATTAAGTTATTTTTTTATTACTGATTCTGAAATTATTTTTTTCAAAAATTTTCGAATTATTTCTCATGAATTCTGAATTTTTATGAATTTGTTCCAGAATTATTTCTTCCATTAATTTTATAATAACTTCATTCATTCTAGAATTGATCTTTTTTGAATGTTTTCAACCATTTTCTGAAAATATTCGGCAGGCCACGACAAAAAGCCCCCGAGGGCAGAATGAGGCCCCACGGGCCATTCGTTGAAGACCCCCTACTAACCGTACATACACCTCTTACATAATCCTGTGCAGAATTTCTAATGAATCGATACATGCCGAACTGCGTGTATATCTGTAGCTGATAACGCATTTATGTTTCGATAGTTGTGCTTGATTCGTCGCCATCTGTGTTCCATCCCTTGAAGTGAAAATAGCAAATGTTTGAATTTTCATGTTATGTAAGTATCATGTTGGAGATGTGCTTTATCACTGAGGAGAGACTTTTTAAAATGGAAGTCCAACACGCATTCACTCTTCGAGGTTGGGAAACCACTGATATAACCAACTTCAGCCGATCCCCCCACTGTGCCTCCAACGTGGTTTGAACCTGGATCCTGATGATGAGAGTCAAGTAAGATGCCCACACAACCGCACAGGAGCAGGTTTAGGTACTAGAAGCTATTCTCTTCGTGCTTTGCCGGTAACTACTAATAAACAGAGTCATTTTGAACATAGGCGGAGATTGACTTGGAAGTCTGGGGGGCAAGGTCATTATTGCTGGGGGGGGGGCCCGTATCTCCGCCCATGATTTTGAATCGCCACATGCAAATTTTCATAGCTGTGGCAAACATTCATGTGGAAACCTTGTTAATTGTTTCTTTCGAAAACTGAAATACGAGACAAAAATGCACCTTCCTTTCCAGAGATCTCTTTAAAACTACGGGACGTTCTTGCAGTGTAAGTCGGTGGGCACATTCTCTGCTAGATGCATCGATTTTTTGGAGACCATCGAAATATGGTCTCTGTCAGTAGTGTCGGTTTTCTAGACCGAGCTGGTTGAATAAACTCATAATTAGGAATAATTTTGTACCGATTTCTTGTGGTGTGAAGCAGTAGTTGTCAAATTGGAGAAATTCCCCCCCCCCTCCTCCGTGGTTCTGGAATGTTCTAAAGGGACCATGACAAGTGGTGAAGAGGCCACAGGGAGCTGAGAAGAAATATCGCTTTCGACTGAGCGAGATATGGTGGGGAGGGGGAATGGGACTACTTTCATAATCCAGCGGAGGTATCCACAGAATGGGAGGGGGGGGGGGGGTATTTTAACCCAATAGCCACTTTGGGAATGGCCCGGGCCTCTTATCCATAAAGGGCTTAAATGGATGAGATATGGTATTATGATTTCCGAATGTATGCATGCAAATATGTAAAAAACTGCTACTTCCAGCTGAATATTGAGAGCATAATTTTGTGCCGGGACCATGCATGAAAACCCCACAAGAAGGAAGCTCACTGAGCGCGATGCAACGACCTGGGCAGGCCCGTCATTTAGGGAGGGTGGCGTTGCCCCCCCCCCCGTCTTTCGAAAATACACTAAAAATAGTATATATATACAAATATATATATACATACATTGAGTAAATGTGCTTTGCCCCCCCCCGGAAAAGTTGAAATGACGGCCCTGGACCTAGGTTCGAACGCTACCGGTGATACAGTGGTGGTCGGCTGAAGTTGGTTTTCTGTGGTTCCCAACTTCGAGGCGCAAATGCGAACTGCTCTCCCCGTTGAAAACTTTTGCCACAGAGAGCAACAGGCATACAACGGTAAAAATATTCAACACTTCACTCAAAATTTGAAATATAGATGACAACACTAAAAATTTAAACACAATACACCATATACGCATTTGTATTGTTAGGTACACACACTTCCGGCATAATTCCATCGGCAGTAAATTGCCCATGGTGATAGACCGGGATTGTCCTTCTACAGCATAACCCAACCCAACAAGGCAAAGGGCTTACATCCCTTAAGGGACAGAGTTCGGGTCTTGTCTGGTTTTTCAGACCAAAGTAGAGCTCTTTTTGAAAAAAAAGAAAGCCCTATGTAGGGGGCGGACCAAGAGAGATGTGTCGGTAGGAACGATGCATTATGTAGGCTCATTGGTTCGAAATGGATCCATGTCTGGCCCAGGGTTGCAGCAGGGTCGTCTTAAGAACATCAGCGCCCCCCGCCCTCCTGGCAAAGGAATATTTTTGAGACGCAGCCGAGCAACGAATGCTTGTCTTTACAATTTACACGCCTACTCTACAAATTTATACCGGATCTCATTTTCGAGGCCCCCGGACCATACCCGAGTAGGCCCATGCGTTAAGACGACACTCGGTGCCAGGGATCGATCTTGTTCATAAAATTTTTGTTCATATAAATTCCGTTTCGACTATATTCAATTCGATAAGCACAATATCCTGACTCTCCCCTAGATTCATACCGTATTCAATTCGATAAGTAGAAAGGGGGGTCTCGGATGAGGGGTAAGGGGCCCTGCATAAGGACAGGTGGGCCACGGGCCGGAAAAGTTTGAGAATTGATATAGAAGCTTACCTGCGGTATATCTTTTTACGTCTAAACTCGTCTCAGTGTGTCCGCGATGGCTTCGAACGAGGGTCTTGTATTGTTTTATGTGCCCGTTTGTTATTCATCAGTAGCCTTGTGATATTAGGGAAACGACACCTGTCAATTATATTCATATCGTAAAGAGAGATAAGTGCGATACCGTGTTTCCCAAAGCACGGGCAATACAAGATTGGCAACACAAAGAGCCCTTTATCATTTGCTTTCAAATCAGCGGCATACCCTCGGGTTGATCATCAAGTGATGTTGAACATCCCCATGTAGTCATTCGATGAATTGAAGTTTTAGCATTGTTATTAGTTGTGACCATGTGAACCATATTTTACGGGGCTTTGTTCAATTTTTTTGTCCCGTTTTTTTTTTTCAACGAAGCTCACTTGAATCCGTTTGTGTTTTTTTCGCTGTATGTTTTGTAAAAGAATTTTAGGTGAAAAATTATTTCCGCAAAAGTATTTTAGGCAAGAATTTTTGAGAAAAATTTGCAAACATAAATTTTTCGACCTTTTTTTTTGTTTTGGTCAAAAAAATTGGCATTGGAACAAAATTTTATCTGACATTTTGGGGTTTCAGAAACGAATTTTCAAATTAGCAAGAAAATTTTCAATCATCAATTGTAATTGTTTCTTATTTTTTTGCAATAATTGCATTGAAAAATTATCTTTCAAACTTGAATGATTTAAACTTTCTGGCATTTTTCTAGCCAACATTGGCAACTCAAATTTCCAGGTATGTTTTCAGTGTCTCGTTTCTGCTTGCGCGAGTTGGTCGTGCCATGGGTCACACGATTTTTGGGCCCCGAAATTTAAACCACATATTCGCTGACTCGCTCAGTGCTTCCCAAACTTTTTGATTTCGCGGAATCCCCCCCCCCCATGTTGAATCAATCCCCCCAATGAGATCAATGCAACGCAGACTTCCCCCCCCCCTCGCGTAGCACCAAAGGGCCAATTCCAACGCCATCCTCCCATAAAATGCAAACGTATTAGTTGTTGCATATCATTTAAAATTGTATAAATTGACACATTTTACATACTGTGAAATTCATTGCAACGACGGTATATAAAAATGATTCCGCAGGATCCCTTGCAAAGAGCTCTCGAACCCTCTCGCTTAGACCACAGGTTGAAAAGCACGGTATTCGATTATTCAGTCTATGAAGAGAGCCGATGTACCAGAAATCTTGGAAACAAGGTTTCTTGTGGTTTTGGGATAGTTTCTATAGATCTGTTTCTCAACCTTCTTCATTCCATGGCCAACGTTTTACCCGGGATCCAGAAGTTTTGCCAATGATTTTTCATCCCCGGTACATTTCGCTTACACTGATCGTGTGAGTGACTGAGTGATTAGGCGAGTGAACATATGAGTGTCCAAGTGAATGACCAGGTTGAGGGACTGTATGAGTAGTCAAATCAGTAGGTAAGTGACCGTTTGAGTGAGACCAAGTGCGTGGCCGTATGAGTGACCATTTCCGTCATCAAGTTAGTGCCGTATGAGTAACTAAGTGCGGCCACTCCTCATACCTCATACATACTGTCACTTACTCATATGGTCATCCACCCACCCACTTTGTTACTCATATGGTCACACACTTCGTCACTAATACTGTCACTGACCACCATGTGGTCACCCACTCACTTGGTCACTCATGCAATCACTTGGTCGCTCACAGTCAGTCACTTACTTGGTCACTCATACGGTCAGGGCAAACAGAAATTTCCGGGGACAAAACGTCGGGCACGAAATGTCGGAGGCGAAATTTTCGGAAACAGTTTTACCCTGAGGTCCCTATCGTCATCCAAGAGAGAGTCCTTTTTCAACTTATCAAAACTATATAATGAACAAAAACTTTGTAAATAAAATCGACCTCTGGAACCCTGGACCAGGCATGGATCCAGAAGGGGGCGAGGGTAATGACCAACCCTTCCAAGAGCCGAATCATATAGAAAAAAAATAGGTTGGGTAAAATACGGGACGATCCAATGGATCTACAAACTTCCGACACATAATTCTGGAGGTCCACGCCTATCTTAAGCTAGAGTTTTGTGAGCTTGTTTCTTGTGGAGGTTTTGCACACGGTTTTCCTAATATCCTGGGGTCTTGACAACGTGATGTCATGGGGCCCCCATACTTAGCTGGAAGTAACAGCTTACATATTCACATATTTACATTTGAAAATCATAGTACGTGATCTGATCAAGAACGTCCCTATTGATGTAAGGCCCCTTGTCATGTGCATATGGGCTCATGGGTTAAGATGGCCTTAGTTCTATGGATAGCTATGCAGGATTCTGAAAGTAATTGCATGTTTTTCCATCACATCTCATTTGAAAGCTTCATTGCTTCACAGCTCTCTGTGGCCAACTTTCACAACTTGTCGTGGCTCCTCTTTTCATCTGATTTCCAACAGTGACCCCCCGTTTGGGAACACTTGTATAGATTACAAGAAAAAAAAGGCCCGGCTTTGCACGGGTTTCTTCTATACTCGGACCACTATCGAAAGAACTACAAAAAAAAAGGAGGAATATTTTGAAAAATGTATTTTTTGAGTCATAAATGCAAATTTGTGGAATTTGACGTTGCTCCAGGCTGGTACTTCTCTAAACCGATACAGGTCGAAGTATTTTGTGGAAAGCTGTTTACATCTTTACGTAACGAGGAGGCCAGATGACCCCGGCTCTGTCTCCCTAAGATGATGGGTTGCCAAATTGTGCTTCGCAGTTCCAAGAGGAGACACGAAACCTTGTCAATGTCGTATCTATGAGCTGAGGGTATTGATAGTCAAGCGTGATTTGTTGGAATCGGATTTCAACTGATTATTTCTTCAACTGCTACTGTCATGAGGCAGTTGTCGGTGTATGTCCATTATGGTAAAGCTAGGGCCACACTCGTGACAAGCCTGGCCCAATACGTTCCAAGGTTGGTCGTAAGTGAGAGAAATGTGGCCGCTCCTATCATTGGCAATAATCGTCAAATGCTGGTGATTGGAAGGCTGGTTGAAGGTAACGCCCAGGACCTTCCAGCCCAAGTCAACGGAACCGCCTTCCTTTCCGATCTTCCAATTAGTCTCGCCATTGGTCGAAGAACGCCAACAGTCACAACACGCGCTGGCTTATTGAATTGTTTCGGATGCATATATTCGCCAAAGAAAATTTAACCAGGCTGGGCTATTATGTAGCCAACCTATGTCGCTGGAGCTTCATTGTAGCAGGAGTGAAAGGAAATTATTGGAAGCAAATATTTGCAAATGACTGTTGGGCCAGGTTGAACACCAGTGAGGCATTACTTAAAGAAGCATTAAATACACATGATCACTAGGATAAAGAAGCTGCGAAACTGTAGTTATATGACAGTCAGGAAGCAATGAAGTCGCAAGGAAATAATTATTTATGCAAATATATGACCACTAGGTCAAGAAGTTGCGGTTGGAATATTAGCTGTTGCAAGGGAGTGGGTGGTGCCAAAAGTTTGAGAACCACTGCCCTAGGAGATATGAGCTTTTAGCGTCTTAGCCCGAAGGACTAGATCATGCTCGGAGAACCAGAAGATGTCTTTGTCGACAGAGACCATCCGCTGCCCACCAATGTGCCTCAAGTCTGAACTGCACTAAAACCTATTTCGCTCAATTTAGAGCAGCTTATATTTGTTTTGAATTTTATTCCCACCCCCGGTTGATGAATCAATCGACACTAGAGCAAGGCTTGACATATCAGGTTCCCGTGGCTATTAAATAACTGGTATCGATGCTTATATTTTTTATTGTGGGATTACCAGCTCGGGCGAAAGAAATACGCTCGGCGCTTAGTTTTTTTCCCCCCTTGATTTGTCAAGCTCTGCACTGGAGGACTAGACTTGTCAGCAGATACTTAGTTATACTTTATTGTTAGATGTCAAGTAATTTGCAACCAAATTACATGATAACGGCTTCCCATTCTTGGATAAATATCTGAATCGGTTGGTCTTCATTCATATCGTGCCAGGTTTCTGGCCAGCGAAGATGTTTGCGCTGCAGTTGGTACAAATCACGTTGAAGATGTATTGAACTAGCGGTGACGGTTTCGTTGGGTTTACAGTCGGTGTTGTTGTTGGCTTGGCGGTAATGGTGGTAACTGTTGATACAAATTGCGGAGACTGTGTTGATTTGATCAAGTAATCAGAAGTAGATGCAGTGACGTATGCTGAGACACGTGTGGCTTCGGAAGACGACCTAGAGCCGTATGGCGAAGAACGAGTAGCTCCAGGAGTCGATCTAGAGTAGTATGGCGATCCCCGAGTAGATGCGGAGTAGTATGGCGATACCCGACTAGAGGCCGAGTAGTATGGCGATACCCGAGTAGATGCGGAGTAGTATGGCGATACCCGACTAGAGGCCGAGTAGTATGGCGATCCCCGAGTAGAGGCCGAGTAGTATGGTGATCCCCGAGTAGCTCCAGGAGTCGATCCAGAATAGTAAGATGAACCACGAGTAGCTCTCGGAGTCGATCCAGAGTAGTATGGCGATACCCGAGTAGAGGCCGAGTAGTATGGGTATGGTGATCCACGAGTAGCTCTAGGAGACGATCCAGAGTAGTAAGATGAACCACGAGTAGCTCCAGGAGTCGATCTAGTGTAGTAAGTTGAACCCAGAGTAGCTGTATGAGACGATCTAGAGTAGTATGGCGATCCCCGAGTAGAGGCAGAGTAGTATGGCGATCCCCGAGTAGAGTCAGAGTAGTAAGATGAACCACGAGTAGCTCCAGGAGTTGATCCAGAGTAGTAAGACGATCCGCGGGTGGATCCATCTGTGTAAAAACGCTTGAGTAAGGCAAGTAGAAGCGGTGGAATGCTTTTTCCGGCTTTGTCAAGGTCAGTTTTTTCGGGTATCGTATTAGCGTGAGTTGCCGCCACGCAAAGCGCTCCTAGTATAAAGACCTCCAATTTCACCATAATGGCTTTAAAATCTGGTAATGAAAAGTGGAAATGATAAATTGTAAAATTTATTCATCAAATGTTGATGAATTGCAAGAAATACAGCGTCGAATTTTTGTAAAACTATGGGAAATTTCTTATAAAATTTTCTCAACGACTTTAGCAAGGCCAAAAAAGTCTGAAAGGTTGAAGTGCCATCAGAGGCCTTTTAACCTTTCAGACATAGTGAACGAAAAAAGTTTCTTAGGAAGCCTAGTGACCAACAAGTCAACTGTGATATCTAGATTCACACAATGGTGTCTTAATTACGAGGGGGGGGGGGGTTGTGCACTAATCGTACTAACTTCAAAATTATTTTCCCATAAAATATGCATATTCATTGGTTCTGAAAGCATATTTTCATTAAATATAATTTTTCATGATTTCTGAGGAATTATTCTTTCCATCAAACATTTTTTATTGGTTCTGAACATATTTTTTCATTAAAAATGAATTTTTATGACTTCTCAATTTTTTTTCTCATCAAATATGAGTTTCATCAATTATGAGAAATTATTTGCTTTCCATCAAATATGAATTTCCATTGGTTCTGAAATTACTTTTTTCCATCAAATATGGATTTTTACTGGTTGTGAACACATAATTTCATTAAAAATAGGGATTTTTATGATTTGTGAAACATTTTCCCCCATCATATATAGGACGGCAATTATTGACCGCCAAATAATTACACACGTGATTCCTTGTGAAAAACTAATACGGAAAACTGTTTTTTCAGTTTCTTTTTATTTGACCCATAATTATTGAGTTATAACGCTTTAAAAACTGATTTCATCACTTCAAAATCCTGCCAAACTCACCGAACGTACACCAAACGTACAACTTGGCGTTTTTTGCAACTGGATAACAATGGTGCCACCCTACGGAAAATTGAGTATAACAAACCAGTTTTTTTTCTTTTGTGTGTGTTGCATTTTCAAATTTTTAAGCGATTGTTACGATTTTCTCAGATTGCAGTTCTTTTTAGTTCATCCGTGAGGATTAACCACTTTACGATCAAAGGACGTAATATTGCGTCCGAATTGCCGGTGGAATTAATTCAAACAAGTTCACTCTGTTTTCTTTCCTCTCTCCTGCTCATCCCGAAGCTTTGTTGCAATCTTACAATTTTTTTTTGTATACCCAAGGTTAACCATACGTCCCATATTTCCAGGGACATTCCCAGTTTTTTTCTTTCTTTTTCTGGCCGTCCCGAATTTTTAGCAAAAGTGTCCCGGTTTTTCCCGTTTTTTTCATGACGCCTACTTGTATTTTTATTCTTTATTAAAGCCAAAAATTGAAATTATTTTTCAACTCATAAATTATTTTATGATAATAAAATATAAATAAGAATATTAATCTCCCACGTTTGTCTTGGCGAACGTTTTATGTCGTGGAATTCATTTTAATCCACTGCAATTCGCTGTAATGCTTCATTTCCCGCCATTGCGGTTTTTCCGTAAAATCAGGAATACTTGGCAAACTTTTTCACTTTTGGCATCATTCTTGGTGATAATTGGCGATGTTCCGTATTTGGAATTCAAATTTTTTCCCGTATTTCTTTCGAAAAAATATGGTCAGCCTAGTATACCCTGATAGTGATTTTTTTTTTCCCTTCATATGATGTATCTTATAAGAATGAAAGAGAACAGGTAGGGCGAGGGTGAAAAGAAATCTAATTTTTTTACCTAAATTCTTATCACATCTTTTATACTGTCTCTTACTCTTTTTACTCCCCCCCCCCTTTTTCAAACGTGCGGTTAGGTTAGGACAAGGTTATTATATTTATTACCGATTTTTGGTGAAATAGAACGCATTCGTCTTTCTTGAAAATTTCAGATTTGTAAAATTTGTACATTTTTTTTCAAAATTAAAAAAAATTCGTAAAATTCTCACAATTGTAGGTCCCGATCTAATTAGCTCTCGTGTGCAGAAAATGACCGTGATGCGACAAAAATGATCAAATTAAAATTCTTACGAATGATCAGATATCGAAATTCGATATTTATTTTGCTACTAACAAACGCCGTATGAATATTCCTGCAAAATTTCAAAATTTTTGGTTGAATAGTTGTTTTTGTTTTCTTTACGGATTCTCCCAGTGTAGCAGGAAAATATATTAAGTTCCAGGGTATAGTAGAAATTTCCATAATATACCACTTTGCCGTCTTGAAATTGATTAAATCGGGAGGAACCCCAAGAACTGTTTGGGCTTTGAGTAGAGTTACCAGGCGTTCTCCTACGTTTTAGAAAATTCACGCTTTTATCCAGTTCTTCAGGTTTCTTTGACTCTTTTTATTTTCTTCGATTTTGATACAAAACCGAAACTAATTTCTGCAAATTTAGCGCCATCTGTAGAGAATAATGATAAACTAGTTCGTTTGAAATTTTAAGGCCCAGGCACTACTAATTTTGCCCTAACTTTCAGATGAGGGCGTATCTCATATTTCGTTCCTTAATTTCTCTGCTTTTGAAAAATCGTGCTTTCTCCTCCCCTTAGCTCTCAATTTTAAAAATGAAAGTCATCTCTTTACTGTTCGTTTTTCTAAATATGGTTTTAGAATACAATATTCTAATATTGTTTCATACACACACTCATAACATAAATGAGATGCCGTAAAAATTGTAAACTCTATTTCACAATATCTCGACAGTATCTGACTTCTTCATGAAAATTTGTGACTTTGATCGATTTCATTCACCAAGCTTATTGTGTTAAGTTAATTGTGTTTGCAGAATCACAATCAAAAGCTGCGATGCAACATGTAAATCTTCCAAAACTTCAGAACTAGAAACTGGGAGAAAACAATCCTACAATTGTTAGTGGTACTTTATTTGAAACGGGAGCGTAGGAAAAAAACGATCGCGCATTAAACACGTACGCAGTGCATGCACCTTCCCTCAAAAAATTTGAATTGATAGTGAAGGAGAAATATTACCACGTTTTGGCAACCAAGTGTTGGGAAGGAAATTTTTCAAATAGATCACATTTGGAAAACAGTTTACAAATGTGGTGATAAATTTGCAAATATAGAGGGCGAGATTATTATGCAATAACAAGATTCTTCACGGAGAGAAGAAGCGCCAATCTTTAAAGAAGACGATCGAACTCTTGGCTTCTAACGGGATTGAATATTTCAGCTCATTTTCGAAAAGTCTGCAACTCTCTGCTGGGGAAGCATTTTACTTTCGTTGGTTGTTTGGCCCGTAACTAACCATTACAAAAATGACACGTCACAAAAATTCAAAACGTTATAAGTCATTAAATATTCGTCCGATCCTAAAACGGATCCCATATTAGTCTTAAACAAGGAATCACGTGCGTAATTATTGGGTGGGTGATAGTTACCACCCTGTATGTGTTTCATCGGTTGGAAGGCATTGGTTTTCATCAAATAAATTTCATTCATTATGAGAAATTATGTTCATCAAAGGAATTTCATCGATTATGAGAAATCGTGTTTTTCATCAACGATGAATTCCATCAATTTCGAGGAATAATTTTTTTCCTAAAAATATGCGTTTTTCATTGATTCTGAAGCTATTTCTTCATTGAATACGGATTTGATAATGATAATTTTCATAAATTATGAATTATCATGAATTGCGAAATACTTTTCACCCACGCAGTCGTAAATAATTTCTCTCATCATGACTCTAGAATTATTTTCCCCTCATTCTAAAATTATTCGTTCAATAATACTAAAATTATAATTTTCCCTCATTAATTCTACAATGATATTTTTCAATAATTCTGAAATTATTTCTCTCACTAGTTCTGAAACGTTCTGTATACGTAATTTTGAAATTTTTACTTTCATCAATTCTGGAATAAGTTTTTTCATTGAATATCAACTATTTATATAAATTCTGTAACAATATATTTTTTTCCGTCGGCGGGCCACATGTGACCCCCTTCTATTGACTCAAATATTTAATAATAAACACTCACCTGCGTTATTTTATAAGCCTAGATTGGATTCCTCGTTTTCCGACGTCTTCGATAGACAATGTCTGGTAATGCTTTATATGTGTGTGTCTTTGGTCCCATTATCAAGCGCTTTATTTTAAGAAAAAGAAGATAATAACTTACATCCTTACGGTAATGTGTGATAATAAGTTGCGATACTGTTTGTCCATAACGGAGGTAACACTAGATATGTGAAGGAAACACGAATCCTCTTATCTGTATCGTATTAGGTTTGCTTAAAATTGGTGGCACTGAAATTATCGATAACATTCGCGAGTTTTAACATGCTCATTTCTGTGGGTTTTATATTTTGTCTTAGTTGTTACCGCGTGGATTTGGTAATCTGAAAATTGTGTTCGATGACGATTCCTCCAATAATATCTGAATCCTTCGTGAACCCCTTGGGAGTTGCATTTCCAGAAATCCCGTCGTGGCAAGTGTCTATATTACAAAATATAATGCAAAACGGATTTTATATTTATAGCTTCCAGCGCTTTGGGCTCAGCGATGATTGTCCCATATAACTTTTGACCCTCCCCCTTATGACCCTCTGCTCTTTCCGAACTGTATTTTCCCCATTATCCTGGAGCAAGCTGGGCCGGGCCGTGGTTATTAGACTAGCATGTGTCCTGCGTGGAGGCAACTTGCGTCCTTATATTCTGGGAATTTCGACGGAGAGTGGTGAAAGCGTGAGAACATGTGTGGGAAAACACACACGCAAGCACTCATATTAATGAAGAGATATATGTTTCATAATGAAAAACAATTTTCCCGGAAAAAAACGAAAATAATTCCAGAAACCTGAAAAAGAGGACAAAAGGGTGAATTTTCTAAAGCGTAGGAGGACGCTTCAAATGACATTCCAAAGGACGATGCCTGCTAACCCAACTCAAGGCCCATGAAAATCCAAACAGTTTTTGGGGCCCCTGATTTAATCAAGTTCAAGACGGCAAAATGGCATATATATTCTGGAAATTTCTAGTATATTTTTCAACTACTCTGGAAGAATAATTTCAGAATTACCAAAAACATTAATTTCCTTAATATAATTCCCCAGAGAAAAGGACTCAAGAAAAGAAATAATGTTGAAATTGGGGTGATAGCAATTATTTTATAATCTTAAAAAAAATAAGAGCATAATTATGGAAAGAAATAATAAAGTTTATACTGAAAGGAATGATTTCAAGGCAATATTGATTTCAGAATTACGGAGATAACTACGAAATCAAAGTAATTTCAGAAAATTTCAAAGAGGTAACAAAAACCAATTTTTTTTCGGAATTGGTGAAAGAAATTATTTCAGGAGGATTAATCAAAACTCATAATTAAGAGGATATCCAGATACGAAACCGAAACTGATTTTCAATGAAAATTTAGCGCCATCTGTAGGGAATGAGGAGAAACTAGTTCTAGTTTTAAAGTTTAAACGATAGATGGCAATGCAAATCAGTATCGATTTATTTCTTAAAATTTTTTAAATCGCCTTGATTGGGTACGTGAATGGATGACAAATCTAGAAATCTAATAATTGATGAATATCGGTTGTTGAATAATTGTTAGGAAGTTCGAAAAAGAGATGGAGAAGAGTTTTCATCTTTTCTATAATTCTAACTGATTAAAACATTATTATTCTTCCGATCGTTCGGAACTCGGGGTCTCGGGCGAAGAGCACCCAGCCCCTACTCCTTCTGAGACAGTATTTTCTTTCGAAATTTCTAATTTTTTACTATCTTAGTCATTTTCTGTCGGTTTAAAATGCTTTTTGAACATTACTATACTCATAATTTCACTGTAAGATATTGTACGCAGTGCCGTCTTAAGAGTGTCGTGGGACCCTGGGTCAACTGATTTTTCTGAGGCCCTACCAGGCAAATTTACATGCATACTCGTTGCAAATTTCAACGATATCTCATTTTTGTCAGGCCCCTCTTCTCTTGAGACCTCAGGGAAATGCCCGGGTGGACCCATGCGTTAAGACGGCACTAACCAGTGCCGCATGATCCCATCCGGGGGGGGGGGGGGCGCAAGTGCATGAAGGTGATAATGAGATTTGGTGGTATGATTTTCGAGATCAACATAGAAATTTATGAGATAATATTGATGTACTTCAAGTTAATGAAGGGCCCCAGAATATCACTGCCCATGGTGCTGTTCAGAAGGCTGTGCTTGTGTAGAGGCGTTCCCAACTCCAGGTTGATCCTGTGTGTGTCCCTGGAGAGCGTCGAATACTTCTGGTGGCCCCGATTCAAATAGTGGGGGTACGGATGGGGCCATTTGAAAAGTTCTGAAAAATAGCGGAACAAAAAATATCAGCACGCTTTACGAACTAAAATTATGATTCAGAGGTTATGGTGGAGATTGTTTCAGAATAAATGAAAAAATGATTTCAGACAGAATTCACAGAAATTCCGAAATGATGAAAATTCACCACCAATAAAAGAAGTAATTTCAGAATTAATTAAAAAAAATCACAATAGGAATTCAGTTGTTAATGAAAGTGTCCAATAATTTATCCCTTCCCCTGTTAGATTCATGTCCACCTTTTGAGATGACATTGATCTACAGGGCGTCCCATAAGTTCCTAAAGAACTAAATTCATTAAAATTGTAGGAATTGTGGTATGTCTGAATACTTTTCAGTAATGTACCTCAACAAATCTATGACCACAGCACCAAGGGATGCTAGAATGTTTGTCTTCGGATGGAATCAAGAACTTTCGAAAGGATGTTGATTTTATAGTTGATTTTTGTTTTTTTTAAATCGTATCGTATATTATGATCCGGTATCATTGGCGAGTATTGATTATGTGTGAATCGAAATATAGGATATATATGTAATACTTTTATTTTGAAGATATATTTAATAAAATTTACAGACACACCCATCCCCTCCGGGAACGCTTCGATACATCACTGAGATGGGAACCGTGGTACGTTTGGTCGTTCAAAGGTTTTGCAGTTCTTGAAAAAGTTATTAAAAATACAATACAAATACGTGACCACAACAGGCAAAATGCCCAACGAGGTGGCTGAGAAAATGATGCCCATAACAAAAATATGGATTGAGATAGAAGCCTTTTTTCTCAGCCCGAGATATCAAGAAAACAGTTATTTTCCGGATATTTTGCTGAGGTGAACTCAGAAAAAAAAGAGTCATCGCGTGTCCCCCGGGACTCGAACCCAGGCCCTCTTGCATACTGGGCAAGCATGCTACCATCTGCACCACTGAATGAATGGACGCCAGGGTCTCTGCCACCGGACTTATCCCGTTGCTGAGATCTCTTCCAGCCCAGCTTCGTGGCAGAGTCTGGAACAAAGTGAGTGCACCTAACAGTCTGAGTGTGTAGCTAGTGTTGTGTATGATATTTCAGTGCTGCCATCTATGCTTCAAATTGTGAGTGATTGAATATTTGTAACGTTGTAGGCCTGTTGCTCTCTGTGGCGAGACTTTTTAACGGGGAGATTGGCTCGCATTCGCGCCTTGAAGTTGGGAACCACAGAAAACAAACTTCAGTAGACCACCACTGTGGGGTCCGAACCCGGATCCTCGCATCGCGAGTCCGTCACTATAACCACTCGACCACCACAGCGGCCCATCTGCACCACTGGAGAATTGACCCTGCCTTCCTTATTTCACGCACTGTGGCGTGAGGCGCTGAAGTAGAGGTATTAGTAGCCTCTCTTAACTTCAGGAAACGGCCCCCGGGTGGGCCCCCGGGTTTAGAGTGAGATAGATGGATTTTTTTTTTCGCAGCCCGAGATATCAAGGAAACAGTTATTTTCCGGATATTATGCTGAGGTGAACTCGAAAAGAAAAGTCAGCAAACTTCAGTCCTGAAGTTAAGAGAGGCTACTAATGCCTTTACTTCAGCGCCTCACGCCACAGGGCGTGAAATAAGGAAGGCAGGGTCATGTCTCCAGTGGTGTAGATGGTAGCATGCTTGCCCGGTATGAAAGAGGGCCTGGGTTCGAGTCCCGGCGGAGACGTGATGACTTTTCTTTCCGAGTTCACCTCAGCATAATATCCGGAAAATAACTGTTTCCTTAAAAATATGGATGTCATATATTTCGAGTGCTTTGAATATACAGTGAAACTTCGATTAACCGTCACCGTCCTGACCAGGGCTGTGACGGATAACCGAATAGCCGGATAAAAGAAATCTTAGTACATAATTATGTACAGTAACGTGATTTCACTGTGGGCTTGGGATGAAAATAAAATCTTTTAAAAGCGAATACATATCGTATTTAACACGCGAAACGATCAATATAAGGTCAGCCCAGGCAGTGGGACAGTGGCAATAGCGTCCATTATTTTGTATCTCTTCCAAAATTCTTAAACAATCGTGGCATCATCAAATGAAAGCGAGCCTTCGATAGAGGCCTTTCCTGTAACGTCGCTTCATATTTTCAATTATGTCCTGGTCCGTAGGCCGGATAAGTGGAGTTGCATTCGCTGGGAGAAAAAGGCATGCCATTTTGCCGCCATCACTTTTTGAGTTCGCAAGAGGGCTGTGTCGGGGCCATTTTCCGTTTTTTTGGTCCATCCAAGAGCACTTGGATTTAGAGCATAATAAGTTCACGGGTAATGCGTTCATACTTACATTTTTGAAAGCACGTGGTTTCTTGGATTTACCAATTACAAGCAGGGGTAATCTATGATTGCCGGTGGCATTTGCACTGACCATAGCAGTGATCCAATATTTTTGGACCTTAAAACCTGGGGCTATTTTTTCCGTATTTTTATTTATTTATTTTTCCTTAGACTATCACGGAAAACCGAAACTAACTGTTAAACGAGTGACGGTTAATCGAAGTTTTGCTGTACTTGTATTATATGTATAAAGTATTCTTGTGAAGAGGGGCTTTTTTTGACAGAAATAATTCGAATTCTGTCTTACAAAATGCACGTTGTACGATTAACAGCTCATTCCAGAATTTTCCTGTCACTGGTGCTTACATAAAATTCTCATTGGGATGTTTACATTGGTGGATAAAGCACTATTGGTGAAAGTTGTTTTTCCTCAGCCACGAATAGCTAGCTGCAGCTTCGCTAGACGACACAATGCACGACTTTCACGCAGCGCTCTCTGTTGACAAAAATTTGAGTAATTTTTTCCTCTACCAAAAGAAAAATCCCCCTTCGCCAGAATAATTATTTCGCGAAGTTATATACCAAATTTTGTGAATTCTCAAACTATTTACGAATTTATGGGACACCCTGTATTTAGCATTGATTGATTTTGAACTAGGTTCTCATCCAGTTTGTTATGACTATTTTTTAGCATCCCAACACACATCCTGCTTATTTTTCGAGGACGAGGCTATTTTTTGGTTAGTTTTTGACAGCGACATCTGTAGGTTTTTTAACGAAGCAAACCATTATTTGTGTAACTAAGAAAATAAAAATTAGTTCTTTATTCTTGTTAAAAATTAATGTATTATAAAATTTAAAAGAAATTTAAAATAATAAGTAGTTTTTATTTGATATTGATACTATTATAGGATTAGTAAAATAGTTTGTTATATATATAAAATATTTTTATTTATATATATTACATTTAAATGGAACATATAGCTTCCAGCTTCTTTGTTTGCTAAAACCGGATCTGACTGTATATGTCTGGTCTCTACATAATCATTAAATTTAAAATTGAATATTACGCCATATCTACACTGCTGGCCACCCAAATTGCAACACCAAGCAAGGCAAGAGATATCGCAACAATATTTATTTTGTAGATAACATGTTGACCAAGCATCAAATGATTAAATTTATAGACTTCTGTGAAGTGTGGTTCCTGCCAAAATCAGTAGCCAGAGTAGCCGCCATTGTTGGAGATCACAGCTGCCACACGCCTCGGCATTGATTCAAAGAGACTTTGGATGTGTTCTTGGGGTACAGCAGACCAAGCAGCTTCCACGCGTTGCCAAAGTTGATCTGGTGTGGCAGCTGGGGATGTAATCTGGGTCAATCGTTGAGCAACCATGGACCACATGTTTTCTATCGGCGAAAGATCCGGAGAGCGAGCTGGCCAGGGAAGCAATCCAATCTGGCGATTGACGAAGAACCTTTGGACAATGCGTGCCACGTGTGGTCGCGCATTATCCTGTTGAAATATGGCTGTGGGCAAGCCCTGAAGGTAAGGAATGACAACTGGCTCCAACACCTCGGAGATGTAGCGCTAGCTTTTTAAAGTACCGGCAATGCGTACTAGAGGAGTGCGAGAGTGATATCCAATACCGCCCCATACCATAATACCCGGTGCAGGACCAGTGTGGCGGTGCATAACGCAGCTGTTCAGCATCCTCTCTCCACGGTGTCTCCAGACTCGAATCCGACCATCGTGGTGTTGCAGACAGAAGCGTGACTCGTCAGTAAAGACAATTTCATTCCATTGTGCCGTCCACATCCTTCTTTCATCGCACCATTGGCGGCGGAGACGTCTGTGGTTCTGCGTCAAGGGTAGACGAAGCAATGGACGTCTTGCGGACAGACCACTCTGCTGTAAACGGCGTCGAATGGTACGCGCAGACACTGGATGATGCGGTACAGACTGAATGTGTTGTGCTATGGTTCGTGATGTGGCTGAGCGATCCGTCACTGCCATACGCACAATACGCCTGTAATCACGTGAAGTGGTGCACTGAGGTGGATGCGATCGAACACGTCGGTCCGTCGTACCCTCCTGCATCCAACGATCACATATCCGCATTACAGTTGTTTGGTTTCGTCCAACACGACTACCGATTTCCCTGAAAGATAATCCACAATCTCGGTAGACCACTATCCTTCCTCTGTCGAACTCGGATACTTGATCAAAAGATGATCGTTTTTTTGAAAAAACCACAAGAAAAACACAATTGCCGTACTTCAAATTGTCGAAATCTCCAAGCCTTAAATAGCGCTTTGAAGTGGCGCCACAGGCGCGCGTGATGTGCGTCTGCGCTGAAATTCTAATCATTTGCATATCTCACCTCCGCTAATGCATGTTGTAAATTTCGTATTATTTGCATGCTTCCTTCAGGGTGTTGCATTTACGGTGGCCAGCAGTGTATATCGGTTTTAATTTTTGCCTTGGCCATCAGCAAGTGTGAGAATTGATATTCCCATTCAATTGTTTCCACCCCGGTCCGCAAATTATTTTTAATTCTCTGTATAATTTTTCTCCTTTAATTTTTGCCGGTCTGCAGATTAATTCTGGTAATTTTTCCTCCTATTTACTAACCCTTCGCTGGTCCGTGGGAATTACTTCCACTACTTATTTTTTTTTCTCTTTTTTTATAAATTTTTATCCCGCAAATCACTTCTATTTATTTTTTTCACAAATTTTTAGCTATTTTTGATTTTTTTTTCACAAATTTTTAGCCATTTTTGATTCCTCCTCTCGTCAGCTAAATTTCGTCATCTCTCATTCCACGCTCAAAAATTTATTTCTCAATGCAAAAAATATTTTTTAAAAATTAAAATTTCGAAAGAAACTACCTTTATATGTTGTTATAATCAATTTCTGTTACTTTCAAAGCTATTTGAAGGTTAGGAACTCGAAATTTCTTTTTTTTTTAAGAAATTCATTGCGACCGACCCTCTAATCCATATATGGTAAACCCTTGGCCCACGAACCAAATGTGGCCCTGAAGGTTATGTGATGTGCACGCAAACCCAATTTTGTAAAAATCAACTAAGCGGCACATTTACAGATCGCTTAAATGACCAGTGGCACATTTCCGGAGCATTTGAGTGACCCGTGGCACATTTTCAGATCATTGAAGTGGGCCCCGTGGCACATTCAAAGATCACTTAAGTAGCCCGCGACACAGTTCCAGAACACTTAAACGATCCGTGGGACATTTAGAGGTTACTTGAGTGTCATGTGGCACAGATATGGAGCACTTGAGCGCCCCCCCCATCCCCCAGTGCGGCTCTACATCACGCAAGTTACTCGCGGCGCATTTCCAGATTTTCTAAGTGATCCGCGGCATAATTACGGATCAGTGCTCTTGAATGATGCGTGGCACAGTTACAGAGCACTTAAGCTGCCCGGACGAATTTCCAGATCACTTAGATCCGCTAAATATTTTGAGGTCACTAAAGTGGCCCTGTAGGGGACTTATCAATAGGGATAATGTTGGTTCACGTGCCCATAAAGTAGCGAAAGGTTTTTCCCGTTTTTGGCGCACCGAATAAGATGCCATTAAGAATATTTCATATGTTCATAAAGGGTGGTTGATGACGTACGCATTAACCAAAAACCCCTCCCCCTTGTCATCAAATGTCAGCAAATCGGGAAACCCTCCCCCATCGATGCTGACGTAATACTTGAATGACCCCCTAAACGAATCAATTGTTTCTTATCTCATATTTATATTTTTTGCCGGTCCGCACATAACTCCTGCTGCATATTGGGTCAAGGAAATTTTTTAAGACAGGAAAAAAACTCAAAAACAGCCGATAGGTGGCGTACACACGTCAAAGAAAAGGTACGCAATTAACGAACAGAATGCCTCCAAATCATTTATAACAGCAGTATGTGTTCCACATGACCACCACAGGGAATAACACATTGCAGGTGTCACAAATCCAGCAACGGCAGAGTGCAGCAGGTCCACATACACGGTTTGCAACGGTGAATTGATTGTGGATTAGGAGCCCAAGTTCTTATAATCGTCTAATCTGCATATTTTCACCGAAGTCGCTCGCACCAGCGCCACTAATCGGCTGTTTTTAGTTTTTTTCCCGTCTTAAAAAATTTCACGTGACCTAGCTAACCCTGTAAACTGTTTTTATTTCGGTTATTTCCGGTTTTTATAAATTTTTAAATTTTCCACGGACTTTTTGCCCACCCTGTATTTGCATTTCTCGATCCTATTTATTTATTTCTTACCAGTCCACACCGAGATTCACCACATGAGCTGTAACCAATTGACAGATTAGTGAAAGATTTTCACGCACTTGCTTCTCGTAGGATGTGCATTATTGTGTGATTGAAAACAAAAAACAGTAACAAAATCACCCGATATGTAGTGATATAATCACTTTATATAATAATTAATATTAACGTCCCACATACACATTAATTCACCGTTTGTTCATATTTTTGCTAAACGTTTTGGGGACATCATGAAGTTTGTTCGCAATACGAGACGTCGGAAACCATAAAATTAGAGCAATTTTAAAAATTAATGACAAAAATGAGATTTTAGGTTACTAATAGCGAGTTATTAACACTTCAAGTGAAACACTGCAGAAATCATTAGACCCCCTTAACAATGTCATCTATTTTCATCACGTTGGCTTTCGTCCCGTTTTCAGCAGGTGCTAAGTAAGGGGTTAAAGCTGGGGTGCACAACCTTCTGCCGGCGGGCAAAATGCGGCTTGAAGAGGGGTTTAATCTGGCCCGCGAAAGTTGTTCCGGAGGAAAAGTATCAATACACACAACGATGAATACCTCCGCTGACCATATTTCTTTCATAAAAATACGGGATATCACTAAAAAATTTGTCAAGGCAAGTAAAGTTGCCAGTTACAGCCGAAATAGTTGTTAAAGGCGAGTGAAGTTGAAATTTGAAGCCCAAAAAATTTTCAAAGACAAGTCGCCAATTATAGCTGAAAAATGTATCGAGCCCAAATAATGTTGCCAACTATCGTTAAATAGACGGAAATTTTTGACATCCGCGGAAAATGATGCGTACTGCTAGCATAATGTAATTCACCGCAAAAAAAAACAACCCGCAGTACTAATGTACCCAGGGTGTACAGCTACAAGCATACATCGCATTTCACTGGCGAACTGCTAATTCTAGAGACATTCTTCCAATTAGGGAAAAACATCCAAATAACGTATAAAACTGAAATGCATCATTCATATTGCAAAAATTTGTATAGTTATCAAATTAAAAAAAAAAAAATTTCATACGGACACCCTGTGCTCGAAAACACAGTGCGAAAGTTGTTGGTCTCTGTCTCTCTCTTGATGCCAACAAAAAAAAAAAATTCCACGTTTTGAATTGTGACATTTGCTGAGATATTTGCGTTCAAAAAAAGGTGAAAAGCTGGGAAAAACGAAGATACATGCTGGTATAACTCGTTTTACTAGTTGAGAACCATTGACATAAAATGCGGGTCATATGGTCACTTTTTATGTACAAGTTGTCTCACGAGAGGTAGAAATATCGCATATCAGGCTCACGGACTAAACTTAGCTTTACGATATACAATATCTAGTCTTGTGAATAAGAGACTTTTAAGGAAGCGAGATATCTCGTTATTGCCGCTTACAGGGTTAAAAAATTCGCTACCAGTAGTTTAGAGCAGAGGTCTTCTGTCTTTTTCCTGTCACGAGCACCCCCTAAGCCAGGTTTTCCTAGAAGCAGGTCTTTACAGTGCGTGCAGCGTGAAAACTCTGATTGGTCAAAAAAAAACCTGAATTTCAAGTTTTTAACCAATCAGCATTTCCACGCTGCACACGGCTCAGAAATTCTACTCCTAGGGAAACCCAACTCTACGGCAAGTTTTACAATGAAATGACGATGATTTCAATCCTTAAATGCGATTCCTCCAAGGTTTCTAATTGGAATGTCGATCTCAAACGCTCGCGAGCACGAAATCGGGCACTCTAGGCACTTCAGGGAGCACCGTAGTGCTCGCGAGCAACGGGTTGAAGATGTGTGGTTTAGAGGTTTATTTCAGAGGACAAAAGATTCGAGTCTGAAATATATTGTCCTTGTAATTTTGATTATTCTGGAAACATTCCGTATCTAGAGGAAATATTTAACACGTCATTTCCACCTTGAAATGTTTTATAGGTATTGAAAATGGCCTCCACATATATTATCACATTTCCTCCTTCCATTATTATCATTTTGAACACAATCGCATAGTTCCTATTTACGGACAGGCACCTTAAACACACTTCTAATGGCCGTAGAAAAGAAAATGACACGAATTTTGGCTCGATTGCGCAACCAATGGCAAGTATAAAACTCATTTTCCCCTTTGAACTTTCCCGGTTTTACTTTGATGAAGGAAGATGGCGTCACGGGTTTTCTGCTAATACAGTTGCGTAATTAGTCCTAGAAACGTCTGTTGATGGAGATAGTATTACCTCAATCTCTCTTGAGAGAAAGAAAGAGGGAGGACGCGTCTTCTCTTGTGATAATCTGTGACTCTTGATGCCCCGAAGCGTTCCAGCACGAGACCTTGTGGATATGGAGGACAAGTCAATATTGCATCACCGTTTGTGGAAGTGGCAAAAACTCGTAAGGAGTGTCGACGTGTGTGTCTTAAATGACCAAGTTGAGGAAAAATGAAGTGTATTCTCTATCAAGGATGAGCCTATCGTAAAAAAATGATGATATAGGAAATGCTTAGACGGAATGGCTTTCAATTTCAAACGTATTCTCAAGTCTGGAAGGTCATTCGTATGTGATGGATCCCGTCATTGAAATTACCATCGTTTCGAAATAGGCTAGGTTTAGGCACAGGCGGATTTATAGTTTCGCTGCCTGAGGTTTACGAACATTTTTTTTTTGGTCGAACTTCTTTCACTCAATTCCAATTTTATTCCTCAAATTCGTCGACCTAGGCCAGCGGTTCTCAACCGGTGCTCCGCGTGAACTCTGCAGGGGCTCCGCGGCCTCTCGAGGAAGATTTGAAAAACTGTAAATTTGGAAAACAATAATTATAAATGTTTTTGAATAATAAAAGTAAATCAGTAACTATGATGGAGAAATAAATATGTCTACGGGGCTCCGCCATAGACATTATGTATTAGAAAGTGCTCCGCGAGCCAAAAAAGTTTTAGAACCGCCGCCCTAGGTTATAAGCCCGCTCATCCCCGACTGTCAATATGCTTCTGTCTCCATGTCAGTATTATGATCGCTCATTTTATATATCGAATTTTACAACCCGGACCTCGGTATAACGAAATCCTATTCAACAAATATTACGTTTGTGCTCACGAAATTACGAACTCTTATTCGACAAATTATTCATTTTAACGAATTTTTACAAGTTTTCATTAAATGGATTCACACAGGGACGGGAATTGAAGGAAAATGAATCATTAAATTCATTAAATAGGAGTTCTTTATATCAGGGTCTAACTATATTTATCAAACATAGGTACGAAAGCACCATGACTCATCTGGGAATATTTTTATTATTTGGAGAATTCATCAATTAAACTGGGGAGGCGGGTATTATGTATAAATTTATCAAATTTCTCCCAATGACGTTTGGGCATTGTGCATAATCACCGGTATAAACGCAATAAATTTATCAAAGTCACAGAGATAACTGGCGATTACGTATATTAACAGGATTAACAGGTTATTATGCATAATAGCCAATTTATCACATTTACTGTAACGTATCCAGCACATGCCAAATTAGAATTCAAAACGAAAATGATGTCCTAAGGACGATTATGCGAATGGTTCCGGAATGAATGAGATCCCTGTTGTTAATTGGACTCATTAGGACTCACGTCATTAACCAATAGTTGAGTATGTAACCGGTGACGTCATCGAGAGCAAACGTGGGCCATGGTTTCAGAAAGAAAAATTTTTTCCTTCATGTCAGGATAGGCCGGGGCTCTTAGAAAGAAGATCACAGGAAGCCGGCTTTTGACATGATATGAAAGAGAGAGAGAGGCTTTTCTATTCGGGGGCATAGTTTAATGAGGCGCTCGTTATGTCAGCCTTTAGCAGAGGCACAGCCCATTAACAATTTAAAATCCCTTCGAGCAAGTTTCCAGAAGTAATTATGTGCAGGTCTTTTTTTTTTTCTTTTTTATTAAGACAATAAAAAGGAAGGCAATTATTCACATTTAAGCTACTACTACCGTGATTATTCGGTGAATAACTAATTGCTGGTCGTAGTCGATGATGAAATAGTGGAATAAAATGAATAAAATTTTGCTTCCGCAATTAGAGCAGATTCACTTTTTAAGAGTCCGACTGTTGAATAAGGCAGGGGTGGCCAAACCTTGACACAAGTGGCACGCCATGGTATCAGGAACGGGCTTCAGTATTTTGCGGTCCAGTGCATAAACAGCTTAGCGGTCCTCCTAAAACAGGTTCTGTCAAAACTTTAGGCCAGAGGGTTAGATGCCTAAATTTTTTGGACCTTAGATGTCTGAATTTCAGGTCTTAAATATCTGAAATTTTTAGATCTTAGATGTCTAAATTTTAGGTCTTGGACAAGCCCGTCATTAGGGGGTCAGGGGAAGGCCGTTGACCCCCCCCCCCCGGCTTTTTAAAATACACTAAAAATGGTATATCTACAGTCGAATCCCGTTTTAACGAATACCGTTATAGCGAAAATCTCGTTTTAACGAACACTTTTCTAATCCCCAGATAAGTTTACATAGAAAGAATGCAAATACCTGAAATTCCTTTATAACGAAATTCCGTTATAGCGAATGATTTCTCCGGTCTCTTGGAGTTCGTTGTAACGGGATCCGACTGTATACAAATATATATGTACATACATTGAGTATATGTGCTTTGCCCCCCCCCCCCCCCCCGGAAAAAGTTGAAATGACGGTCCTGGTCTTGGATAACATTTGAAACTATTGCTTTGTTAAGTCAAAATGTAAGTTGGTAATTTTTTAAAGTTGAAATTAATCAAATCGTTTTTATCCCGTTTTGCGGCACCTAAAATTCATTTGCGGCCTCACCCTTCGCTCCTGCTAAAGTCCGGCCCTGAGTGGCACGCGAACGCTTTTCAAAAATCAAAGAAATTTTATATTCCATTTTTTGGATCAAAGAAATTCTCTTCAACTTTTAAACAATCTTTTTCTTACGAATGATGGTTTTTCGTAGGCTGCCAAACCTATATTTAGTACGGTAGGCCATTTTAAAATAACAAGTATGTGAAGAGAGTCTTTCAATTCAATACGTTTCCTCGTAGGTTTTTCATCTTTGAGCATATCTGCTGGACGTCCCTTGTGTACGCAGTTCGGGATGGTTCGCATGGGGAACATGCATTTTGTAATACAAATAACATTATATGTATATCCACAAATGCTTATTGGAAAGGGAGGGCCTGAGCCATGGTCCCCCAAGGGGTGGCCTGGCAAGGCTCCAGCCCTGGGGCAGGGGACGATTTTCATTATTTTTTGTTTTTTAACGCTATAAATCCATCATAAAAGGGCCCGTGAAAGTCTGGTCGGGAGGCTCCACAAAAGATTCCAGCCTAGGGGCCCTACTCCAGAATGTGGGGCCATGGCCTGAGCCCTCAGGTTCTGGTGTAGGCTTATATACCCAACGTTGTGTAAGCAAGATGATCTTCTACCGATATACTACATGCATACGCAATCCACTTTGGGATAATCGAATTTAACTTAAAAATTAAAACAATATAGAACTCAAAGTACGTGCAAGAGTACGTACGTCCCTTCTACTCTCTCAACCCCAAGAATACGCACCCCCCCCCTCCTGTTCTAGAATTCCAAAGAGTATGCAACTCCTCCTGCCCCATAATTCCAAAGAGTATGCAGCTCCTCATGCTGTAGCATTTCCAAAAGTATTTTTCCAAGAATACGCATTCCTCCTGCCCTCGCATTTCCATGAATACGCTCAACACTCCTGCTGCTTTTTTATGAAGATCCATGCTAGCTGGACTTCCGACTGCTTTAATACCAGAAGGATCTGTCCGGCTAATTGGTATGGTGTAGACCGGGAGTTTGGTTCGTAACCTATTTATCGCGATCTGAACTTGGGTCGCAAAGGCTTCCGAGATGGGTCGTACAAATGCTGCTGCTGCTACTGCGAAACCACTAGACAATTTAGATAACCAGTCAAGAGAATCAATGATGGCAATCAATTCAATCACTCCTCGTGTAGTTTCGAAACGTCCGAACGATTACGAAATCAGACAAATGGGATACATAATTCAGCCGAGTAGTTGATGGTGGATTGACGTCTTGCCACGAAACTTCCAAAAGCAATTTCCGGTGCTCACCTTCCACTTTGAATATCCCCATTGTGAAAGAAAGAACTCGCAGAATTTTCTGGAAGCATTGACGAGTCCAACAATGGCAGGTATGTATAATACAAAACCATTTAAGCTTCTACAGTCATAGCCTTTTTTTTTTCTCCCCTATTCTTTCCAGAGGCTATGTATATAGCCTATAATACTCCTTGTTTCTGCAGCTTAACCACCACCATCCTCGTTTTTGACTTCCATTAAAAAACCATTACCATCTCTGTCTGAAAAGGGCCAGCAGTCAGTCGACTTGTAGTGTTAACCTCTCGCAGGCACCTTGTAATACGAGTGTTTGTTCGAGGGAATAATAATAATGGAAGGGGGGAGGGGGAACGGTCCATTATAATCACATCATGGTGTTTATCGGGAACTCGCCGTGTCCATGATGATTGACCCTCACCGTCCACACTTTTATGAAATAAATGAATTACCCCCCCCCCCCCCCCGTGAGACATAGGTTCCGTCGTGAGATGGCCAAATCGTGATGTAGGGGAGGCGCGATGACCGCATGTTTACCATGCAACTCTTTACCACTGGGTTTTTTTGTTTGTTCGTTATTAAATAATGGTCAAATAATGACCGGTGGCCATCTTGGTTTCTTGTTCCGTTGAATTGAAGCTTTTTTTTTTTTTTCAATTGTTGTTGATCTGGAGATCTCTGTGATTATTCTCTACTCTGAGAGTGCACAATCTATTACAGCCGTTTAAAACTAAAATACCCTCCCTCCAAGGCCTTTTTAGGAGTACATGTTCTTTTTATGTGTATTATTATAGGAGTACGCACTCTTCCCCCCCCCCCGTGTATCTGGAAATACGCAGCATCCCTCCCACCTCGTATATCTAGATCACGGGTTTCCAACTTGTGTTCCGTGGCAGCTTTTTTCTTGTGGTTCCGCCTGATCAAACGCCATGGAACCCTCAAACATTCCGGAACCCGGAGAGCTTTCGAAAATGTTAGTTCAGGTGCCCACAAACTATCGAAAGGTTTTTCTCGTTTTTGGCTCACCGGGTAAGATGCTATTAAGAATATTTCACATTTTCATAAAGGGTGGTTGATGACGTAAGCATTATCCAAACCCCCCCCTCCCCCCCTCGATGTTGACGTAATACTTGAACGACCCCTAACAGAAAAAAACCCCATGTTTCTAAGTGAAATATTCGTTGAGACATTTAAATTGAGAAATCAGAGGGAAATTATGAAAGAGCAGCAAAAACTAACGGACACAACGCTCCTTTCCCAACTTTTCTCCGCTATTTTTAAATTAAAATATCTCTGTAAACAGTGCAATTAAAACGGGATTTTTTTTGGGGGGGGGGGTCTCAGAAAAGACAGGGCAACAACTTCCCAACCCGGAAATAAATTTAGATAAATAATAGAGTATACAAAATTTAGTTTGCTTATATTGTGGCGCATTGCATTTCGCATACAAAAATGTACTCTCCACTTGTTAATACAGTCGAATCCCGTTATAACGAACTCCAAGAGACCGGAGAAATCACTTCGCTATAGCCAAATTTCAGGTATTTGCATTCTTCCTATGTAAACTTATCTGGGGGGAATAGAAAAGTGTTCGTTCAAACGAGATTTCCACTATAACGGTATTCGTTAAAACGGGATTCGACTGTACAAGATTCATTGAAAGACTGGTTATTTGTGGAGATGAAGATTACACAAGTAAGGAAATTCATCTTTGCCCCCACGGGGACTCGAGTCCCGATCTCTCGCTTGCCGGACGAGTGCTCTACCATCTAATGTGGCCCCATCTGGTGGCCTACGTCATTCACGAGCCATTAGTTGATTTCTGTCGAGTTCATGTAGCGGACCCTTTCAACATATGTATGCTCCAAGGTTGAAAAATTCTATCTGCTCCCATAGCTTGGATCAGGGGTTTCCAACGTAAAAGCTTTCGCGGAACCCTTGATGGGTATGAGGCTATTCCTCGGAACCATTGGGGGGCAGTGTTTCTCAAAGTGTCCATCGAGGCTCCTAGGGGCCCAAGCAACCTTTTGTCAGGGGTGTCACGGCAACCTGGGGGACATAGATTTGTGTGCCTATTTATGCTTTGAAGTGATTCTTTTATATGGGAAAATATCTATCACTATTCTGGGGAGGACCCTTCCACCCCTCCAGTTGTGGCCTTGCCAATGCCTACCCTAAGGAGTTGTGCCTACCCTAGGTTAAACTTCAATGAGCTTTCTTCTTGTGGAGGTTTTATGCATGGCCGTCTCAGCATTATGGGTTCCCTGGGCAAAAGTGATGTTCTGTGGACCCATACTACTCGGAAATCTACTCTTTTCCGCTATAACGGTATTCGTTAAAACGGGATTCGACTGTACAAGACTGAAACACTGGTTATATATATGATGAAAGGCTCCGTTACATGAACGCGACAGCAATCAACTAACTGCTCGTGAATGGCGTAGGCCAACAGATGGGGGGGCCACATTGGAAGGTAGAGCACTCGTCCGGCAAGCGAAAAACCGGGGTTCGAGTCCCCGCGGTGGGGCAAAGATTTATTGGCTTCCTTGTAATCTTCATCTCCACAAATAACCACACTTTCAATGAATCTTGTACATTGTATTTTCTCCCTCAAAACTGGTCCAGGGTAATTTTTTTAACGCCTTTTGACCATTTTCTTAAATTGAAACTCTACCTCTACGGCGCGGGCCGTCGATGAAATAAAAGCCACATCAACACTTACGGGACACCCTGTATAATTTCACCGTAATTTCCCACGGACATCAATAAAAAAAAAAATAATAATAATAACCACGAGACACAATTCAGCTTCTGGCACAAAACCCAGGAAACCATCTAAAGACGGCGCACGAATATAATAACGATAATATTAATAAATACCATCCACATAGAGGTATAACCCCTAACGGGGGTATACCTATCTTACGGATAAAGATTGTCAATGAAAGAGAATTTTTAAGAGAATTATCATTCTCCCCCCCCCCCTTATAATCTTATATTATCATCCAAACTCCATCTTTAAAGTGTTTTTTTTTTCCCCGGCGCTATTATAGAAGTTTGTGACCTTTAAATATAGCCTCAAGGCTAGGTTTCAATCACGGAATCGGCGGTAATAGCCGCCGTCTTGTTCTTTTCAACACCTTCTTCCCGTATTTTTCTTATCTTTTTTTTTTTTCCTTCGACTTTCTCCAAACTCTTCTTTTTTTATTATCGTAATAATAATCATAATAATCATGTAAGAAGAAGAACGTGTGGTAATTCTTCCCGTTTTTAGCCTAAAAGCCCTCCATTTTCTCTCTTTCTCTCTTGGCTATGAGGTCACTCACCATCTTAGACATCTCTGAGAAACACTTCTCTTATTATTATTATTACTTCCTATATGAACTCTTTTTCTTTTTTTTAGTCTCTCGGTGGTTTTCTTCTGCGAATGCGTAAACGTTCTGCTCATCCGAAATGTTTTGTATAGGTGTGTTTTTGTGTGTTATACCGTGTGTGTTTGGTGTTGAGGAAGTTTCCGGGAAACGCCGCAACTCTTCCGGAAGCGTTTTCGTTTCCTGTATTTTTGAGTTTTTCACAGGAAAAAGGATGGTTACGTTTTCGAGAGAATTATTCCTAAGTAATTTTAAGGTGGCCCTTTTTGTAAAGACGTCTTTTTTGGGAATTAGGAAAGGGATGGTATCGATGACTAGTCGTGAAGGGTTTTCATTTGTGAAATTGGAAATGTTTTATTTCTATAAAAATGCTAGCCACAAATTTGGCCTTAAAAGTACAGGGTGATTCAGAAAAGATGGGGAAGACTTTAAGAGGTGATGGTAAACATCAATACAAGCAATTGTCATCAAAGAATGCATGGTCTAACATGAAACGCAAACGCGCTAGCGCGTTCCGAAACGGCCGCTCAGCAAACGTTAAAATGGCGTTCCTGTTGAAATTTATCGGGAGAAAAAGAAAGCCATGCATGCAAATGCAACCTGGGGGAAGAAGAAGAAACCGTATGTGTAAATCGACGTCACAGTGAATAGAAGGTGCGGACGCCAGCCCTGTGAAGTTATCCCAGCGTACAGCCGTTCTAAGAGTTGTAACGTACGGGATAATGGTGCCCTTTAGTAATACTGAAAAAGCAGACATGCATTTCATTTACAAAGCTGCAAACGAAAGTACCATAGAGGCAGCACGAATGTACGGTGATTTTCCATAGGTTTTTATAAAAAAAACTCCTTCGATTCGTTCTAGATACGAGAGGATAATTTGAGGATAAGTTTTTTTTAAACGGCCCTATAAGAAAGTGAAAAACTGACCGAAGTTTAAAATAAAGAGCTCGGTGTTGTCAAAGTTAATTTAAAAATTTGTAATAAAAATTTCAATCGAATGTTAATCGTATCGATCGAGTCGATTAACTCAAGTAAAATTTTAAATGATTAAATGAATAGATTAACAATTGATAGATCAACCGACTTGATTAATCGGTTATCTGGACTATCCCTAATCTAGTTCGATAAAAATTTGAATAATTAATAAATTTTATAATGTAAAGAAAATATTTGGAGATTTTCTAAAACGCTCCAAAATTTTAGAAATTTATATAAAATTATGATAATTTTCTGGACTTAAGTGAATGTTATAACCTCTCGAATACGATCAAAAATTTAAACTAAAAAAAGAAAAACTCAGGAATACTATAGAAATTTTCTTATTAATAGATATTTTTAGAAAATTCAATTTAGATGTCAGAAATTAAGGTTCTGGAAGTCTTTGGAATTGGAACTATTCGAATTTTATTTATTAGTTATTAAGTTACAGTATAATATCCGGTATTTATTGAATAATAGAAAGAAAATTTTTAAAATGTTTGTGATATCGAACTTTTCTCAAAAGTGAATTTTAGAAATTCTTTGGAAAATGGATATCTCGGAAAAAATTTAATCGGATTTTTAAAAAAAAATCAGAAATCTAAATTTTGAACATTTATAAGAATTTAAATTTTAAGATTGAATTTTTAATTTTGGTTTTCAAAAAAAAAAACTTGAAAAATGGAAATTTTAATTAGAAAAAAATGTATTCAAAATTTTCGAATGTTTTTTCAAATTCTCAAAAAAGTCAAAAACATTATAAATTTTCGGAAAAATCCATAAGCTAGAAACCTTACTCAATCACATGAATTCTACTAATACAAACTAATTGAAAATAAATTCATTCAAATAAGAAAGTAAAATGATTATTTTTCAAAAAATTGCACTGTGATTCAAGAATAATTTTTTTCATTAATTCAACGATGTTTCATTGTTCAACGATGGTAATTTTATACGATCGTTTATTATTGATTATTTATACCCGATATCGTCGACGTGTTGATGAATTAATAAAATAATCCCTTAAATTTTTAATTTTCTTAAAGTAAGGCAACAATGCAACTTTTTTTTATTAATTTAAATTCCAAAAAAATAGATTGTTTTTATTAATTCAAAGAAATGAATGCTTATTAAATCAACTGACTCAATAATGAATTTTACTTAATTCAACAACAAGCCGCAAATGGATTTCTTATCAATTCAACCGCAAGTTTATAATGAATTTTCAAATTTTCAATTTCGTTCATCAACTTTAACATTAAGTCAATAATACGTTTTTATTAGTTCGTTATTCATTCCAGTAAACAGTTAATTTGTTTCAAAAACAAAAACGTAGCAAATAGGTCAAATCACCTCTAAATTTTTTATTTTGTTCAAAAAGTTCAAGAGGAAGTCTATAATTTTTTAGTAGTTCATTAATTCATTCCAAATCAACAGTAAATTTTTCTTATTAATTCAACAACAAGGCATAATTAGATATTTCATCAATTCAACAGTATATGACATGAATGTCGCTCTCCACTTGTTAATACAAGATATACAGAAGACTGGATGTTGTGAGTCCATCACAATACAAGGTATACAGAAGACATCCAGTCTTCTGTATATCTTGTATTAACAAGTGGAGAGCGACATTCATGTCATATATATAGCCCTCTGGTGGCTCGTCGTCCATGAGCTATTAGCTGATCGGTTTCACCGTCCATTGCACGGTTCCGTTCGGCATATATACGCTCTAGCGAAGGAAAATCTCTATCTCCTCTGTAGCTTAGTGGTCAGAGCACTCGTCCGGCAATCGAGGGACCCGGGTTCGACTCCCGGTAGAGGCAGAGATGAGTTTTTTCCTTCCTTAAAAAATTAACATCTCAAATAATAAATATCTTCACAACATCCAGTCTTCTGTATTATCTTGAATTCAACAGTAATTTCAAGAATTAATTTCTTTTTCCCTCAAAATAACTCAACAATAATCTTTTTTTTCCTCAATAACTTGTCAACCCGGGTGATTTCTACTTAACTAACATATATAATTTACCAATTATTAATTAGCAAGATTTCGATCGTATAGTGGTCGTAAATTGCGTTGTTTGACATGAAATAACCAATTACTTAACCCAGTAAGTACAATCAAGGCGGCGCTTTTAAAGTATATAAATATTTAATTTAGAAATGACAATTATAGTCGTCAGCATTATGTAAGATTCTCCTATATCCATTTAAGAGAATATATTGCAATACCCTCAACGAGAGAGTGATACAAGTTATTAACTTATGCATCTGAGAGACAAGTCAACATGTAACATCCTGATCCCTTACTTAACTGGACATTCAGGCCACATGAAAAGTGAATAAGTACTCACCCCAGTCCACGTCTGCGATCTCACTGCCATCCTAAATCTGCTCGCTACATTCAAACAGCACTACGGCACTTTCATATACCGTGAGCGACTCTCTACTAGAGCCTCAACTGACACTCCACAATTCCAAGCCTGCCTCAGACTTTCTCATGCCAACCTCCGGGAAAACTCCGAACTCCCTCTCTCAGCCAAAAGTCCTCTACCATCGGGAGACTCCTGATTTTACCTCTTCCTCGTCTCCTCCCTAGAACTCCGGATTCGCTCCGTAATTCCACTCTTCTTCCCGAGCTAACTTTTAATTTGATGCTTGCAGCCTGAACCATTGGAATTCTAATTGGCCATTCCCGATAGAAGATCTGTCCCATTCATGTGTCTTAATAAATTTCCACCCTTCCCATATAATTTGAATGCTACCTGCACCTTCGTATTAACACATAAGGCCACCCACATGTTACCTGCAGAACACAGGTGCTCAAATGTGGGCAATGCGGCTTTGTATTTAGATGATATCCATTTCAAAGCGAGCCCATCCTTACCATTCATTAATTCTAAAATTTCATTATTCTCGCTCTCCATAACTTTTCCACACCTACGCCTCAAGAATCGAATCGCACATTCCGTGACAGCTCCTATTCACGTATTTTAGCAAGACACCTTTCTCCTGTCACCAAGCCCTGGGCCTGCCCCAATGCATTGTCAGGTGACGATTACACACCCGTGTGAAAGTCGCATCGGCTGAGGGTAACCTATGCACGACGATTTGATCTCTTTCTAATAATATTCTCGCTCTCTTCAATACCCTCTCTTTCTTTTCAAGTTGCGTTCAAATTGCATCTTCTTTTCAATGGAGGTCCCGAATCTATTGAAATCCACGATTCATGTATTTTCCATCTTACATTCTTCATTACATAGTTTCATACCTTGCCAGATGAATTGTGCGTCATCGGCAGTTAGCCTGAAAATACATCATTTTCATTTTGTACAAAATTTTCATACATAATCTTTTATCACTCGTGGCCGTCCTGCACGTGTACTTAATTACAGCTACCTAATGCCAAGCCTCAATTAATACCTGTTACCTAGTCTACTTTTCAAAATAATCTTTCAATACAAAAATAATCCTTTAACAGAGAAATTGAATTTCCTGGATGTTAATGCCGAAATTGATATTTGGAAAGAAAAGTGATTTGAAGAAAGTGAGATCACTTTTCTTTCCAAATATCAGTTTCGGCATTAACATCCAGAAAATTCAATTTCTCAGTATATTTCAGGCCGAAAAAATTTCATCTCTTCATAATCCTTAAACAGCTAACCACATAAATAAATTAATACTTTGATTAATTAACACTTTTATACTCAAATAATTACGAATAATTATGAGCGGAGCGGACCCGCTCATAAACTCAACAATAATCTTTTTTTTTTTCCCCTCCGTAACTCAACAATGAATTTTGCTTGTTTTCAACAAACCGAAGCCAAAAGTATTTAAATTTTTCTTTTTGAATTTCGAAAGTAATCTTTAAACACATTTTGGGTATGCGTTTTTTGTTTTTTTTTCGCCAGCGTTTCCACCAATCACAGTCCTCGTCGATTACCACACCTCCTTCCTTCCCCCCTACCTCGTCTCAGCGCCACCTTCCGGCGCAAGCGCGAAACACTGGATGCGAGTCGTCGTCATCGTCGAATACTGCAACAGTAGTAGTGTGTCAGTCACGAACAGAAAAGGATAGTGAAAGGGACCACCCTGTGTTGAGTCCGAAACTGACGGGTTTTGACAATCGAGACTCTCTCTCTTTCATCCTCATCTCCTCTCACTCTCTATCTCTCGAATATTATTCTTCAACAATCAAACCCTTCCTTTGACAAACGGAACCCCATCTTCTCGATATTATAATAATAATTATTATATTTTTTCCCCTCTTTCATTTCTTGACCTTTTTTGGTTGTGTCCCACTTTGCTTATAGACAGGCCATGATCCATTCATTGAATATTATTATTATTAAATAATTTTTTTTTCTTTGAGAAATAGACAAGAATGGAATGTATTGTCTGTCCGACTGTCTGTCTGTCCATGTGCGTGAGAAATACATGATGATAATTACTATTTCTCTGTAGTTTTTGAACCGGTTTTTTTGTCGATATTCGATTTCATACGCAAAAAAGAATTATTTATTATGTATTTTTGGATTCTTCATGGTTTCTTAAGAGATAACCATTGTCGTCGGTGATGTGTTTGTTTGGGATGGTGAAAGAGTAACGAGGTTGTGTTGTGACTGTTGTGTTTATTTTCGTGCACGTGAGTGATGTTTTGGATTATGTTGCTGTTGGGATGTGTGTCACCGATTACCGAAGAATTTGATCGATTTATTTAGGTAAGTTTAAATATTTATGAATTTCTTTTGCATTGTTTAGAATCGTATGATAATGTACTTGTTTTTTTTTTTGGAGGAAATTTATTTTTCTTACAAATTCTTCTAAGCTTCTTTAAATCTTCTTATGTGTTTTAATTATTGAAGGAGAAGTTTCTAGGAGGATGAGAATTGTCTTTTCTTGCCTGTAGTTAGTAGAAAGTGTTGATAGCTATTGTTGTTCGAAGAGGAATTATTGCCCAACTTTTTAAAAAGGCATTGTTAGTCGTTGTACGAAAAGGAACTGAATTTTTGGGATTCCTCACGGTTTCTAAAAGGATAACCATTTTCGTTGGTGCTGTGTGAATGGCGAGGTTGTGTTGTGATTGTTGCGTTTATTTTCGTGCCCACGTGAGTGATGTTTAGGATCGTTATGCTGCTGTTCGGATGTGTGTCACCGATTTTCGAAAATTTTGATCAATCTATTTAGGTATTAAATTTGGGTATTTATAAGTCTAAATATTTATGAATTTCTATTTCAGAATTTTTGTTGATTTTGTGGTGAGGGGTTCGGAAGTGTGACATTGTTTCTTGAAGTGAATTAAATTTTCTTACAAAATTGAATGATGTAATTATTTTGTGGGAGAAGTTTCTAGGAGAGGAAAAGCATCGTTATAGAAATGTCTTTTGTTGCCTGTGGTTATCAAAAATGATTGTTCGCTACTGTTTCCAAATTAAATTATTGATTTTTTTTGTGAAAATACAAGCCCACAACAGGCCCACCAAGATGGCTGAGGAAAAACTAGCCCATAATAAACATGGATGGATGCTATATTTCTAAAATACAGCAACCCAATTGAAAATGCAATCATAAAAGCTTTAGACTATATATACGGGGGAAGGGGGTTTCCGATTTGCTGACTTTTGATGACAAGGGGGGAGGGGGGCTTGGATAATGCTTACGTCATCAACCACCCTTTATGAAAATATGAGTTAGGATTCAGAGGGACAGAGCTGATGACGAAATTTTGCTTTCAATTGCCTTATTAAGTAATATTGTTCAAGAAAACTTATTAATTTGGTTTTCAGAAGAGAGATTGTTTGCGAATTTGGTTTTTACTAAACACTTTGTCGACTAGTACTGTGCGAAAAATCGTTATTGAGTATGGTTTTTTAGGAAAAACATTGTTGGCCAATATTGATCAAAAAATGTCATTAATGGTCGCACGGTTTTCAGAAAAGATATTGTTGGGTATCGTTGTTGGGAAAATCGTTATGGACGGGCTTTCGAAAAATATATTTTTGGCTTCGGTTGCTCGGAGTGATGTTTGTGAACTCGATGGTGAATGTGGTTTTTGGGAAAAAGTGCCGACTATAGTATTGTTCAAAAAATCGTTATTGTAGTGGTTTTTAGAAAAGACATTGTTGATCGCTGTTGATCAAAAAATCCATTGTTGGCTGTGTTTCTCATAAAGTAAATTCAGTATCGTTGTTAGAAAAATCGTTATGGACGGGATTGTTCAGAAAAAATATTGTTGGCTTCTGTTGTTCGGAGGGTATTGTTATTGACACACTTTTTTCTTCAGAAAAAGTCATTTAAAAAAAGCAATACTTCATATCTTATAAAGTTTCATCATATTCTTTTCACTTTTGCTTGAAAAATATGCGAATTGGTTAAAATATGCGAATTGGTTAAAATATGCAAATTGGTTAAAATATGCAAATTGGTTAAAATATGCAAATTCGGACGTATATAAAAAAAAAAATTTTATATTGATCAAAACCCATTTTCTCGTAAAGCATTGGTTTCCTGATCACTGAAAGAAAAAACAAATCTGGACATCATTCTTTAAATTTCATGTTTTCTTGATATAAGACATGAATGTCGCTCTCCACTTCTTGATATCATTGTATCAAATTTATTTTTTCTCGATGCCATTGCTTCACTTTTTAATATCTCATTTTTTAATTAATTTTTCTCGACTTCATTCATTTTTTAATCAAAATTTTTAACATCATCTAGTTAATTTTTAATTTTTTCTCGAAATATGTCATTGTTTCTAAACATTTTCTTCTCGACATCATTGTTTGTGAAGGGTTTCTTCCTGGAATTATTATTTGGAAAGGATTTTTTCCCGACACTAAATTGTTTGAAATTTTTTTCATGCAGAGCCGATATATAAAAATCATATTTCCGTTGGGAATCATTGGTTTAATGACCATTGTTTGAAAAGAAATAAATTATGGACATCATTGTTTAAAGTTAATTTTTCTCTCTCGATAAACTTATTACAAAATCACTTTTCTCGATGTCATTGTTTTAAATTCATTTTTAAAAACAAAATTTCCCCATATTATTAATTTTCATTCATTTTTTATATTAATTTTTTAATTTTTTTTTTTCTCGATACATGTTATTGTCTCTAAAAATTTTCTTTTCTACATTATTGTTTGAAAGAGATCTTTTTCTTGCCATAATTTTTTTCTTGGGAGGTGTGGTAGCCCAGGTCGATAAGATACTCGCCTGAAGTACCAAAGGATGTTTAGAGGTGTCGTGAGTTCGATACCCGGTTCGTTCTTGTCAGAAGACTTTAAAGACACAAAACGACGACATGACCGCAGAAAAAAATTGCTACCGCAGGGAGTCCTCCCATCGAGGGGTTAGTGCACCAACCTCTCGACGAGTATAAAGAACCAGCCTGCCGTTCGGAACCGGGCCCCGTTCTAATTAGCCCTCGTGTGCAGAAAACGGCCGCGGTGCGACAAAAATGATCAAATTTTGAAATAATTTTTTCTTGACACAATTTTGAAATTTTTTCTTGACACAATTTTGAAATAATTTTTTCTTGAAATTTTGAAATAATTTTTTTTGACATCATTTTGAAATATTTTTTTCGTGACATAATTTTGGAATAATTTTTTTCTTGGCATAATTTTGAAATAATTTTTTCTTGACAATTTTGAAATAATTTTTGTCTTGACATAATTTTGGAATAATTTTTTTCTTGACATAATTTTGGAATAATTTTTTTCTTGACAAAATTTTGAAATAATTTTTTCTTAACACAATTTTGAAATAATTTTTTCTTGACAATTTTGAAATATTTTTTTTTGACACAATTTTGAAATAATTTTTTTTGACACATTTTTGAAATAATTTTTTTTGACATAATTTTGAAATAATTTTTTTCTTGACACAATTTTGAAATAATTTTTTCTTGACAATTTTGAAATAATTTTTTTTTGACACAATTTTGAAATAATTTTTTTTAACATAATTTTGAAATAATTTTTCCTTGACATAATTTTTTCTTGATATTGTTCCAAATCTTTTTTATCGAGATTCATTGTATAAAAATAGTTTTTTCAAAATAATTTTTCCCAGACATTAGGCCTACTGATTAAATAAAAATTATTTTTCGTCATCATTGTTTTAATAATTTTTCTTGACAGTGTTTCAAAATTTTCTGTCCCTGGGATAATTTTTCATCAGTAAAAACAGCTTCCTCCCGAAAGCATCATATAAAGAGTATTGTTGGTTAATTTATTTTTATATAGAAATATATATATATTCGTAAAAAATTTCGTTTATTAATTTGATCTCATTCTCACGATACAATATAACGTCGAGATATCATATAATCACTGTATTTTAAGAACTGCAATCGGCATGTAAATATGAGCGTATGGAATGTCGTAGTGGGTCCTTGGATGAGTGCCAGTCCAAAATCATGGCCATTATGTAACATAACAGATGACACTGATCAGTGAGAGATAATTTCATCCCCATTGATGGATAAGAACATCATCCGTCGTTGATTTATCTTTAAATCTCTATCTTCAAAACTGATTTTCCATCTGATATCCCGTCTCCTGCAGGATATCCGGTTAACACATTTTTTTTCCTCATCATTTCCCGACAATCGAGGTCATTTTTCAAGACAATTGATACGTTGTAAATACAGGCGAAGAGATCAAAATGAGCAGAAACCTCCGATTCTTGCCAGATATTCCGTATTTACGCAAATCGGAAGTGCAACCAAATTACAGTGCATGAAAAAGAAATTGAAATATAGGTCAGCACTCCGATGAATCGGGTAACGGTTATACGGATACTCTTCTGATACGGATAAAATCCTCTATAGCAAAAAATTTCTCCCCGTGTTATAGTTCCCCGCGAGGTATAATAATTTCAAAATATTTTCATCGCTTAATCAGATATTGGAATCCACTCGACAACTGCAAATATACAGGGTGATTCCATAATTACCCTTGCCGCATTTTACTCGCGTGCCGTTGATTGTTGTTGATATTGCAAAGGGATATGTAGTTATCAAAAAAATGAATGAAATACCTTTTTATATGGACATCCTGTACTCAAATACCCTATTAGAAAGTTTTTGCCCGGTTAAAAGAAATTCCACATTTCCAAGTGCAATATTCAGATATTTGAATTCAAAAATTTAATAAAAGTTGTGAAAGAACAACATAAACTAACGGACAGTGCTTCCCTTCTTCGTTTGATTGCAAATGAAATTTTCAGTCAAAAATTTAAATTTAAAATATTTCGCACTTATCCGCAACAAAAAACTTTGAAATGAAAATATTTTCGCATTAATCCACAAAATAGTTTTCAATGAAAAATTTTGTTTTCATCCAAAAAATATTTCTGAAATCAAAATTTTGCATTCATCTCCAAAAATATATCTGGAATCCAAAATTTTGCATTCATCTCCAAAAATATATCTGGAATCCAAAATTTTGCATTCATACCCAAAATATTTCTGGAATCCAAAATTTGGCATTCATCCCCAAAAAATATTTCTGGAATCCAAAATTTTGCATTCATCTCCAAAAATATATCTGGAATCCAAAATTTGGCATTCATCCCCAAAAAATATTTCTGAAATCAAAATTTTGGCATTCATCCCCAAAAATATTTCTGGAATCCAAAATTTTGCATTCATTCGCAAAAATCAACGGCACAATTTTTTTATAGTTTAATTATGAGTCCAAGTATTAAAAACACTACTTGGTTGAAAATTCCAGAATTTGAATGCTCGGCAAAAAATTATGTACCGCCTATTTTTTCCACACAAAAAGTGTAAATTTATCAAGATTTCACGGGAAATATATTTTTTTTTTCATTTGTTTCATCGAAAATGACAAATTTCGCATTTATCGCACCTATTTCGTGAATACTAAAATTACGTATCCTTAGTTATGAGTAATATTTTAAACATTATTTTCATATTGCGCATTCACTGGGACGGGAAAAAATTCGTTATAACCGATACTTCGTAATACCCGATTTCGTTATGATATTATATACATAAATATATTATGTGTGTTACAAAATATATTATAAATCCGGTTATTACGCATATGCATAATCACATATAAAGGCGATAAATTTCAAATATTTATCAAATTTACCAACAGCGCTTGAGTATTATGCATATTCGTCGATAAAAAGTGACATTTATCAAGCTCACCAAGATTATTAGTAAGTATGCATAATAACCGATTTATCATATTTACTGTAACATATATTTTCGGGCTTGATTGTATTTTCTAAAAATGGTCCGAGGTGGGAATACCACACGTTGGAAAACCCAGTCATAGACGAAATCGGAATATTTCCATGGTGTATATAAATACGCATGTCAGCACATATCTGACAATGACATTCTACACAAAATATTAATGCCATTATAATTGCTTGAACGAGTTCTTCATATCACTGATGAGTTGTTTGAACGCTTAATGATGTATCACATCCATAACCCTATCATTTTGACCGCTTGTCCTTGGCCAGTGAACCCGTTCTTGGCTACACTACGCCACTGACCTCGTGTTATAGTTCTCTCTCTCCATCTAATCACTTTAAATGTCTCCGTGCTCTATTTCGTCCTACTTACTACAATTTCACTTAAAAGCCATTTATATCTTAAGAGGTATTTTATACATGAATACGTCTGAACGTCTTCGGAAGTTGCTTTTTTTTGGTGAAAGGCAAAAGAAAAAGATGCCCTACGACCTTTTATGAGAGGCTCTTTTTTTTTTTCCAATTCAAACAGCTGGTCACTTTCCAGTGACAACATCCAAATTAGGTTCTAGTTTGGAATAGATTGAAGAATGGTGGTCACTTGGTGGGAATCGTACTTATCATGATAATGATAATAATTTCGCTGGGGTGTGGTTCCCCAGTGAGTGTGTGTCGTTTTAGCGGTTTGCTGGGTTTTTATATTGCGGCCCACACGTTAAACGGGGAGAGAGAGAGAGAAGGTCTTCGAAGGTGCTTATCATGATAAGTTGATGATAAGGTGGATGTTAAGAGGAGGAAAAGTGTAGCTCTATCTCGATTTTTGATCTTTTTTTTGTGTGCGAGTGATTTTTTTTTTCTGTATTGTACGTGCTTTCTCTGCGGCTGTGGTTCTTCACGAGGGTTCCACGGACCCCTCGGGAATGTTTAAGCGGGTCTGTGACATTGGATAAGAAATAATTCTTTTTTTTAGTCCGTGGCCATCATCTTGTCGGCACGAGGGTGGAGGGGGCGGGGTGTCTGTCTTTTGTATCATGGACACTGAGGGTTCGTGGAACACAAAAGGTTATGAAGGAACTCCCAGGGTTTTTCCTAGTGATCCGGGAGGTCCGGGAAACTAAAATACTTGCCAAAAATCAGGAAAAATGTGAAACAAAGCATGTCAAGGAAAAAGTGAAATATATGGCATGTCAGGGAAAATGTAAAATGTTTGGCAAAAGTGAGGGAAAACGTAAAAGAAAAAAATCTGGCCAAAGTCCGAAAAAAAAAAGTGAAACTTCTTCAAAGATCATGGCACTGACTTAGGCCGGTATTACACTATAAAAGTTTGATAAAATCTCTTTTATAAAACTGGAAAAATCTAACCAATAAGATTATTGGTTACATTCTAGAAAATGCAACTCGTGGCCTTATTCGCTGCATTTTTCAAGTTTTATAAAAGGACTTTTATCAAACTTATACAGTGTAATACCGGCCTTATTTACACTCGTAGAATACTTGATTAAAAATCCGCGAAAATGTTTGGGCAAAAGTCCAGAAAAATGTGAAATATTTAGCAATTCGGGAAAAAAGGTAAAATATTCAGCAAGTCAATGAAATATGAAATATTTAGAGAAAAAGTCGGAGAATGTAAAGTATTTGTCAAAAGTCGTTAAAATGTGAAATTTTTATAAGTCAGGGGAAACGGAATTTTTTTCAACGTTTAGGGAATTTATGAAGCACTTGCCGAAAGTCGAAGGAAGTCTAAAATATTTAGCTATTCGGGTGAAATGTTTGGCAAGTCAGCGGCTGGACGATGGGGGAAAAGCTTACCTAGTTACAGAATTTAGAGAAATTCTGAAGAAAATAAAATCTGTTCTAGAATTGTGTGGTGGAAAAAGTTTTTTTTAATTACTTTCAGAATTTTGCGGAGCTTATTAATGGAGATTTATACAAATACTTATTTATACTTTTTACATTTTAGTTATAGATTTATTCTCCGTCATTTGCGTTTTGCTGACGACATTGTTATTATCAGCGGTCATCCAAACGAACTAGAAGAAATGATACAAGAACTTGCGAAGACAAGTATTCAAGTGGGTTTGAAAATGAATCTGCAAAAGACTGAAGTTATGAGTTACTTACCCCGACCCGGCGAATGTCATTCACCATACGGGAGTTCCCCGGAGGGAGCATTTATTTTCTCAATTAAAAAAAAAATTGCATGTGTTAAAATATATATACATTCTATCCTCGGAGCACCATTGACCCAAGGTTGACAATTCACATTGCATTACAATTTACATTGCATTACAATTAAAATAATAGAACGAAAGATTACTACTACTATTACAGCTTACATTATACCTCGGGCAGCACCATTAACATCACGCGGAAGACTGAAGTTATGTTCAACCCCTTCGCGTTGAAGAGTACAATCTTGCTCAACAACACAGATACAAGAAGTGGAAAACTACGTACACCTGGTACAAGAAATTACCATGAACAACGGAATCATTAATAAAATAAACAGGATCAGGATTGGATGGAGCACTTTTGGCAAAAACTAATTCTGAAGAGCCACATGCATTATGCCTATAAAGAAAAGTATTTCGCCAGTGTGTGCTACCAGCACTGACTTATTGAGCTGAAGCGTGGATACTCACGAGCAAGACGATACAAAGGCTACAGACAACACAAAGGAGCATGGAAAGATGTATGTTAGGCATCACAAGGAGAGACAGAAAACGAATCAGTTGGATAAGAAGCCACACGAAGGTGTAGGATATCATGGAAAGAATTAAACGTCTAAAATTTGAATGGGCTGGACACATTGCAAGAAGACAGGACAACAAATGGACCACAAGTATTCTGAGTTGGTACCCCGTGGTGTTAAACGTCCGAGAAGGCGTTTATCCATCCAAGATGGATCGACTAAACCAGAAAAGCGGCTGGAGTCAACTGGATGGCAGACAGAATAACATGGAAAAATTTAGAGGAGACCTTCATCTAGCAGTGGATTGAAAATGGTTGATGTTGATGATGAGTTATTTTACTACTTTTATGGAGAAAATGCTTTCATAATTACGAAAAGAAATAATTTCAAAATTGGTTCAAAAGAGAATTTTGCAATTCATAAAAATTGATAATTAATAAATATTTCCATAAATATTGAAAGGAATGTTTTCAGAATTCATGATAATTCATATTTAATCGAGAAGTAGTTTCAGAATCAATAAAAAAAAAACATATTTATTGGAAAAATTATCACGGAGCAAATACAATTCTCCAATCATATCGGGGTCCATCATTTTAGACGTCACTGCGTGAATCTAAATATCGCAGTGTGACTTGGTGGTCCTGGGTCTTCACTGAGACTTTTTTTTTGGCCCTCAGTATATCTGCAAGGTTGAAGACCCTTTAGTTAGTGCTATCATTGTCGTCAAATAAATTTGTGCATGGTGATATGATCGGAGTTGATGTGTGCGGTAAGATAGTAGTAGTGGCTTCAAATATCTGCTGAATTTATAATCTCCTACTAGAAAACTTGATCATTTGCAGTAAAATACATAGAAAAGGTTTCCCATCGAAGAGTACCAAAGCGATTTCAGGGTGATTGGTATGTGTATCCCAAATCGTTACGTCATATTAGAGTAGGACCTTCCCTAACAGACACTTTTCTGAATTCCCGGTCCAGTGGAATAGGGCTTTAATGTATTTCGCTCCTCGTTAGCGGACACTAAAATCACGGAATTTTTTTCCAATCTCTAATTTATTAATTTTTGGTCATAAACCGAGAATTTATCATTAATAACTACGATTATGTTTAATCCCAAGCTCGTGTTAATAAATATGATAAATCGTCAATCAATTACTCAATTAACTGAATACAACTATGGTTCAGGATGGTGAATTCGAATGATAATGTTGGTTTAATTGATACGTGTGAAGAAAGCCAACATTACGAGACTGATAATGTTTTGTTATGAATGTTTTTATCCTTTTTCACACTTATTTTAATTTAACTTTTATTGAAAAATACGTGTAGTGCACGTATCATGTACGGGTAAAAATCATTAATTGGTTTAATGAAGAGAAGAAAGGTTGCGAATTCTTCTACATTTATCAGACTTTCCAACTTTATTTGGGAATTATGCATTATCACCAGTAAAAGCGATAAATGTAGTGAAATTTTCTAGAAGTTTCTCAAAATCGAGACGATTCGTGATTATGCATAACCACCTGCGTATCACTTTAAGCGAGAGAAAGAGATAATGACACAATAATTTGGAACCAATTACGACCGAAGCCGAACGTCGTATAAATTTGAAAGTCTTATAAACGAGATTCCGCTGCATATCGTATACCTCAACGTTAGCGGACAAAATTTTTTGTTGGTCCCATCGGTCACCGTTGTCGAGAGGTTCTACTGTATTACGTTTCAAGCAGATTACAATGACGCGCCTAAGCCTAGAATTTCATCACCAAGAAAATGCAAAAAAAATATTTGTTTTCGGTACTAAAAAATGGAGATTGTGTGGAAGTTCATTGCTATTTTCAAAAGATGGTCGATGTTCGAATGCAGAAAAAGAACAACAAGAGGAGAAAGGAAGCTTCTCTCTTCTGGACGCTCTTAGTCAGGTCTGATAACCGGAGACATTCAGGCGTAACTTTCCAAGTATTTTTGCTTCTTTATATTTTTTGAACACTCCAATGAACAAGGAAGCAAGCGTAGAGAATTGTACATTAATGTTCAGTCGTAATTTGCCCTTTTCTTCTTGGTTCGTCGTCGTTCAGGTATGATTATGACGCTCACGTGAGTACTATAAACCCTGTGCAATGTTGCCGAGTGAGTGAAAGGATATACAGGACAGCAATCGTGTGTCTTTTCTATATATATATTTTTTTTTATGACTTCACGTTCTGTTGAATCGAAACATTCTCCCTATGGCCGAGATTTTTTTCTTATATCTTTATGAGTAAGTGTTTCGATCAAGATACCATCAATGAAACAAAATATACAAAATTACATTTCGAATGATCCACCTGAATTGATTCCGATTCCCGTATCCGAGGAAGGTGAGTATCCTCTGGTGATCAATCACCTGAAAGAGCATCTTGGATTGGAAAGGTTAAATATATACCATATTTTTCGTGAAGATCGGAAAAGAAGTTTGAAAAACATTTTTCATTTTCCACTTTTTTTAAAGTCCAAGAAAATGTCAAATATTTAGCAATTCATTTTGGGAAATGTGAAATATTTTCAGAAGTCCCAGGAGAACGTAAAATATATGTAGCAATTCATCTTGGAAAACGTGAAATGTTTGGCAGAAGTCCCAGAAACCGTTAGGCAGAAGTCCCAGAAAACGTTTGAAAAACATTTTCCAAGACTTGCTAAAGTCGAGAAAAATTTAAAATATATCGCAATTCAGAGAAAATGTAAAATATATCGCAATTCAGAGAAAATGTAAAATATATCGCAATTCAGAGAAAATGTAAAATATATCGCAATTCAGAGAAAATGTAAAATATATCGCAATTCAGAGAAAATGTAAAATATGTCGCAATTCAGAGAAAATGTAAAATATATCGCAATTCAGAGAAAATGTAAAATATATCGCAATTCAGAGAAAATGTAAAATATGTCGCAATTCAGAGAAAATGTAAAATATTCTACAAGTCAATATGAGAATGTAAAATATTTGGAAAATGTGTGTGGGCAAATGGAAAATATTTAAAAAATGTCGAGGGGAAATATAAAATATTGGGAGAAATGTCTAGAGCAGCATTTCTCAACCTTTTTGACTCGCGGACCCCTTTCCAGTATATAATTTCTATGGCGGAGCCCTGTTTGACTCGAGGAGCCCTTTTGTGTACATAATTTTTGTGGAAGAACCTTGTAGGATAGGCCTCTTTTATTTACTTATCTATCAAATTTACCGATTTATATTATTTTCCTCGTGTCACCGCGGAGCACCGGTTGAGAACCCCTGGTCTAGAGGAAGATATAATATATATGAGGGGTTCACAACCATAACAGATCAAGTCCATTTTTTACAAAAAAATGTGATAGTTACCTCAGGAGGTGCAACAACGTGTGTCCTGTTTACTGCCGTAGTGAGCTAAGTTAGTAGTTCACCTGCTTTCTCGGGGGTGGCGTTTGTTTTCACAAGTGGTAGAGTAATACATAAAACTTTCACAGCCATACTGAACCAAGTCCATTCTTGATGAGAATTTTGATTACCTCGTTGCTATTTTTTCGTTACGTGAATCATTCTCGAGTCAAAATGAGTTGTGATTTTGAGTCTTCTGGAGAGGAATATGTTCCTTATTCACCATATGAATCATCGGATGATAAAATTGTAGGTAACTAATATTACGGTACAACGGTAGGTACCTAATATTGCAACTTAACTGAGGACGCATTTATAGATGTTTAAACAAGGATTGCATCACATCAGCTACTTCAGACTTTAGATGCAGAGATATTCCTGGAAACAAAATTGACATTACAGACCACATAAAGTCATTTCCAGCCTATCAAAGTCACTATTCCAGGAAAAATAATTCCAATAGAAAGTACCTTCACCCTGATCTTTCGATTCGGAACATGTATGACATTTATGCAGAGGAATGTGCCGCAAAGAATAAGATATCCGTGGAAGAGCAACTCTATTAAAAAATATCTTCAGCCCAAAATTGGTTTAATTGACACTTTAAACCAACAAGTAAGCCTAAAAAAGATAAGAAAAACTGGATAAATGAAGATGTATTAAAAAGACTTAATTATAAAGAAAAACTCTACAAAAAATACAAAAAGAATCCTCAAATGGTCTCATATAAATTGGAATACAAGGAATATGAAACAAATTTGACAAAACATATAAAAAAATTAAACAGGAGTATATTAAAAACAGCTTTAAAGAAATTGGAAAAGATAAACGCAGGCAATAGAAATACATAAATGAAAATATTTTAAACAAAAATATTGGACATAACGTACTTCCAAACTTTCAAGATCCAATGGATTTGGCCATTAAATTCAATAATGACTTTGTTACGAGGAATTTAAATACTAATGAACAAAATAATTTTTCTACCCATTGTTTGGAACAAAATAATGTTACTAGCAATTCAATCGATTCCATGTTTTATACTGATATAAATCAAGAACAGCTAAAACATGTTGTAAGGGATTTAAAGGAAAATAAAACAAGTGGTTATGATGGATTGACCCCTAAAATGATTAAAATAATTTCAAAATACCACTTAAGTACAATAAAAAATTTAATCGATCATTCTGTATTGAATGGAATATTCTACCATGATTTGAAGTACTCTCTAGTCCATCCCATATATAAAGCAGGAGATAGTAATGATTTGGCAAATTACAGACCAATATCTATACTTCCCGTCTTCTCAAAAATAATTGAAAAATGTATAAAAAACCAACTACTTGATTTCCTAAATAGACAAAAAAATTTCTCAACAAACCAATATGGATTCCAAAAAAATTGAAATACAGAAATGGCGATACTTGATATAACTAACTATTTAAACAATGGATTCAACAATAATAAATGTTCCATAACTGTGTTCCTAGATTTGAAAAGAGCATTCGATTTTGTGGATTTGGACATTTTGACAAATAAAATATTTGAAATATAAGTGAGAGGAAACATACTTGAATGGTTTAAATCATACTATTGCAACAGGAAACAAGCAGTTATTATTCAAAAAGAAGTTAGTACTTTTCAAGAAGTGAAAAAGAGGGTACCTCAAGGTTATGTTTTGGGTCCGATATTATTTTTGATATATATAAATGATTTATGTAACTTGAGATTGAATGGAAAAATTATAACATTTGCTGATGATACAGTGCTTTATGTAGAAGATACTGATACAGGAAATTTAATTAGAAAAGTAGAAGATGATCTAACAAATATTAATATCTGGTTAAATAAACAAATTAAAACTTAACACTCAAAAAACAAAATTTATTTATATGAAAACAAGAATCAAATTATAACACAAACATACATCTAAGAATACATGATCATTGTCAGTGCCTGGAGAATCAATGCCATTGCCAAGAAATAGATATTGTTCGGGAGTACAATTATTTAGGTATCACAATACAGAATGGTCTTAAATGGAACACGCACTGTGATATTTTAATAAAAAAGATTAGAAAATATTCAGTGATCATTTACAAAATGAAAAACTTGATTGATGAACATTTCTTGAAAGATTTATTCTATGCATGGATATATTCAATTGTCAATTATGCAATCATTGCTTGGGGAGGAGCATATTACGAGAATATTCGGTTATTCGATTCGGTCGAGAATTTCGGAACTTGTTCTTGAACTAAGGAAATTAGATAATATATATAATAGAATAAGATCTCAAATATTAATCGATAGTTCCAAAATACAATGCCATACTCTAACTTCGAGACAAAACTTTTTGTACAGAGTTATCAAATTTTCACGATTAAATGAAAATTACTTAACGAAAAATCAAAATAGAGCTACAAATAGATATAATCGAGTTTATCAAGTACCAAAACCAACTAAAACATTATATAAAAAGAGCTTTTCCTTCGTTGCCCCTAAGATATTAAACATTTTTCACACTGAAAATCAATTTAATAATAATAAAAACATAAATTATGTGATTTTTGACTTCGTCAGACTCATAGATTACGAAACCATTTAGATGAAAGTATTGAAAAAGCAAAAGAGTACAATAGTAAATGAGAGAAGTGGTGTACGATGGTTGTATTATATTGAGCTTCACGAAAAGCAACTTAATTGTGAACATTATTCAGATACATAGATAAGCGAAAATACATTTGAACACATATCTAATAAATATAATAATGCTGTTGCAAGAGAAAGAAAAACTATTCTATAGCATATTCTCTCCTTTAGGCCTGCTGGAAGGACTTTTCGGTCCCTTGAGGCTACAAAGTGTTTGTTTGTAATATGTGTGCATCCATTTTATTTTTAAATAGATGCACACATATTACACATTATATTACTTATATGTTTGTATTCGTGTAACACGTCTGAATTTGTGTATTACGTGTTTGTATTTGTGAAATAAAAAAAAAATAAATAAAGATACGTGTAAATTATGCGATGACATATCCATGAAGCTTTTAACAGAAAATGATGAAATCACTAGAAAAAGTCTTGAAACTAAACGAGAGCTCAGCAGGATAGAGAGAAAATGAAAACTGATGAAGATAAAGCCTCAAATGACACTCTACTGTACATTCGACTCAAAAAAAACACTTCCTTTTCCTAAGCTTTCAACATCCGTAGCTTATTATAAACATATAGATTGCGTTTATAAAACTTTGGGATACATTCCTTCAATGATAATTTTGGATACATGTACGTTTGGGATGAAATGGAAGAAGTTCTCAAGATATTTCTGGCATTGTTGTGAGACACCTACGAGAGGAGGCTTCTAAATATAAGGAAATGATTCCATATTCCGATGCACGTGGTGGTGGCCAAAACCGCAACATCAGAATGTGCTTACACTGTTGAAACTAGTCAATAGTACAGACATGGAGCAGCACAGGCAATTGACGTCAAATTCCTGGTGATTGGAAGGGAATAATTAAGAATGCAAAGAGGAGAGATGCCCAAAATTTTGATTTACAGAAGTTAAAAATTATGATTTTGTTTCTACCACAGCTTTGGAAGAAGCTGTCACTAACAGAAAGAAGGACACTGAGGGAGTTTGTTTCAGTTGGTTGAATATCGGATGACTGCGAGTTGCGAGATGTTGTCCCATGTTGCGAGTTCAAAGAAACCCTCAATGAGAGGATCTATCTTTTTGCAAAATAAATTTGGAAAAGCAGGTTCGTGGACGAAAGTTGCTTTCTTTGTCTCATGCAAGTCAAAATGCATTGTACGCGGAAAGATCACTTCGGCCAAAAAGAAAGATATGATGAATCTTCTCCCGTACATTTCAGCTATACATCATGCATATTTCAGAATCTTCCAGTGGGGACAAATACTAGGCTCCAAGCTACTTCCTCTAGAATTGATGATGATGATATTTTGTACAGTGATCGATTTACGACAAATAGTAACATTTTTTATTCATTGAAATCGAACCTAATGAAAATATTTCAAAATCGAGAATTTTTCATAATATAAAATAAATCGTAATAAAATGTCTCTCACTTTTACATTGTAGCATCATATTTTTCACGTAAACGCTTCAATTCACAACCATAGTGGACCAAGTCCTCATTGTTAAAGAAATACTATAAATTTACAACAAAAATACTGATTTATTATTTGTAAATGCAGGGCTGTAAAAAAATGATATTTTTAACTAAACTTTTTCATATTTAATTCCTTTACATCACTTGAACTGAATTAATTATCTATCAAAAACGTTTGTTAAGGTGGTGTTATCCATAATGAAGATGAATGAATTTGGTCTACTATGGTGGTGAACCCCTCATATACAGTAGAACCTCTCAATAACGGACACCACCCATGGAATCAAAAATTTTATCCGCTGACGGGCAGTTTCCGCTAATGGGGAGGTACGATGCATAGTGAAACCTCGTGTATACGACTTTCACATTTATACGCCGACGTTTGGGTTCGGTCGCAATTAGTTCCTATAAATGTTAATGTTAAAATGTATACTGTATGTTACTGTGTGTGTGTGAAAGTGAACACCGGTACGCTAATTATACATCACCAATTGTCTCAATAAAGAAAGTTTGATTTGAAATTTCACTACATTTATCACTTTCACCTGCGATTATGCATAATTCCCAAATAAAAATTTTTAACCTACCTTCTCTTCATTAGACCAATTAATTATTTTTACACTAACATGATACGCGCAGTACACGTATTTTTGCAATAAAAACTGAGTTAAATTAAAACAAGTGTGAAGAAGATAAAAACATTCATAACAACATTATCAACCTTGTAATGTTGGCTTTCTTCACACACATTGACATGTGCAAATAAAACCAACATTACCATTCAGAATCACCATCCTGGTTCAGTTAATCGAGTAATTGATTGCTGGATAATCATATTTACCAATACGAGCTTGGGATTATACATAATCACAATTGAGTATGATAAATTTTCGATTTATGAACAAAATAAATTAAGAGTTTTAGAAAAAATTAAAGTTTGATTTTACACTGTCCGCTAACAAGAGTGTCCACTAACGGGGTGTGAAATACATTAAAGTCCTATTCCCATGGGACCGGGGATCAGGAAAGTGTCCGCTAACGGGAGCTGTCCGTTAGAGGAGGTTCCACTGTATATATATTTGGTGAAAAGCCTGGGAAAATGTAAAATATTTCGAAAAAGTCAAACAAAATGTTTTGAAAAACTCCCGGGAAATGTAAAATGTTTAGAAATTCTGGAGAAAAAGTGAAATATTTGGCAAGTAGAGGAAAATCTGAAATAATTGGCTAAAGTCAGAGGATATGTGAAATATGTATGAAAAGTCACACAGGGAAAATGTGAAACTTATTTCAAAAGACAGAAAAAAATGTGAAACTTTTTGGCTAAAGTCAGGGGGAAATATAAAATATTTATCAATTAACGTTAAAAGTAAAATGTTCGGCAAAAAGTCAGTGACTCACCGACGGAAAAAGCTTCCGTAGTTACAGAATTTAAAAAAATTCTGAAGAAAAAAAAAAGTATTCCACTGAATTTTGGTGAAAGAAATTTTTGTAAAAATTATTTAAAGAAATTTTTTTCTGTAACTTCATAGAGATTTACACTAATACTTATACTTTACTTATAGATTTATAATTACTTTTTACTCTTTTATGGAAAGTCTATAGCAGCGGTTCTCAACCGGTGCTCCGCGGAGCCCTTGAGGCTCCTTGTGCACTCTCCAGGGGCTTCGCGGCCACTCGAGGAAAATAAAAAAAACTAGTAAAATTAAAAAAAAAATAATTATAAATATTTGTAAATGGTAAAATATTCTTCCTATGCAAAGCCTATCTGGGGGGGATAGTTTTCGTTAAAACGAGAGTTTTCGTTATAACGGTATTCGTTAAAACGGGAACTGAATGTAATACAAGTACATGTCAAACACTCGGAATATTGGGTCTGGACATCTCGAGAAAATTTCTAGGCTTTTTAAATCTAAAACTACCAGCGCTATTATAATTGCAGATTTCGCGAAAATGTTCTCATAGTCAGAGTTGTGTAGAGCAGCGGTTCTCAACCGGTGCTCCGAGGAGCCCTTGAGGCTCCTTGTGCACTCTCCAGGGGCTCCGCGGCCACTCGAGGAAAACAAAAAAAAAACAGTAAAATTAAAGAAAAATAATTATAAATATTTGTAAATGGTAAAAAAATAAATCGGTAACTTTGATGAATAATTAAAAAATTGGCCTACGGGGCTCCGCCATAGAATTTTTTCACTTAAAAGGACTCGCGAGTCAAAAAAGGTTTAAAACCGCTGGTCTATAGCTATTCACTCTTACGGTATTCACGAGAGCGTAATAATTATAAGTCCTGTGCGCAATGTTACTGAGAGAGTGGAAGGATATACGGGACAGAAATCGTGACTTTTCTATATCGCTTTTTACGACTTCACGTGCTGTTGAATCGAAACATTCTCCCTATGGCCGAGATTTTGTTTTTTCTATCTTTATGCGTAGGTGCTCCCATCAAGATACCATCGATAAAACAAAATGTACAAAATTACATTTCGAATCCACCTGAATTGATTCCAAATCCCGTATCCGAAGACAGTGTCAGTATCCTTTGGTGATCAATCACCTGAAATAGCATCTTAGATTGGAAAGGTTAAAGATATACCACATTTTTTGTTAAGATGGAACAGAAGTCGATACGTCTCTAGGCAAAGAGGCGTATTTACTGCGGGGTGCTTATTTATAGCGGGCTATAGCTCATGGGGGCAAATTCGGAGGGGCGGAAGATTTTAGGAATGGGTGGCTAAGAAAATTAGTACGTAATGGGGAAAAAAGGCTCAAAATTTTATAACTACATTCCGCCTCTGCCCAGAGAACGAGATACTAGGCCAGTTAGTGACTTAGAAATAGTGTCTTGGAAAATGTTTGGCCAAAATCCCAAAAAACGTTTGACGAAAGTCTTGAGAAATGTTTTTCAAAGTACAGAAAAATTTAATATTTAGCAATTCAAGGCAAAAGTCAAATATTTGGCAAGTGAATGAAAATATGAAATATTTGGAAAAATGTAAAATGTTTGGCAAAAGCTAGGGAAAATGTTTGACATAAGTTAAGGAAAATGTTTGACATAAGTTAAGGAAAATGTTTGACATAAGTTAAGGAAAATGTTTGACATAAGTTAAGGAAAATGTTTGACATAAGTTAAGGAAAATGTTTAGCAATTCAGGGAAAAGGTAAAATATTTCACGATTCGAGGAAAAAATTAAATATTTGGCAAAAATCTGGAAAAATGTAACATTCTCAGCAAAAATGAGGAAAAATGTAAAATTCTCAGCAAAAATGAGGAAAAATGTAAAATTCTCAGCAAAAATTAGGGAAAATGTAAAATATTTGTCAAAAGTCAGGAAAATATGAATTATTCAGAAGTAGTCAGGGAAAATGTAAAATTATTTTGGAATGTTAGGGAAAATGTAAAAATATTTTGGAATGTTAGGAAAAATGTAACATTTTAATATTAAAATATTAAGATATTAAAATATTAAAATATAAGTTAGGGATATGTAATAATCGACATCTTCAAAATTATTTTGTTCTTCACATCATTGTTAAAAAATCTTTTTCGCGACATGACGGAAAAACATCTATTTTAAGGAAAAAAAAAATTATTCTCAACAATGATGTCAGGAAAAACATTTCGAACAATGATGCCGGGAAATCGATTTTGAATAATGATGTCGGGGAAAAGATTTTTAACAATGATTTCGCGAGAAAAATATTGAACAATGATGTCGAGAAATTTTCTTTTAACAATGGAAAGAAAATGATTTTCAACAATGATGTCGAGAAAAATAATATTTTAGGACAATTATGTACAATGTCGAGAATGAAATGGACAATTGACAAAATGAATGGACAAATGGACAAAAACATTTTTTAGGCAAAACTAAACGTCCAGAGTATGTAATTTTGATGATTTTCGCTAATTATCGGGAAAGTACATCTGAGAATGAGCAAGGACCTAAAAATATCTTAGGTGGTCAAAAATATGTTGAAGGTCCGTTCAGAAAACGAGACGTTATTTATTTTCTATTGACTTCCCAAGTTACCCGTGAGCATGAGTATTACAAATCTGTAAATTCCTACATCGAAAACGGGGGTAAGAAAAATGGCTGGAAAATATCGGTGTGAGATTGAACGAATTAAACGGTCCAATTATATACTCAGAAGAGATTTCAAATAGTCGTTATAAGTATGATACCGTGAGTTCTTGAGAGAAATGGGGTTTCCTGTTACATGGATCGCGTGCCGGTGATCCGGCTTCTTCAACATGCATCAAGTCACGAGAGCAAATTTCTTACGTTCATTAACATAACCGTTGTTTAAAACTATTGTTTCTCATCTGGGATTTCTCTCGTTGCATCAGGAATCTAAAGGCAAACCGATCAAAAGGATTGATAATATCGGTGACATGGAATAAGGGAGTAAAAAAGAATATGTTTTACCTAGATATACGATTAACTTGTTGGATAGATACCTTGTATCTCGGTCACGTGATCGAGACACAACCCTCCGCGACATCATGATGTGTTGGCAGTCCGATCATAAGATGGATTGGATCATTGTACCCCTGGCCTTGACTACCACCAAGACAAAGTAAAGACTGTTAGGGGGTATTAAGATAAGGTGGTAGAGCTGTTCCAGAACAATGTTGCCATCATCCGCCATCTATTCATCATCTTCAAACTCTTCGCGGTTTTCAACTGAGCTTGCTTTTCTTTTTTGTGGGGGGGCATTTATTAATTATATGATTCATCTATTTCCACCCAGGCTTTCTCTTGCCAAGAAAAAGATGTCCTAGTCATTCTTTTTGAATCTTCACAGCTAAAATGACTGATCACCTCGTGAATTTTTATTTTTTCCTGTCCTTTGCTGCAATGTTCTCATCACACACATATCAGGGGAAGGAAGTAAGACAGTAGCTTTTATAGGTAAAAAGTCTCTGGTTTTGTGTTTGTGTCAAAAATTCCTGCCATCATGTCAAAAAGACGATGTCTGAATAGTCTTGAAATTGCCGTTTCTGCTCATCAAGTAATTCGAAATCGTAGGAGAAATAGTATGCAAAGAATTCTTTACGGGGAAAATGGCATAGGCGGAGATAGACTTCAATGGCTGGGGAAAACACGATGATGATGATGTCAATTTAAATACAGTGAAACCTCCCATAACGATCACCTCCGAACAACGGCCACAATTTCTCCGAACGGAACGCATCTCTTCGGATTAACGTTAAGGTTGACCTCCGAACAAGAACTTCCGGATAACGTCCACTTTTGGAAAATGAAATTGGCGAAAAATGGCTCTAAAGATTTTCTTTGAAGGAGTTTTTTCCCTCCCTTGAGATCTTCGAATATAAAAAACAACTTTGGATTCTTCTCTACGTTAGTAGTTTTCAAAATGTGGTCCTCCGTGGACCCCGGGGATTCCTCATGTAAATGCCAACAATCGGCGCTAGACGCGTTTAGAAAAGAACAAAGTTGAAATTAAGGGTAAAAATTTAGCAAGTGGCCAGAGTCTCCTTGTTTTTCCTGCTGTTTGACCAAGGGTTTTCGGCTAAGCTCGGGAATGCAAGGCTACATGAGATAGGGCAGTTGTATCAGACTTTTCTCTGAACTACAGTTGAACTCGGTTGTAACGACATCTCAGTAATAACGTCAATAATTTCTGATTATGACTAATCCCATGAAGAATAATAACGAACTTCACATATAACGTCAATGAAAACACAACGTCCTTGGATATAGCGACACATTTTTTGTTATTTCGTGTTATTCATAATAATTATGGTGATGAATTGACTCCTATATGTGATACATATCGTAAATTTTCCTCTTTTAGAAAAAGGTCCCTTCTTTTCAATGAAGCTTGCTTTAATTCAGAACCCTTACTAAAATCCGGGACGAAACTAATTTCTCGAAATAAAAAATTAAATATATTAAGTAAAAATTAAATATATTAAGTAAAAGTTAAATATATTAAGTAAAAGTTAAATATATTAAGTAAAAGTTAAATATATTAAGTAAAAGTTAAATATATTAAGTAAAAGTTAAATAAATTTCCAAAAAAAAATTCAACAATGCTGTCGAGAGAAAAAGTTGAACAATGATGCCAGGAAAGGGATTTCAAATCATGATCTATCTTCAAAAAGATTTTGAACAATGCTGTCGAGAGAGAAGAAAAATCTAACAATGGCATAGTTAAAAAATAATAATTTTTAACTTTGTGACATCGAGCAAAACATAAGCAATGCCTTAAAAATATTTTAAACCAGGATCTCGAGAAAAGAAAATCATTTGAAATTGTGTTATGTCGAGAAACAAAATCATCTGAAACTGTGTTGTCCGGAAACAAAATCATTTGAAACTGTGTTGTGTCGAGAAAGAAAATCATTTGAAACTGTTGTCGTGGGAAAAAAATGATTTTTGACTGACGTTGTGGGGGAAAAAAATATTTTGAACAATTATTTCGAGAACAATAATGTCAATTAGATAATTTCAAACGCAAACCCAGTCCAGCGCCAACTAGTCGTGCCAACAATGGAGTAAATCTCCTAAATCGCCATTGGCGAAGCGAACAGTCACGATTCAACAACAAAAAAGCAAAAGCTCTTAATTTCAGTAGTTGGACCAAGTGCCAAATCTAACCTCATACCACACAGATCAGCCGCGATGATTACATAAAACATCGAAAGACGACACGAGACGTCGTAAAACAAGAGGTGACACAGGTGACGACACATTCTTCAAGTTTCTATTATAAGCGATACGGAGAGAGTTTCTTCTCAAGGTACAGTCTGAGAAAAAGTCCTCCGGCACCAAAATCTCGACTACCTTAGTCCTCGGAAATGTTTTAATATTTATTATACGGTGGCTGATACGTGTTCTGTTTGATTTATGAAATAGCTCCATACTTGTATGAATGTAAGGGTTTTATACGAGACATTATCCAGATGAATGGCGAATTATGTCTGCTGAACGTAAGGAAGAGATATGAGAGAATCCTCTTTTGAAATTAATAATGATGTTGATGTCTTCTTTTCTTTACAACAACTGGTGTGAAAGTTATTTGCACCGGAATTTATACAGACAGACATGTAGATGTCGCTTCCGGCGTCGACACCTCAGGTTTGCCTCCGATGATGTATATGGGAGGTGTGTTATTTTATTATTCATTAGTGTTTGATCCGATTGTTGTGGTCGAAGGTAATGATTATAACGCTTCAAATAATTAGAAATCGTTGTTGTTATTCTAAAACATTATTTTGATATTTTTTACCGTATTCTGGAGCATTGTTGGGATACCGATTGGGACGTATAGTATTGTTGAGGACTAGTGGAGGCACAGAACATTTTTTTTAAAGTCTAGTAGAAACGTACAACATTGGTGTAAAACATGTTGGAACTTATAGCATTGGTGAGAAACAAATTAGGACGTTGGGCATTGATGGAATACCATTGTGGACGTAGAGTATTATTGAAGGCTTAGCTGGGACATAAGAGATTGTTGTGGTCAAGGTTGAAATTTTGGGTCATTATTGTAATTATAAATTTTACTATTAAAGAATCTCTTAAAAAAATCTTTGTAAGGGCCACCGCTACAAAAGTTGGCGGCGCAAGAGAACCCCTGGCGTAGAGCATTCTTTGAAGACCAATTGGAACGTAGATCGTTGCTGGAATACCAAATTTGTCGTAGAGCATTTTTAGAACCCCGGAGCATTTTTGAAGGCTGATTAAGACGTGGAGCATCATTTAGGAGACCAATTGGTGCGTAGATCATTGCTTTGGGAACCAATTGGGACGTAGAACATTGTTGGAAGACCAATCAGAGCATTGATGGAATACAGGTTTGGTTTAGACGCAGAACATTGTTGAAAAGGCTAATGGGACACAGAGCATTGTTAAAGGCTAATGGGGCGCAGAATATTTTTGAAGACTGATTAGGACGTAGAGCATTGTTAAAAGCCAGATTGCTGAGAAATAGAATTGTGACCGTAGATTGCTTAGAATGTGATTGCGATGTAAATTACTGAGAATGTGATTGCGACGTAAACTATTGAGAATGTAATTGTGACGTAGATTGCTGATGATGTGATTGTGACATAGATTGCTGAGAAATAGAATTGTGGCGTAGATTGCTGAGAAAGTGATTGCGACGTAGGTTGCTGAGAAAGTGATTGCGACGTAGGTTGCTTAGAATGTGATTGCGATGTAAATTACTGAGAATGTGATTGCGATGTAAATTACTGAGAATGTCATTGTGATTTAGATTGCTGAGAAAGTGATTGTGACGAAAGAAAAATTGGCTGTAACCTCGAAGGCGGAAAAATTTGTCTTAATTCAAATTGCTGAAAAACCGTTTGTGCCGTAGGAAAAATTGGTTGTGATTTAGATTGCGGGAATATTGGTTGTGGCGTAGATTGCTGAGAAAGTGATTGTGACGTAGGTTGCTTAGAATGTGATTGCGATGTAAATTACTGAGAATGTGATTGCGATGTAAATTACTGAGAATGTGATTGCGATGTAAATTACTGAGAATGTGATTGCGATGTAAATTACTGAGAATGTGATTGCGATGTAAATTACTGAGAATGTGATTGCGATGTAAATTACTGAGAATGTGATTGCGATGTAAATTACTGAGAATGTGATTGCGATGTAAATTACTGAGAATGTGATTGCGATGTAAATTGCTGAGAATGTCATTGTGATTTAGATTGCTGAGAAAGTGATTGTGACGAAAGAAAAATTGGCTGTAACCTCGAAGGCGGAAAAATTTGTCTTAATTCAAATTGCTGAAAAACCGTTTGTGCCGTAGGAAAAATTGGTTGTGATTTAGATTGCGGGAATATTGGTTGTGGCGTAGATTGCTGAGAAAGTGATTGTGACGTAGACTGTCGTAAAACTGATTGTGATGTAGTTTGCTGAAAAATTGGTTATGATATAGATGATATGATAACAAAACTTTAGAACTGATTCTATACAGCCGGAATATTTCAAGCCTTCAAAATAAAAAATGTAAAAAAAATTTACATTTATTATTTTTTTTCAACAGTTCAGTGTATTTTCTTATCGATAAAAATTCAGCATTTCCACAAAAATGTACGTAAATTCCAGAAAAGGGCAAATCCGACAAATGCGGATACAAAACGCTATCCTGATGTAACCTATACCGTTATCTAAAATATGTAAGCTCATGCATGATTGGTGACCGTGACGTGTCAAGACAAAAACAAAAGTTCAAAAATTTACGTGATTCATTCACGAGAGACACCAACACGATTTCTCGAACGGATTCCTAAACGTCTTTAAACGCATTCCGTTCACGCGGATTAACTTTAAATCCCATCGAAAATTCTAACGGAACTAAACCATCCGAAAAAATTTTTCCGATAAAATTCCTACTTGAATTTATTTTAATATATTAAATTAATCGCGTTTTTAATGTTATATAAAAATTTCTTTTTTAAATTTTACCATTTTTTTGATCCTCCCACGGATTTACGAAATACATCAAAACATAATGTAATTTATTCGAAAAATAATCCGCTTTAGGTGGATTTTATTTATTTATTTTTCTTATAAATCCGACAGCAGGCTTCTATTATAATAACGTTAACGTAGGTGGGGGGAAAAAAGGCTTCGATGACGCCATCTTCTTTTTCCGCCGTGATGGCTGACGTTTTTGCCTGTTTTATTTTATTATATTATGTTATAACTATGTATCTTTTTTTTTTCCTTATTGCTTAAAGGGACGCATCGCATAATCGAATCACGTCCGATGACAATTATATGAAACAAAATGGCAGAATAAATTTCCCCGGGGATTAGATGGCCGCATTTAAATTCAACGAGTGTATATTAAGGCTTTGTTCTAACCTTCTTTGAATGGGCACTTTAATATGTATTAATTATAATCCGTGAAATTTATAATTTAACTAGCTACAGTACCCGGTGCTGCCCGGGTTTTCTTCAATCACTGTGAGTATTGAAAAACTGACAAACCATTAAAAATGAATGAACTATTCATTCCAGTAAATGTTACGGGCACATTTACTGGCAGAATTAAAGAAGTGATAAACCATTGTAAAAAGGCATGTCTGAGACACATTGGTGTACAACCGTGGTTTCCTAGCAAAGTAAGCATTCTAAGTAACTTTGAGGCTCAGAAACCATTGTTTCCCCGATAGATTTTTTGCCAATTTCGGGCATTTGTCCAGCTATGTCGAAGTTTTAAAGCAGCTTATCGTTTAAGTCGGTTCTGTATGGTATATATGCAAAATTCTGTGATGATCGGTTTAAAATTGTAGATTTTATAGAGAAACAGACACAAAAAATCAATTTTATATAATTGATGTAATTAGAAATGTAAATCCTCAAAAATTTTGTATAGAGCTGTTACCGTAGATCCTTAGGTCAGGAGTTTTTGGTGGACCTCTAGTATTTGTTTTCTGGGACATTTATAGTTTAAAATTAATAAATATAAGATACCAATTTCCAGGGCCGCAACTAGGGGGGAGCAGGCGGGTCTCGATCCCCGGGCGATGGACTCGAGGGGGCTCAAATTTCATTCAGAAACATCTCCTTCAACATTACAAGGGGGCGTGAAAATGTGCGCTTGCCCCGGGTGACCAAGCCTCTAGTTGCGGCCCTGCCAATTCCTGGGCCTCCCCGGAAGCAGGAAAGGATCCAGAGGGGAGCGATCACCCCTCCCAAGAGCCCCGAATAACATGGGGCAAAATTGGCCTGTCCCGTAAAATTCGGAGCGATCTAACGAATTTACCTAATAAATCGCCCAACACTGCCCCGAAAAGGGCCATCTCAAGAGTTCACCACTGGCTGTATTAATTATAATCCATAAAATTTGTAATTGATGAGATTATTAGAAATGTGAATTGTCATAAATTTTGTGTAAAGGTGTGGCCGTAGATCCCAAGGTCAAGAGTTTTGTGTGGATCTCTAATATTAGCTTTTTGATATATTTATAGTTTAAAAATGAAGAAATTGTCGGGGCCCCCGGAAGCGGGCACTGAAAAAGTTGGTCTGTCTCGTAAAATTCAGGATGATCCAACGAACCTATACAATAAATCGCCCCTGCCCACTCATTCATCTAGATCCACACCTGACCGGAAGGGCCTTCTCGACCTCGTTACCGGACGTATTAACTATAATTCGTGAAATTTATAATTCATGGGGATTATTAGAAATATACCTTCTCGAATTTTTTGTATACAGCTGTGGCCGTGGGCTTTCATTGACTCGAAGATCTTCGACTCCAGTCGCGTAGACAAGAAGGTGATTCTGACTTTACCCAGGGACCCCCCTTCCCCCTCGTGTCAGTCAGGCCTATTCGCTAAAACAGTGATGGGATCGCCCCAAGCTAAAGCCAGGCTTGCTTCGAGAGAGATTTGTATCAATTGAGCGGCTAGTGTGAGAACCTGGTATTTCCGTAAACTAAGGCTCTTATGACTGCAAATCCGCAGATGTGTGCGGTCATTGTTGATCCCCATTGTCACACCTGAAAGGAAGAGCGTCGTCTCTCTGCTCCACATATCGTGACAGTCGAGCGTTTTCACATGATTTTTTTGACTATATAAGAGTAAAAAATTCCATCCTCTTCCAGTAAGAAATGGCCGCTTATGAAGATGGATCAGATTCAGGTGTTCACGCAACCATGGTTCCATATCCTCGTTTGAGTGGATGGTTAAGCAACTGCATCATCGGTTCACTTTTCCTATTCAAAATTGAAGGAGGTTACCATGTTCACAAGAACCACCCCCCCCCCCGAAACCCACCCCTCATATTGGGGATGGCTGACAAGCCCAAGGGTCTTCAACCTTTCTTAAGTCACGAGCACTGCCCATACCCATCATCAAATGAAAAGCACTCCTAACGGAAACTCTGACATATATATATGCCTTTAATCTGCATTAGTTGTAAATCTTGAATGCAAAATTTCTCTAGCATTCAAGTATTACGTCATCATCGATGGGGGGGAGGGGGGGTTCCGATTTGGTGACAAGGGGGGAGAGAGGTTTGGATAATGCTTACGTCATCAACCACCCTTTATGAAAATATGAAATATTCTTAATGGCATCTTACTCGGTGAGACAAAAACGAGAAAAACCTTTCGATAGTTTGTGACCACTTGAAGTAACATTCCCTCCCCCCCACTGTTGATAAGTGCCCTACAGAGCTATTTTAGTGATCTCTAAATATTTTGCGGATCCAAGTGATCTGGAAATGTGTCCGGACAGCTTAAGTGCTCTAGAACTGTGCCACGCATCACTCAAGTGATCCGTAATTATATGCCGCGGATCACTTAAACAATCTGAGAATGTGGCGCGGGTAACTTGAGTGATGTAGAACCGCACTGGGAGCCACTTAAGTGCTCTAAAACTACGTCACGTGTCACCCAAGGGATCTCTAAATATGTCACGGATCGCTTAAGTGTTCTGGAACTGTGTCGCGGGTCATTTGAGTGATCTGAAAATGTGCCACGGGCCGCTTAAATGTTCTGGAATTGTACCACGGGACACAAGCGATCTTTAAATGTGCCGCTTAGTTCATTTTTGCAAAATTAGGTTTGAGGAGGGCAGGCCGCATCAGATAAACGCCACAGCCATATTTGGTCCGCGGGCCTTTATGTGATTTACGTCTCTGATCCCACCAATATGCGTTAGGATTCAGAGGGGCAGAGCTGATGGCGAAATTTTGCTGAGGAGGGGGTGAGAGTTTTGCTGACGGGGGGGGGGGCGGGGTCAAAAATGGCTAAAAGTTTGCTTACGTAATACTTGAACGGCCCCTAGGATGTTTAATAAAAATATCGCTTAAGCACGAAATCGGACACGACAATTGGGCACTCTTGGTGCTTCGGGGAGCACCATAGTGTCCGCGAGCAAAGGTTGAAGATGGCTGCTCCAACTTCATTGGTTTGGAAACGTATCCCGTGTCACTTCCGTGAATTAAAAATATGCTTGGTGGAACTATGCTGTGGTTGGAAAAGAGATTAAGTGATCTGTAAAAAATGCTTCTGACCACTTAAGTGATCTGAGAATGTGCTGTGCGGGCCACTTGAGTCACGTGGAAATATGCCGTTAGCCGCTTGAGTGTGCAGGAACTGTGCCACGGGTAATTGAGTGATGTGGAACTGCAACGCGGGCTGTTTCGCATATCACTGTATCTACATCCACTTCATTGGCCCTGGCGGTGTAAGTCAGTTGAGTGATCTGGGGAAATGCTTGAAATTGTGAAACCGTACCTCGGGTCACTTAAATGATCTGGAACTGTGCTGCGATTCACCCCACACTATCTATAGCAGAAAGCCTCCGCGACAAGCTCGTGACGTCACTGGAAATGGTCATCTAACCTGTAACCCATTGGATATAGCAGGCCAATGCATGCGCCCTCTTTACCCTTTTTTGTAGTATATCCAATGGCTACAGGCAGCATCTACGGCAGAAAGTGCTAAGTTCGTGACGTCAATGAAGAAGTCCATTTCACCTATAGTCATTGGATATACTGCGAAAGAAAAGTAAAGATACCACATGCGTCGGCCTGCTATATCCAGTGGCTACAGGTGAAATGGACATCTTCAGTGGCGTTAAAGTTTCGCGCGCGCAGGCCTTCTGTTATAGAAGGTGTTGCTATAGATGAGATGACCACCTTCAGTGACGTCACGAGGTTCGCGCGAAGGCCTTCAGATGATGTTGGTTCACCCAAGTAATCTGTGAAATGTGCCGCTTAATTTCCTTTCTTTTTTTTTTCATTTTTACACAATTGGGTTTTAATTCGCGGGCCACAGCAGATGACTCCAAGGGCCACGCGTTGAGCATGTATGGTCTAGCCCAGCGGATCTCAACCGGTGCTCCGCGGGAACTCCCAGGGGCTCGAGGAAAATAAAAAAATACCCAGTAAATTTGAAAAAAATTTAATATTGTGTGAATAATAAAAATGAGTCAGAAACTTTGATGAATAAATAAAAAATAGGCGTCCGGGGCTCCGCCATAGAAATTACGTACCGGAAAGGGCTCCGGGGTCAAAAAAGGTTAAGAACCGCTGGTCTAGCCTAAACTTTTCGTTCCATCGCCTCCTTCTTCAGAAATTTTTTTCTCTCATCCCCACTCAAGTGAACCCATGGGATCCTATGTTAAATCCGTAGAGCTTCCATCCCCCGAACCATTCCATCGCCCACCAGGGAAGGGGGGGGGAGGTGATATTGCCCACTTTGGGGAAACACTGGTGCAGCCAATGATTCTCAGGCTAAGGCCGTTACCCTGTGATATTCAAATTTGCTTAAAAGAAAAAAAATAATCAATTTATTAATTAAATTAGCTACAAGGGTAGGGAACATGCAGACTACTTCTCGAAAAACCCCGAAAAGTCAACACCAGAACCCAACATCCAATAACAGCAAGAATTCTAAGAATTAGAATAATCCTCCCTTAACTCTATAGCTAATAATATGAATGGGAATTATGTGTATAATTATCCAGATGCCATTTTGTTCTCAGACAATGACAAAGAACAAGAAGATCGCGTCCTTGAATTAGAACCCTTTCAAACATTTTTTGCGTACGTACGTACGTGTTTCTCGGACATCTGACCGGATGTTCGGCCAACAGACAATAAATAACAATAAAGTGAGACACAACACATGTGCCCGTATGTATGGCGTGAAACTAATAACAACAAACCATAAGCAGAAACAACGCCAATTAAAGATCCTGCATTTTTGGCCCATCGTGGCCGAAGGCTATTCCCAGCTCGAGATGGGCGCAGGGCTGTATTACCGCGTGCATTATCTCCTCATTATTCTTCAGACTGAAGAAACCTATTGTTGTTCTGACTCTATGGGGGTAAATGCATTAAAGAAAGAATGAAAAAAACAGTAATAATAATTATTATAATTGAACTTGGGTTCATCTTTCCTTGGCCTAGTCTTTGGTATAAGAAAGAAAACTTAAGAAAGAATAAGAAGAGGCCTAATTTGTATTCCGGTTGAGTCGTGCGTTGTTTGATAGGCGCACGCGAACTTGAGAAAGTGCCCATCTGTGGTCATGAGGAATGTTTTTTGAAGGAGGCTTGGGAAATTTTATTTACTGTATATTGTTATGAAGGGTGCTATGCCGGGATAAGATCCACGGTCTTGCAGACCAGTGGTTCTCAAACCTCGGGCCACACGCCCCCTTCCCGCGTGGTACTGCAATGAGTGGGCCACGGGTAGAAATCAGATGAAAAGTGGTGAGGGGGGGGTGGACAACAGAGAGCCGAAAGTGAAATGTGGTGGTGGTGGGAATGCGACTACTTCCTTTCAGAATGAGCAAAGCCGTCCATAGAACCATGACCGTCCTTACCCACTGGTCAATATGGGCACGTCCAATGGCCTCATATTGGGGCCTACAATGAGATCTGGTACTATGATTTTTGAATAAAAAATGTGAGAATGTGTATGCTGTTACTTCAAGATAAATATGAAATATGGGCCCCCCCCCAATCATTGAACATCACTTTGCCCGAGGATCCATGATGTTGGCACGGCCATGCATAAAAACGCCCCAAAAAAGTAGAAAGCTCACTGAACTCGAACTCAGGGTGATGTGTCGGGAAGTTTGATTTTATTGGGTAGTTTCGTTGAATCGTCTAGTATTTTACATAGACCTATTTTTCCCACATAATTCGGCTCTTACGAGGGATGATCACTCACCTTCTGGGTTCCCATTTTGGTAAGTAGAAAGTGTCTCGTTCTTGGATGGGGGTAGGGGGTCCTAGGCAAGGCAGGGGAGCCATGAGAAGAAAATATGGTCCAACGGCAGCCATTAGATCAGGTTTTCTGAAAGTGTGCCGCGGGCAGCTTGAAATATCTTCAGATGTGCCGCAAGCAATTCAAGTGATCTAGAAATGTGCCGCTGGTAATTTAAGTGATCTGGATTTGTGTAGCTGGCAATTTAAGTGATCTGGATGTGTACAACACGGAACAATTCAACACTAGAACGGACGGCGGAAGCAGTCATTTTTGACCGCAAACCTACTTTGACACGATTTCGCCCGAACGGTTTATCTCGGGTGGCCTAAATCTGTCCTGGATTTCAGTAAAAAAATGAAAATTGAAGTAACATTCACATTGCGAGCCGGGACATTTTATAGAAAAGTCAGGGTGGTCAGAATTTCTGGAATGTCCCGTAAAATACGGGTCTTATGTATCAGCGTCACGCCGTAGATATTCCAGTTTCTGGCCCGTTGATGGAGAGAGGGGTCTCACTCGAGTATCTGCCGCTCAATTTCTCATGCTCATATGAATGATAATTACAGTTGGTGCTGCCATCTATTTTTTGAAGATAAAACGTGCTCCGTATTTTAAATTTTTGGAATTTCGAAGAAATTTTTTTTTCAAGAATAAAGACTCTTATCATCTTATCATTCGATCTTTTACATGCTTCGGCAATTAATTTAAACCAGGCAAACAGTAAATGTGACATGATTCTACCAACTACGCACCTAGGCATTTCTAAAAAAAAACAAAAAAAAATAATTCGTTTGCAGGCCTATCGGGAGCCTTTTAGGCCTTTATATATTCCCAGAACGTACAAAACTGCTCAAGAAGTCGTAAAAAAGGGTTTTTACGGCCCGTTTCGCGTTTTGGAATCGTTTTGATTTGGAGCTTTTATGGCCATGTCGAGCGATTATAAAACGCCTCCAGAGTGAGCCGAAAAATCTATCAACAAACAGGTGTGAGGGCATTCAGTTAACGCCTAGTTCTCGTGTGTCCACACGCACTATGAAATAATAATAGTTATTATTATTTTCTAGATGTAATGAAATGTAGGCAAAACAGCTAAATCACGATTTATGTCTATTGTCAAACGTAAATGTCCACGACGCGTAAGTGATACGAGTGGCCTTCTTTCGACGCCTACCCTAGGCCTGCCTACCTTATGTTCCCGAAGGCCTCGGCTAGAACCTACCTAACGGCTCTGTTGTTGTTCGTTATTTTGGCAAGGGCTGTTAAAATGTTGTGTCAGATAATATTGAATACTAAATGGGATAACTGACAAGTTGTTTTTTGTGGATAAGCGTTATCATTAGAATATCATAATATGTGGCAATAGATAAAAACTTGCGTATGAGGTCTTATAAGTCGTCCGGGTTTTTAATGGCACTAGCAAGACTGTGTTTATTTTTTCTTTAATTGTTGTAATATGTTTTGTGTTCTGATATTTGGAGCGTAATATTCTTGTTTTTATTAGTGTTGTAAAAACTGCTATAGATATTGCCTCAGAAAGCTTTCTTGTGGAACGAATTCTTTCTTATGATGTTGCGTCCAGTAAATATTGTTGTAGAATGCGTTCTTGCTACATAAACAGTGCTTTCATACAATATTGCTTCAGAAAGCATTGTTGTAGGAAGAATTCTTTCATACGATATTGCTTCCGAAAGCATTTTTGTAGAATCAGTTCTTTCCAGACATATATTTTTTTTCAAAAGTATTGTTGAAGAATCGGTCCTTTCCTGCGATATAGCTTCAAAAGAATTGTTGTCGAATGAGGTCTTTTCTGAAATATTGTTTCAGAAAGCATTGTTGTGGAATTTGCGCTTTCCTACGATACTACGAGTTTCTTCGCACGATATTGCTTCAGTAGACTTTGTTGCGGAACGGATTCTTTCGTACGATATTGCTTCAGAAAGCACTGTCGTAGAATGAGGTCTTTTCTGAAATAGTTTCAGAAAGCATTGTTGTGGAATTTGCGCTTTCCTACGATATTACGAGTTTCTCCGCACGATATTGCTTCAGTTGACTTTGTTGCGGAACGGATTCTTTCATACGATATTGCTTCAGAAAGCATTGTTGTAGAATGAAATCTTTCGTACGACAATTGCCTCACAAAGAATTTTTCGGTGAAATGGAATGGCTACTATAGCGTTGCGTCAGATAATATTGAATATTAAATGGGATAACTGACAACTCTTGTCTTTATGGATAAGCGTTATCATTAGAGTATCGTAATATGTGGCGCAATAGATAAAAACTTTTGTATGAGGTTTTATAAGTCATCCAGGTTGTTAATGGCACTAGGAAGACTTTATTTTATTTTTCTCAATTGTTATAATATTTATTGCGTTCTAATATTTCGGTAATATTATAGCAATATAATATTTCGCATAATATTCTAGTTTTTTTTTAGTTGCAATGTTTGCAAAAAATTATTATGATGTATGTAGTCGGGCATGATATTTTTTATGGAATGAAATGTATAATACGTAAAATTTTCGAATACGCAAAAGTATTGCTGCACAATGAGTTTCTGCATACGGCATTGCTTCGAGAAGCTTTGTTGTCGGTGGAACGAGTTCTTTCCTACGATATTGCTTCAAAAATCATTTTTGTTGTTCTTTGCTACGGTATTTGAGAAAGCATTGTCGTAGAATCATTTCTTGCGACGTTGCGATTTCTATCGTACGGTGCTTCAGAAAGCATTATTGTAAGTTCAGTTCTTTTCAATGATATTGCTTCAGAAAGCATTATTGTAAGTTCAGTTCTTTTCAATGATATTGCTTCAGAAAGCATTATTGTAAGTTCAGTTCTTTTCAATGATATTGCTTCAGAAAGCATTGTGGTAGAGTGATTTCTTTACTATATTGCTTCAGAAAGCATTGTCGTAGAGTGAGTTCTTAGAGTATCGTAATATATATTGCTTTAGCTTTGTCGTAGAATTAGTTCTTTCTTGCGATATTGCTTTAGAAAGCAATGTTGTAGTACGAGTTCCTTTTAACGAGATACCGCTTCAGATAGCTCCGTTGCATGATGAATTCTTTCGTGTGACATTGACATTTCGCTTTGTTTTGGAAGGGCTGTTAAAGCGTTGTGTCAGATAATATTGAATACTAAATGGGACAACTACTACTGAACCAAACACCAACTCTGGCCATATCGCTATATTGCAATTTACTGCCATTAGTGAGATGGGTTGGAAGTGAAGGCGCTGTCTATCGGTAGTCGCCTCGAGTTCGCTAGGGGAAATAAAATGGGACAACTGGCAAGTTGTTTTTAGTAGATACGCGTTATCATTAGAATATCAATATGTGGCAGTAGATAAAAACTTGTGTACGAGGTTTTATAAGTCATCCGGGTTTTTAATAGCACTGGGCAGGTTTGTTTGTTTATTTTTTAATTGTTGCAGTTTTTTTGTGTTCTATTATTTCAAGAATAAGATTCAAGCTTTTAATTAGTGCTGTAAAAACTGCTGTGGTGATATTTTTGTGGAATGAAATTTTTTGTACTAAAAATTGTTCACTAAGCGTTGTTGTAGAATTCCATATAATGTTTCAAGGAGTTGTTTCGTACGACAATGTATTAAAATGTTTTGTTGTGGTGATGAGTGATTCTGTATGGAAATGCTTCACAAATCGTTGCTGTGGAATGAATCGTTTCTCAAATAGTTCTTGCGGAGTAAGACAACATTCCTAATGATATTGTTTACAAATTGTTGCGGAATGTGTGTTTCTCCGTACGATATTGCTTCAGAGAATTTCGCTTCATAAAGCATTGTTGTGGAACTTCTTCGAAATGTCATTCCTTCAAAAAGCTTCGTTACAGGATGATTCCTTACACACGATATTGTTCAGAAAGAATTGTAGAATCAACTCTTTTCTACGATGATACTTAAAAAACATTGTTCAGAATTTTTTCTTTTCTACAAAATTGTCTCAAAAACCATGGTTGTGGAATGTGTTCTTGCAACGTCGCAAGTCATTCTGTGCTACATTGTTCCAGGAAGCATTGTCGTAAAAATGAGTTCGTTCCAATGATATTGCTTTAGAAGACCTTGATGTAGTAAGTTTTTCCTACGATATTGTTTCAGAAAACTAGTATTTTTGTATTCCTAAGATGTCGCCAGTTTGGCTGAATTTTTGTAAGAAAATTCGACGATAAATGATGCCGACCTCCCAAGAAAATTCGTTCGGTACAGAAATACCTTTACTGGCCGTAGTTATTAGGCTTACTACGCTGAAACAAAAAAGAGGGCTTTGCCAAGAGAAGTCTTTGTGTTTCTTTGAATCCACTTAATGAGCATCGTCCTTGAAGAATAGCTCAACAAGGACGCATAGTGTTTCGATTCCAGGCAGGGAGTCAGTCGATGTCAAAAGCAAACGTTGAGAATTGGTTTCAAAGAGGCTCAGTGTTTTTTTTTTCCTTCCCCATCTTATACACGGACACTCAAGATTTGTTACGTTATTCCACACAGAAAGTCCATCTTGTTCAAAATCGATACGGATCTGCAGTAGGTTCTGCTGCCGCAATCGATTCCATCCGGAAACAATGGCTGTTGTGCTGAATCAGATATATACTACGCCATCGCTTCTGTTACAAGGTGGCGTTTGTTCTTTCGTGGATTAATTACTTCTTGCGAATGTGTTGTTTAATGCACCCTTAATTGCAGCCATTTTGCATTGATGGAGGACAACTCGTCTATTTATGGTTTAGTTAAACCATAGTTTCCTAAACTTTGTTCCAATCGCCGCTTCAGAAATTTTTATTCCCTCATAGCCCCCGACTCATACCCATAGGATCCTATGTTATACCCGTAGCTTCTATTGCTCCCCTGGACCATTCCATCTCCCACCAGGTGGCGATATTTCCTACTTTGTGGAAACACTAATTTAGACCTAAAAATATCTGCTGGTGAATCTTTCCCTTCACTGTTATGATGCCGGGGGCTTACAAAATTTTATGGACAAAATATTGACATAATTTTGAATGACCTCACTACAGACTTTTCAGACATGACATTTAAGGCATCAGCTAGGTCTCTCTAAAATTTTAGCGGGTGGTTTTTGTAAAAAGAGGGAAATTTTTTTTGGAGAAAAGCGGACTAAAAACTATTAAAGGAAAAACTAAAAATTTGAAGTAGTATTTTAAATTTGCATTGAAATTCGGAGTAATGAAATAGAATTTCAATGCGTGAATCACGCATCTAGATGAGTATTGGCAAACGCTGCTGTGTGTGTGCTCTTTCCTATGTAGCACCCGTTGTGGTAGCGTATTTCATTGAAACTTGGTATACAGGGTGTCCTGTAAGGGCTAATGCGGCCTTCATCAACCGTCTGTCGTAGAGGTATGATTACAATTTAGAAACTGCTCAAAAGACGTTTAAAAATTACCCTGTACCAGTTTTGAAAGTTAAAATACAGTGCGTTACAGAATAAAAAAATCTAAATTTTTATCCGGTCCCCTTGTCATCTAACTTCCAATTAGAAATTTGTTGTTGCCCTGTACCTCCCGAGGCCAACAGAAAAATTCCAAGTTTCTAAGAGCAATATTTACTAAGACATTTGAATTCAAAAACAGGAAAAAAGGTACGAAAGAACAGCTAAAACTAACGGATAACATTCCTTTCCCTCATTTATGATGTCTTTTCGCAAGTTTTCTCAAATTTTTGAATTTGAATTTCTCAGTGAATATCTCACTTATAAACTTGGAATTTTTTTCGTTGGCCTTGGGAGGAAAAATGGGAAATTTGGGAAAGAACAGCGTTGAATGCGGAAAAACCGTTTCACCCGCATTTAACACTGTTCTCTCCCGAAATTTCCTCCATTTTTTGGAATTCAAATACCTCTGTGAATACCGCGCTTAGAAACATGGAATTTTTTTTTGTTGGCATCAAGAGAGAGACAGGCCAACAACTTTCTAATTGAAAATTAGAGGCCAGTAGGAGCGTATAAAAATTTAGATTTTGTTATTTTGTTACACACTGTATTTTCACTCCCAAAATTGGTACAAGGTAATTTATGAACGCCTTTTGAGCATTTCGTAAATTGAAACTACCTCTACGACGGACGGTCGATGAGATAAAGACCACATTAGCCCTTACAGGCCACCCTGTATACGTTATTTGGACCATTTGAAAAAAAAAATAATAACTGCGATAAAAAGCGCCACTTTTCACCTTGCGGTCAAAAATTGAACTATTTTTTATTCATTGAATCTTTCCTTTTCTCCTCATGGTACATATCATGATATATTACCGAGTTTCATCAATATACCTCCATCAGAATAAACCATAGTTTCCCAACCTTTTTTGTCCCATCGCCCCCAACGCAATCTAACCCGTAGGATCCTATGTTATACCCGTATCTTTTACCACCCCCCGAAACATTCCATCGCCAGGGCCGTCTTAAGAGCATCATGGGCCCCCGGGCCAAGTGATTTTTCTAAGGCCCTTCCCAGCAAATTTTTGAAAAATTCAACTACGTCTCATTTTTCTGAGGCTCCTCTTCTCTTGAGGCCCCCGGGCCGGGCCCGGGTGGGCCAATGCGTTAAGATGGCATTGTTCATCTCCCCCCCCCCCTTCCAGGGGCCATTAACGCCCACGTTGGGATCACGTTGGAATGGACGCTACATACGTCTGAGTTTATTTACAACCACCCTGTGTTTGCGAGAAATCAACAGACATCAACATGGCTTCCTATGGGTAATGGAACGGATATTTATTTTTCTCGGTAATTGATGGGTATTTGGCATTAGTTAATTCCAATTGTCGAAATGCAACCGCCAGCCATAATAATAACAGTATCCTCGTTGCGGCCGGATATGGATTTCCTCGCCATTAAAAGACATCAGTGTGAGTAATAACAACAATAATAATAATGGCTTGTGGCCGCGCCACATTTATTCTGGTGAGGTGCGACTGGTTGCCATTTCTTGCCACTAGACGCAAGGCCGTTTTTTTCCTTTACTTTCAAACACTTTCACTTTTTTTTCCCCCTTCAAGAGAGAGAGAGAGTTCATTTGGGTCAAATCTTGCCCAAGGGTCTGTTTCTTGTCTTTATAAAACGTTTAACCTCGTTGTGAAACTACACGCTAAATTAAGGGCACGCATTGCACGCTCTTCTTTTTTTCCTTTCTCTCTCCCCCGTGATTATTCATTTGAAGACATTTGCGTACGCTTGCCCGATTGTTTTACGTTTTTCTTGGAATTGATTGAATTTTGAAATTTTTCTTGGAGTTTCTAGAACCTTTTTTAGAATTTGTAAAAATTTCTTGAATTTGAAAAACTTTCTCGTAGGATCCCTAGAATTTTTTTAATTTTTCTAAGAATTTTCACATTTTTTACTGAATTTGTAGAAGTTAACATTTTTCTTTCAATTTTTAGAATTTTTACTTTTTTTTTAATTTCTAGAACTTTTATATCTTTCAATTCGTAGAATTTTTACATTTTTCTTTAAATTTGTGGAATTTTTACATTTTTCTTTCAATTTTTAGATTTTTTGCATTTTTCTTTCAATTTTTAGATTTTTTGCATTTTTCTTTCAATTTTTAGATTTTTTGCATTTTTCTTTCAATTTTTAGATTTTTTGCATTTTTCTTTCAATTTTTAGATTTTTTTGCATTTTTCTTTCAATTTTTAGATTTTTTGCATTTTTCTTTCAATTTTTAGATTTTTTGCATTTTTCTTTCAATTTTTAGATTTTTTGCATTTTTCTTTCAATTCCTGGAATCTTCAAATTTTTCTCAGATTTTTATAGAATTTAAAAAAATCAAAAAAAAATTAATTTTTTTTATTCTGGTTCTTTTTATTCTTAAAATTTCTAGAATTTTTTTAATTTTTCTTCAAATTTATAGCATTTTAAATTTTTCTTAGAATTTCCGAATGGAATCTCTTTGTGGGCCGCCTCTGGCCAGCGAGCCGGAAGTTGTGCACCGCCGCCTTAGGCTATATAGAGTGGTAATTTGATTGTTTTATCACCTGGAAAACAATATAAAAGCAAAAAAGGGTCCCACCCCGACACTCATCAAGATTTCTCTGCGTAATCTTATTGATAAAAGTTATTCTGTGGGAACTAGGGTCCCACATATTAGAGGGCCCACTTCCCTTAGCCTGTGATATGCTTATTGGTAATTTTAGTCTCTTCCAGCTGCTAAAAATGTCCTTTATAAAGGCTTAAAAATAGCCTAGAACGCGTTAAGATTGCCTTGCACAAACTCATTAATATGGTGACTGGGCAAGATATCTTGAAGTGGGCCCGCAGACTGAAATATCTTTCTAACCTCGTATATAGATTTAGATCCCGTGGTGTGGACCGCACAGCTTCGGTCTATCATCAGTTTATTACCGTTGGTCCTGGAGCTCGATCTTTCATATCGATTGAGAGTAATATTCGGTCAAGGAGCCCCCTCTCCAGGGGCTGTTTTCAGGTGCCAACAATGCCAAACCTTTTAGGAACCGTAATAATGTTTCGCTACGACATCCAATAACGGATGACGACATTGTTGAAAATTTTACACCAAAATTGTTGCCAATTGTTTTTGGATTATTATATCAATGTTATTGTTATAACAATTCATAATTTCGATTGTTATTTCTTGTAGGTTGTAGGGGACGATCGCATGCAAGTTTGGGATTTGGTGGCGCCGCTGGCGGCAGAACTGCGAGTCGCCGAGCCACGATTGTACATGGCTGGGAACGGGGCCCCAGTCGACGGTAGGGCCCCGGTCTCCCTCCTGGAGGGTGACGAACTCGTCCTGGAAGAAGGCAAGACTCCGTGGGATGCCCGATCCGGTAAGTGCCCACTTAAAATGTACTTGAGGGCCGTAAGATTACAGCCTTAAAATACACGGGACATTGTTCATTGTCACCAAGCGTAATAAAAATCGCCAATTGTTGCTGAGTCGGGAAAAAATCACAAATGTGCAGGAAATGAAGGGCTACGGTAAATCGCCGGGAATTTTAATTCTTGTGACCATGTGATCCGCATTTTACGGGATATTCACGTATTTTTCCGTCCCTAAGTTTCTGGTCTTTTAACGAAGCTTACTTGTCTCTTTTACTCTTTACTGAAATCCAAAATTAAGATTATTTTCGTTATTTTTCAATTATGTTTGATAATTATTACTCGTCGATGTCTTGTATTTTCCCCTACTTAGAGATTCGATTTATATTGGTCAGTCTAATGCATTTCACGGTAAATAAGCAATCAAATTATGAGATGGGTAGGTTGATATTCTGTAATCGTAATTGAAATCATAATTTATGAGAATTATCTTAATCCACGCTCTCAATTAGAACATGAAATTCAAGCAAGTTGCGTTAAAAATACGGGGAAAGCTGGATATTTTTATGAAATAGGACAACAAAAACTATATTATTATTATAGTACGTCCTGAAAATACGTGTCATTCTCACTCACACCCCGAGTAATAAGCATTGGAACAGAATGTTTCAAGTCCAAGGTAAATAAAGTCCTGGCCCACATTTACCGTGCCTAAGAATTGGCCTCCTGAATCACAAATTCAAGTAGGCTTCGTTAAAAAATACGGGGATGAAAAAACGGGACATTTTATAAGTAAATAAATAAGTCGGTATGTGTGTGAAATAAAAAAACGTACCATTTTGTCACTGATAATAAGTCCAAGATGGCCTGATATCCCAGCCTACATTTGGCCAAATGTTGTTTGTTCATTTGATACTTCCAAAAAAAACCATCTCTCCCATTAGAAGTTTTAAATCAGTTGCGTTAAAAAACGGGACATTTTATTTTGAAAACGTATGGTCACCCGAATAGAAACAGGGCAGCTCAAGTCCGAGATGGCCTAACATCCCTTCTCAATGTTGAATGATTAACCAAATGATACGAAATGGCCTCGACTTCTAGTGCTAAAGCTATCTGAACCAATCTTTTAATGTTGATGTCCCGCGTCTCTACTACCAGAGGTTCACCATGCCTAATATGACCCAACCGAATTCGGTAAAGGGCTAAAATCCCGGAAGGGACAGGGGCCTTGTTTGGTCTGACAGAGGCTCACCATGGGCCACCATCTTGAAATACGAGAAACCCTTCGGGGCCCGAGAAATTGGTTATGCTTTTGTTTTTTCCTGTCTCAGGAATTTAACGCGCCATCGCTCAAGCCATCAAAGAGGAAGGAAACAAGGCTCTGTGTGTCTATTGCCATTTATTCGGTGGCTGTTGGACCTTAAAGGATTGAACACTTAAAGCTGTCGTCACATGCTGTCACAGCGGAGGGGTGGAGGGAGGTAGGTAGGTAGGTATCACCCTCCAGAGACCACGGATTAACTTGCAACGTGATCAATTGCCAAGTTAATTAGAGATTTTCAGGCTGAAGGGTAATTACTCATTGATGGTGTAAAGAGATACGTCAATCGTGTGGGATGGTCAGCTTGGTTAGGCCAAAGGAAGAAACGCATATGCAGTATAATTAAATCGGTCTGAAAGGTTTTCTTTGGTTGTAGGCAGGACCGTCTAAAGAGCATCATGGGGGCCCCAGGCCAAATGATTTTTCTGAGGCCCTACCAGACAAATTCTCGAAAAATTCAACTAGTTCTTGTTTTTCCTGAGGCCCATTTTATTCTTGAGGGGCCCCGGGTCGTAGGCCCATGCGGCACTGTTTGCGGACCTTATTTTAATTTGTGGAGTGGCTAAAATCTGACTCCCTGCTTGACTCGTGACCTGTCACCCCGAGTACATCAACAGTACATCTGAGGCTTGTACTCACGTGAGTACAGCCTCAGATTTGAAGTAGAGCTGAGGTTAGCTCTACGTACCAGAGCTCTGATCTACTTCCATGGGCTATAAAAATTTGGCCGCCCTACTCCCATTCTTCTAATTTTCTCAGACTCTGAACGTCCACATTTTGTCAACCTATTATTCACCATGAAAAAAAATTATGCCTTTCTTTGTTACTTTTATTCATAACCAGTAACGGGTTAAAACTAAAATTTTATCAGCAAAAATATGCCTTCTAAAAAATATTGAAAATACGTATACAGTATAGTATTGTATTAAACGTTAAAAAAACATCAACGAACTGCTGGTGTCACCTATCAAATGAAATAAAATAAAAAACCCGTTGTAATTCTTCGATTGAAATTGGTGACCGGTTTTCAGTTGATATCTAGCAGGAAAAAAATAAATATGGCATTAAATTTATGAATATTTTTGAGCAAAAATGTAAATTAATTTTTGAATTTTGAAGTTTGCCGCGAAACTTCAACAGCTGTTTGTTCGCTGTAGAGCAGCGGTTCTCAAACTTTTTTTGACTCGCGGAGCTTTTTCCAGTACATAATTTCTATGGCGGAGCTCTGTTTGACTCGAGGGACCCTTTTTTACACACAATTTTTATGGCAGAACCTTGTAGGCCTCTCTTATTTCTTATCTATCAAATTTACCGATTCATTTTATTTTCCTCGAGTCGCCGCAGAGTCCCCGGGAGATGTACACGGAGTCCTTGGGGCTTCACGGAGCACCGGTTGGGAACCGCTGCTGTAGAGTAAGATAAGAAAAACTCGTAGAAAAAAGGAATCGGTCCTGTTTGGCTTTTTGTAATTGTGGTCAAAGAGTATCCAGACCAGAATCAAAATATTTTTGCCCTGAATCATCTTCGACATCATTTACAAAAAGCCAAGGAGTTTCACTTCCTTTGAATCCGCCCCCTCTGTGGATGCGGAATTAGTTTTATGCAAAGGATTTTCACAGCTGGCTGATGCAAAGATGAATTTAGGAGAGAGAGAAAATTCAACTGTGCGTTTACGGGGAATCGAACCCATGTTCTCTCTCATTTGGCGGGTGAGCGCCCTAGACTACAAAGGCAACGGATATCTCAATCTTTCCTCAGTGCTCGATGTGCACTGAACGAGACCATGCATGGACGGTCGGACCTAATTCAGGCTCACAATAGCTGACACTGCTATCAGGTAAGGTTCCGTTCAGTGCATATCGAGCTCTAAGGAAGTATTGAGATATCCAATGCCTTTGTGGTCTAGGTCGCTCACCCGGCAAATGAAAAGACCTGGGTTCGATTCCCCGCAAGGTCGGTGAAATTTAGTCTCGTTCCTAAATTCATCTTCGCATCAGCCAGCTGTAAAAATCCGATAGCGGAGAGTGACGTCATCCTTGGATATAATTTTTTGGCCTGTGGGCTATACAAATTTTGCCACCCTTCACCCATTCTAGTCTAATTTCCTTGATTTCCCCTTTCTTCAAATCAGCTGACCTGGACTATAGCCAGCTCAGCTTTCCCCAACCACACCTTTAAATTTGCTTGTGTCCAAGTCACTCTTTCGGTCGCTCACGTAATTTCACAACCTGTAGGTCACTGTTTTCGTCCTTCTCCCACTAGGTAATTTTTTTTCACTCACGTACTACGTACTTGTACACTATTTTAGTCACTCACATGCTTGTCTACGTTAGTTACCCAATTGGTCTGGATTTTATTTTAAGCAATTCTATTTCGTTAAAATACAAAACAACGAATAGGTTTGTGAATATCAGAAATTTCGTCTTTGAAAGCTTTACTGGTATTCTTAAGGGTTCCGTGGCGTTTTATCATGTGGAACCCCAAGAAAACTATCACGGAACCCCAGTTGGGAAACCCGTGCCATAGAAGCTCGAAGAGGTTTGATAGCAGTCGGAGGGAAAACCAAACTGGTTTCCACACATCTGCTTTTTCACGTGACCTAGGCACCAATCTTGCGCTCTGCGAGTCACGCGAACACAAGCCTCAGCACGAGTAGTGTGTAGGCCTACCCCTGCAGGTTTAATGGCAGTCAGAGTTACACCAAAAAATCGGTTTCCATCAAAACTGCACTTGTTCTTTTCAGGAATGAAAGGGTCAAGAAATCGATTTGCATAGTTCATGTCCATAATTAGACGATGTTCAAAAATTGCTTCAATAGTTGGACGCTACAACGACATTAGATGCCATTTGAACTGCAGATGTGATTACCAGTGATATGATTAATTAGCTATAATTAGAAGGTTTTTGCCCTGAAATTAATTAGTGAATGTGTTTTTCTTCTCTATCCCTGTGGTCATTGCGTCATGAGTTTCCTGTTTGGTCACTTTAGCGGGAGGGGGGAGGGTTCACATGTACATGCAGAAACGCGAACGCAATTCATTAACATCGGTGTATATTTATATCTTCCTTGACCATCATGATATCATTTCATTAACGTAATTTCCATCAATGAAAGTAGTCTTTTTGGAGCGGGAAACGTCATTAATATGGATATTGACTTGCGGTTATCAAGGAAGCCGCCATTTTGTCGGGAAATCTTCGAGGCATTTTTTCTTTACGGTAATTAATGGTAATTAAATGGCCATAAAAAAACAAACATTTTTTCCCCCATTATTGAGTTAATTATTTACTGATTATATTGAGTGTTGGCGCAAAGTTATCAATAATATAAAACTTTGAACGCGAATCATTTGAGCTATAAGGATGAAAATGGTTCGATTGGTTTACGAATATTAATTGGTTTAATTTTATCTGCTAACATCGTTGGTGCACGTAAATTATAGAGCAATTACATTCTTACGGAGAAAAACTGTTGACAAAAAAGTTTCTGGTAGTAAAAGACTATGAAATGCAGTCAATTTGCAAAATTTGTTACGCCGTTACATGCTGTAGCGGAAGAGGGTTGAAAATTCTTTTACGCCGTGGTCATAGTGGTGGTCGGCTGAAGTTGGTTTTCTGTGTGTTCAAGGCGCAAATGCGAACCGATCTCCCCGTTGAAAAGTCTCGCCACAGAGAGCATAAGGCCTACAACGATAAAATTATTCAGTCATTACACTTCAGTGATAGTGAGAGAAATTGGTGGCAGATGGCAGCACTACGCATAAAAAGCATTACACGGAAACACTTCACGTTAGATTCACTATACAACCATTCCAACATGTACCAATTCGTTAGAAGTTCCTCAGAGGAAAATGGTCGAGGTGCATGTGTGGTTTAGTAGCCGTTAAACGTTGAAGCGGAAAAGTGTGGAATTTTATTTTTATGCCGTTAGATGCAGCGGAACAGTGTGGAAAAAAAAATTACGCCGTTAGATGCTGAAGCGGAAGAGTGTAGAACTTTTTTAGTGCCGTTAGATGCGCAAGAGGAAGAGTGTAGAAAAAATGTTTACGTCGTTAGATGCGGAAGAGTGTAGAAAATGTTTTTCGCCGTTAGATGCTGAAGCGGAAGAGTGTTGAAAATTCTTTTACGCCGTTAGATGTTACCGCCGTAGTCATAGTGACGGACTCGCATCGCGAGGATCCGGGTTCGAACCCCACCGTCGCCGCAGTGGCGGTCGGCTGAAGTTGGTTTTCTGTGTGTTCAAGGCGCAGATGCGAACCGACCGATCTCCCCGTTGAAAAGTCTCGCCACAGAGAGCATCAGACATACAACGATAAAATTATTCAGTCATAGTGAGAAAAACTGGTGGCAGATGGCAACACACTACGCATAACAAGCATTACACGGAAACAAACTTCACATCAGGTTCACTATACAACCATTCCACCATGTACCAATTCGTTAGAAGTTCCGCAGAGGAAAATGGACGAGGTGCATGCGTGGTCTAGTAGCCGTTAAATGTTGAAGCGGAAAAGTGTAGAATTTTATTTTTACGCCGTTAGATGCTGAAGCGGAAGAGTGTAGAACTGTTTTTAGCGCTGTTACATGCGCAAGTGGAAGAGTGTAGAGAAAATATTTACGCCGTTAGATGCTGAAGCGGAAGAGTGTAGAAAATAAATTTCCACGCCTTCAGATACTGAAGTGGAAGAGTGTGCAAAAAGTATTTACATGCTATCAGATGCCGAAGCGGAAGAGTGAAGAAAAGTTTTACTCTATAAAATGCTGAAGCAGGATATTGTGGAGAATTTCTTTCGCTGTCAAATGCTGAAGTTTAGAAATATTTTACGCTGGTAAATTCAAGCGTAATGGTGTAGAAAAATGTTTATACTGTGAAATGCTGAAACGGAGTAGGACAGAAATATTTTTTGCGCTTTTTGATGCTGAAGCTGAGTAACGTAGAAAAAATTTTACGCTGCCGGTGCTGAATAGCGTAGAAAAATTTTCACCTTGTGAAATGCTGAAACGGAACGGCATAGAGAAATTTTTTACTGAATCAAAGACGCGGATCGGTGCAGAAATATTTTTACGCTGTCAAACTCTGAAGCAGAAGAGGGTAAAAAACGTTTTACTTTGTCAAATGCAGAAACAAAACAAAACAGTGTAGAAAAATTTGCCGGTGCTGTCGGTTGATTCCGACAACATTCAGTCAAATTGTACGTTTTAAAATTTATATGTGGTATCAGTTACTTAATTAACGGATATTAATCACATTCGTGACAAAGGTGAGATAGCCGAGACCCCTACGTTGGGAAATATCTCTCTCGACATTGTAAATATAATGGAAAGTTTCTATCCAGAATTCTTCACCTAAATTGTAGTTTTTTAAACCACTCCTGACAAAATTAATAATTTCATTTGTAATAATTGGAGCACGTACTTTTCTTCATGCTGTTTATAGAGCGCAACGTATCCGCACTGATGCCAGTGAAATGGAAACGAAAAACAAGAATATCGCAATTTCCACAGTCTTCGCTTTTATTTGTGACCATTTAAACGCTCCATTTTTTTTCTTCAGCATTGGAATAGATGTCGTTCCGCAATTGCACAAACTTGTACTTTTTCTTTGGAGAGCAATTCACCGAGAAATTGCCTCCGTGCCTTCGCCGATGAATGCATTCCAATGAATGGAAGTTCACGAGAAAAGGGAATAAAAGAGCATTTCTAAAAATGACGATTAAACGCAATTACCATAAAACGCAATCAAAACTTTTATTCTTTCTTTCTTAATTTTGTGAAGAGAGTGGTTAGAAAATGAATCGCTTGGCCTGGATCCATGTTGCTCATAACGCTTGGTAAATTAAATGGAAAGCTGTTGGGGACTGTGTGTCCGTGTCCAACCTTTCTTTTTGAGACGACAAGCTTTTCGAGAAATTTATCAATGAAGACTTCTTGCATAAAAGGGGGAAATACCGGTCACGAATGTCACTTGACAAATGACCGTAATTAACTGAAATCGTTATCTTCATCAGCCATTTCTGTTGTGCTCGCGTGTTGCTCTTCTTACGGCATGGCAAGTTGAATTTTAGCATCTTCAACTAGTTTCTCATGAGCAACAGGAACCTGAGAATACCTTATTCATTCTATAGTGTCATTTGCCGCTGTGGTGGTCGAGTGGTTATAGTGACGGACTCGCGATGCGAGGATCCGGGTTCGAACCCCACAGTGGTGGTCGGCTGAAGTTGGTTTTCTGTGGTTCCCAACTTCAAGGCGCAAATGCGAGCCGATCTTCCCGTTAAAAAGTCTCGCCATAGAGAGCAACAGTCCTACAACGATAAATCATTCAATCATAACAGTTCACTCATAGTTTGAAAAACTGGTGGCAGATGGCAGCACTACACATAACAAGCATTACAGAGAAACAAAAAAAAACTTCGTCAGGTTTCACTACACGTACACGATTCGTTGGGGGTTCCGCGGGGGGGGCATGTGTGGTGTAGCATTAGTAGGTAGGGCCTCCAAAAAATGGCTCGGGGATCCATGATGTTCTTAAGTCAGCCACCTCGTTGGGCAATTTGCCTGTTGTGGCGTTGTATTTGTATAATTCGTTCTGAATTGACGAACTTTGACCAATTTTTCCCTCGAAATTTCCCGTGAGTTACCGTCACTGGAAATGTGCATGTGCACCTAACAGTCTGAGTGCGTATCTACTGTTGCACGATTTTTCAGCGCTGAAATACATATTTCAAATTGTGAGTAAAGTGGTTGTGAGTAAATGGTTATATATTCGTACCGTCTCGTTGACCTGTTGCTCTCTGTGATAAGACTTTTGAACGGTAAGATAGGTTCGCATTCGCTCCTCGAGGTTGGGAACCGCAGAAAATCAACTTCACCAGAAAGAAGCTGATATAACTACATCGACTTTCAAGAACTATTCTCAATCACGAGAATTTGATTTATTCACCTCTCATCATTTTTACAATTATAAATATTTTTTAGACCTGTTCACTGGCAATATGCATGAATGATCCACGTACCTGCCCATGTATATTTTTGATGCACCTCCAGTGATGGAAAACGTTGCTATTTTCATGGACCAGTAAATGGTTAGTTCCCTGAGGCACCTGTGTCCCCTGGGATAATTTGCTTATATCACCCAGTGTGATACAGCCTGGGTGTGTCTCGCTTTCTATCACTATCATCATTCGTGTTACGGTAAATACGGTTGTCACTGTGCAGATATTTTGGTGTCTTTCAGGGTTTGATCTCAGATAATGGTCAGTGGTGTTTTCGAAATTTGAAGCTGATCAAATGTTATATGGCTACCGCCTCCTCAGCCTTCAGTTTAAGGACATCCGGACCTTTCAACCTGAAAATCCCGCAGTTTCAAGTAAAGGTCACTTGCTATCCCACAGCTAGCAAGCTTCTATTCCTCTGTCTCGCTACCAGAACCACTAACCAATACATGTTCAACCTGTGGCCCGCGGAGTCATCTGAATTGGCCCCCGACTTCAATCAAACCTAATTTTGTAAGAATGATTTAAGCGGCATATTTCCAGCTCACATAAGCGCACATGACCCACAGTGCAATCCACATCACTCAAGTAATCCGCAACACATTCCCAGATCACTCAAATAACCCGCGGCATATTTACAGACCACGACACAGATCCAGATTACTCAAGCGGCCCACGGCACACTTGCAGATCACTTGAGGCACCTGAGGCATATTTACAGACCATTTGAGTGACCTGCTCCAAATTACCGAAGTGGGTTCGTGGCACATTTATAAATCACTCAAGTGACTCATGGCATATTCGCACATTAATTGATGGTCCTGCGGTATGGTTCTAGATCACTCAAGCGGCCCCGTAACGTTTTCAATTCACTTACGTGGCCCGCGACACGTTTCAAACCAATGAAGGGGGGCCTGCTCTCCTCTGAAAGTTGAGCACCACTAACCTGTCCTTAAACCGGTACCAAACGCAAAAAAAAGCAGAACCTGCAAAATGAAGAAATCATTCAAAAGCCATATTGACTTTAAAATATGAAATGGAAGAGAGTAAGACATTGAATAGGGTTGCAAAAGAAATGGGGGGGGGGGCCCAAAAAAACCATAAATCATAACCATAAATAAGACGCCATAGTCTTTTCATTGGGTCATTTTGCTCATCCAACCGTCCATACGCAAGTTGCATCGCTTCGGGACATCGTTTAACTCATGAATGGAAGCGAAGGCAACATGACCATATGCCCATTGACCCGGTGGGGAAAAAAAAGAAAAGGGGTAAATTGGGTATATGCAGTCTCTGGAGGACGAGGTTCGGCAACCTCCACCGTAAATACAGTTCAGTGTACCTCGAAAATGTCGGCCTCGGAAACAGAGTTTGTGAGTAATAACGTGGGGTCTCCTGCTGCGGGTAATGAAGAAGGTACACGCTTGTTTGAACTGGATGCTTGAGAGAACTGACATTCATCCATCCATAAATTGTCCATCATGTTTAACTGAGTTCCCGAATCCACAGTTCAAAGTTCGGGCCGCGGTGCTTAAGGGTCCGTGTAATTTCGTGCGGGGTTTTTATTGTCTATGAAGTCGTTTAATATGAGCGATAACCTCGATTCCGCAATGCTTTAATGATATAGGAAGGATAAATACACGGTGTCCCAAAAAAAAAAAAAAAAAATCCCGAACATGGACCCGGTTTCTCGGTCCTGTTATTAAAGACCCGATTCCCCCGTTTATTTTATGATCGTGGATTGTAGAAATCATCTTAGACCATCATTAATGTAAGTGATTTTGAGTTTGATTACTTTGGTACCGGAAGTGTGTCGTGTAATACGCTGATGTGTCGCTTAATTAGAGACGGCTAACGGTATGGAAATCATGTAGCGTTATATACTCGCATTTGCGCATGTGGTGTTACTGTTGGTTTACGGAAAATTCACCGACCATTCATCGATGAAGAATTAACTAACAATTCACCGACCAATAATTCATCGATGGAAAATTCACTGACTAACAATCGACCGCCACGAAATTTCCTCTAAGTGCATTCACCGACCAACGGCCCATGTGGGCCCCCGGGTCATGCCCACATGGGCCGGGGTGGGTTACGATGTTTCTGTGGATAGCTTTTCTGGATTCTGAAAGTAGTCTTTTTTTTTTTTCCCAACATATTTCACTTTAAAGCTTTATTTCTTCACATATCTCTGTGGCCAACTTGACCACTCTACTTTCATCTGATGATTTTCACCCGTGCCCCCCTCCTATATTATCCCAGGGCCACTGTGGGGGGGGGGCGTATGCCCCAAGGTTGAGAACCCCTGCTGCACAGTACCAAGGATGGCGGAATGAAAAAAAAACCACATCACTCCCCATCCATTTTGTCTCTTCCCGTTCACGAGATAACCAACCGAACATGGTATCGCTGCAATTAATGCCCACGAACTTGATGTTGAACATGAAGGAAAAGCAACCAAGCACACAACTATGCTTCCGGTGTATTAACGTGACTAGAGATTGCACGAGACGATCTCATACTACAGGGCAGTTTATTCATCTTCTCACTCCATATGCAAAAATATCAGTGGGAAGGATCCTAGTGAATATTCAGTGATTTTCATCACATGCGCATGTAGTAGTAGTAGTAATAATAATAATAATAATCCAACATATATCACGAAATCGCGATTATTATGAACGATCCCCTCATCGGGAACATGGAAAGTTTTCTCTCGTGGCGAACGAGAGAAATGTTCCTATTATTTGGAATAGTTTTTGTGTGTGCGTGTGATGAAATCATTCGACATGAATGTTTTTGCCATGTTCTTCCTCACAATGCAATTAATCATTTCCATGTAAAAAAATTATTTCTAGCCAATGACGATCGACTGAAAGTCGTCGAAGAGCTCCTGTCGACCGAGAAAGATTATAGCAACACCCTGAGGACTGTCTGTGATCTGTATGAAAAGCCTCTCAGGTAAGTGTTAGTGGTTACTTTGTATTGACATATACTGTAGCGGTAAATTATTTATACTATCTACGCCGTTGTGGGGGGGGGGGGGTTCTTGACCTTTTTTGGATTCCATGGACCCCCGTGTCAATGAAATATATGCCACTTACCCCCTTTGCAAAATAATACTCAGCATGTAACAGTGTGAAAAAAGTGTCTTCGTAACTCGAGCCTAGACCCTCTTGCATACCGGGCAAGCTGCTAATGCCTCTACTTCAGCGACTCACGCCCCAGTGTGTGAAATAAGGAATGCAGGGTCGTATCTTCAGTGGTGTAGATGGTATGCATGCTTGCCCGGTTTGCAAGATGGCCTGGGCTCGAGTCCCGGCGGAGACATGACTTTTTTTTTTGCGAGTACACCTCTGCATAACATCCAGAAAATATCCGTTTCCTTGAGTGAGAAAATTGTTTCCTCATCAAAGCTGATGTCCTGACTCTCCGAGGAATGCAAAAAACCTCTGGTTAAGATTCTTTTTTAATTACACAAAAAGATATGTTTTACATATACAAAACATCTATTCAATATACAAACATACAATGCACACGCTATCGATCTGAAGGGACTTGAAAATGTCCAAATCTCCTGATTTACATTTGAGCGTGACAAATGTACTGACAACAAATATATCATGTCACATATTTATTGTATCCCCCCCCCCCGCTTCGGATTATTTCATTTTCCAATATATGGTTTGGAGGGGGGACCGCATGCGGAAATTGATTTTTAATTGTTAATTTGTTGAAATTAAATTGATTTGCTTATCATTATTTAAGCCGTAGTTTTGACCTGATTAACAGACTATTTACATTCATCATTTCTAGTGACGATAGCAACTAGCTAGGTTACCTTCGCACTACTTTTCCGTACACACACGCGTTGCTATTAAAGTTTGTTAGGGGCCTTTTACCTCATTTTCTTTCCGCCTCTTCGTTGAGCAATTAGCCTTTTTTGTGGCTTCTGTATTCAAATTTGGTGTTCTGCTTACAGTGACGAAACTATTTTGAAGTTGATGACAACTCATAATTACAGCTCCGAATTCTAGTTTTACGGTTGCGTTTTTAATTGCAATTTAATTGTATTTTAGAAATACAGTCGATTCCCGTTATAACGAACTCCAACAGACCATAGAAATCACTTCGTTACAACGAAATTTCATTATAAAGGAATTCCAGGTTTTTGCATTATTCCTATGCAAACTTATCTGAGGAATTAGAAATGTATTCGCTAAAACGAGATTTTCGCTCTCGACAAAAACTTTCAAAGAATGTTAATAGATGACAGCATTATCCAGCTTTATGATGTCCATTTCATATCAACTTAAAGCATTCGCACGCATGCGCAATTCAGTTTCAGCATGGCGATGGTCCTCGATTATTGTACGATACATGAGCAGCTGTATCGCAGTATCCTATTTCTGTGGGCAAAGGACTTCGCGCAAGAAATATTCACAATGTTTTTTGTTTATGGTGAGAAGTGTTTATCGCGTACGCAACTGCGTCGAGAAATTTTCTCAACGCCGCTCGAAAATTCGTGACAATGGTCAAAGCGGGTGTCCCATTTTGATTGAGACAGAACCAACATTGCTGTAGGTGGAGGAATGGATTCGGGCTGATCGACATACAGCTCGCCTAACGCAGAAGGCAATTCAAAAATTTGGTTGGAAACTTCCTCAACATCTACCTTACAGCCCTGACTTAGCCCCAAGCGATTTTCATCTGTTTATTCCGCTAAAAAACGCATCTTGGAGGCAAACAAAATGACGTCCTAAATGTGGCTGAGACAGCAACCCAAAGAATTTTATGCAGCTGGTATTGGGGACACCCCAATGAGAGACGGATGAGATACGTGTAATCAAAGCACCAGTCCAATAATTTATTTAGAAAACACATTTGTGGATGATATGGTCCCACAATTCCCTCCAATTTATACGATTCTCCAAATGTTTAGAGGCATTTTCGAAATCACAATACCAATTCATGAAAGTATCGAATTGATCATAAGTTTCATGACAAATCGCTTTTTTGATGATATAACCAGCATTCATTATACCAGTTTGAATGCCTCTACACCTTCTTGATTACTGAAAGTCCAACTGAGAAATTGCAACACCTGTACTCACAACCGTTGCACGTGTAAATCATCCACCTATTTCTCTTATTCTGTAAGACGTCGGACACCAATGTCCTCCAGCGTTACGTTGATCACATGCCAAAAAAAACAAGCTCACTAAAGCCTTTTGCTTATGCATAACTTTTCAAAAATTTCACCGCCACTGCAACCGATTCTTCATCGTGCAAACAGCACTTTTCGATGAAACATCCACCCGAAACATTAACATGAACGCTAACGGTCTTCTTTAACAGCTTAACCACCGATTTCGGATACGGTTTGAGCCACTTTCCAAGGCGTCGGTTAAGTTGACGTGATCGGCAACAACTGACGCATATATTTATCAAATCCACGCCGTTACCAGACAGGAGAAGATTGTTCTTGAACTTTGCGATGTCTGTCCTGTCGGAATTGAAACACCAGGTTAGAACTTCATCCGTAAAGTCCAACGTTTCTTTACGGAAATGATTATCTATCATACCATAAATCACATCGCTCGTACCAACGACCATTTTGAAAAGTTTCATATTCTCTAATGAATATCTGAAACACCAATTTACGAAAAACTGGAACGAGCTCCAGTTGACATGAAGAATTCTAATCAGTTCACCGGGGTTGTCTATGGCCCAGTATTGCAACTTCTTCCATTTCTCTTCGGGTTTGTCGGAGCACCAGTCCAGGAATTCGTCTAGGAAAGTGTAATTTCTTTTGGAGATACAAGTGTGGATGATATACTCCCACAATTCCGTCCGATTTATACGATTTTTCAAACGTTCTGAGGCATTTTCGAAATCACAATACCAATTGATGAAAGTATCGAATTGACCATAAACGTCATGGTAATCCGCTTTTAACATGATATAATCAGTTTTCATTGCCAGTTTGAATGTCTCTACGTCGTCTTTATTACTGAAAGTCCCACTGAGCAATTGCAGTACGTTTTCCCAAGATTTTTGCTCGGGCAAATTATCTACGTCGGAACAGATTTCATCATCGGATGAATTAGAAGCTGACGCGGCAAGTTTTTTATTCTCGGGCAAATTATCTACGCTGGAACAGATTTCATCATCGGATGAATTAGAAGCTGACGCGGCAAGTTTTTTATGCTCGGTGATGATATATATCTCCGATCCCAATGTCTCTACCACGAAATCTTGCAGAAGTTGCAACTTGTCGCTTGCGAGTATTTCGAAGACAGATGAAGTGTCCAACAGGATTTTTCGTACGATCTTTTTCTTAACATCGTCGCTAGCGTCACCCAGTACCACACGCGTAGTAGCAAGATCACGGGCGTTCACCAAAATATCCGATATACAGTCGTCGTCTTCGATGAAAGAGTGTTTGTACGTCTCCGAGCTTTCACGCCAAGCACCTTCGAATATGGAATGGATGAAAACATTGCCTTCGTTTATCTCATCGACGATCCTCGAAACGAATGGGCAGTTATCTGTGTTCGAATAACAACGATTGACGAATCGAACAATGGGGACGATGAAGGATTGGTAGTGACAGTTGTGCAACAAATAACGTTGACGACAACCCATTTTTGAGCGGCATTGTGATAAATACAGTAAGGTAAATGCCTCGTTAGTATGTTTGTGCACTTGCGAAAGCAGAAACGTGAGGACATGCGTTATGTCGCTGCTCACTTTATCTGGACTCTGTGTTCCTTGTTCCCGGCGATCATCCGCTTCTCGTATCAACTTGTCCAAGCACAATTTTTTCTCATCGTCTCTCAGTTTCCACCAGAAATGCTCCACGGAGCTTAGGACTCCTTCTACAACAGACCATCCCGTCATTTCCTGGTACAAGTTTTCCCTGGAATGAAGCAAGTTGTCTCCCTCTCTTCCGAGCATATCCGTCATGGTATGTAAGTCGTTTGTCATTGAATATGTCCAGTATGCAACTAAATACCTAACGCTGCGCAGTCCAACACTTTCTGCAGTTTTGAACTTCCTCCGCGATTTTCGCGGTAGCTTGTCCCACAGTAAAGCGATCAGAAACTCATGACTGTACGTGCACGATAGAACGTACGCATCTTCCACGAACTCGGTAGTCTTCTTGGAATATTCTACCGCGAGCAGCAGATTCAGCATCTTCGAATAGTCTATCATCCCCCTCATACTGAAATGCACAGAGCCTACAAGACGTACGCGTTGCTCGAGCGTGAAATATTTCCTGAGAAAGAAGTGCAAACGAGAACCACTTAGACATGCTACAAATGTCAAAATATCTCGAGCCAAACATATCAGAGCGTTCCCAACTTCAACTTGAAGAGGGGACGGTAACGGCAAGAGGGGCAGTCTTTTGACAACCTCCTCGTAAAGTCGGTCCGAGTGTATCAGAAAAAGTTGTCTGGTATGAAGTCTTGATGCGTAACCTGAGACGTGACGTTGTATAGAGTCCCTCAGATCAGGTGCTTTCCATATGCTGGCTGCTATGCTCACCAATGCTATGTTCTGTAGAGAAGGCACCGCCATGAAATTCAAGTAGACATATTCCGTATCAGGATATGTATCTTCCATACTCACAATGCGCTAAATTATATTTACTTAACGCAAGCACGGTTTTGCATTGTAATTCCAATTCCTTTTGATGTTGTTTATGAATTGTGTCTCAGTCTATTTCAATTTGCCACTGCACTCGGTTTAGGTAACACCTTAATCGATGTCATACATGCGTCGCATGGATTTTGATGTCGAACTTCTGCTATAGATTCAGCGCTACGTCAGCTCGACGGCTGCTGCAAGATTCAGCTTGAGAATGCCTGGAACACATGGAAGAAAAAACAAAAAAAAAACCTATTAACATCATTGTTTTTGGTTTATCTGTTTATATAAAATTGATTTTTTGTGTGTATATTCTCTATACAAATCTAAAATTTTAGGATCGATCGTCGCCAAATTTTGCATATATACTAAATAGGACCTGACTTCAACGATAGGCTACTTTAAAATTTCGTCAGAGCAGGGCAGATACCCCAAATGGGCAAAAAAACTGTCGGGCAATAATGGTTTTTGGGCCTCAACAATAACTTTCCGAACGTTTATTTTGGTTACCGTGATTCCCTAGCAATGCGTTTTAGACGTGTTTTATGCCTTTACAATGGTTTGTCACTTCTTTACCGCTGCCAATGTATGTACACTGCTCAAAACAATTAGGGGAGCACACGGTTTTAACAAAATTACGCAAAGATGTATACCGATAAGTAACATAAAATGAATCATCCATAATTTAAAGCCTAGCAGGAAACGGAAGAAGAAAACTTCATATGCAAATCAAAGTTCATGACGTCAAAAACCAGAAAAAGGAGATAAGGGCAGAAATCGGGATGTTGCAGAAACGTCTGTTTTACTGCCGTAACTGTGAAATTCGATTGCGCAGTATTGTTTTTTGAGACAAGGAGACTTGAGGATGTCTCAACAACGTGATTTACCGGAATCCATGGCATGGCGTGTTATAGGCAGACTGGAATCCGGGCAAACACAACGTAGTGTCGCGGACGCTGTTGGAGTCGCCAGAAGTGTTGTTGCAAGGCTGTGGAATCGATTCCAAGAAACAGGAAATGTTAGACGTCGACCAGGGCAAGGTCGGCCACGCGCCACTACAGCAACTGATGACCGTTATGTACGGTTAACAGCCCGTCGAAACAGAACAGAGAATGAACAGAACAGCTCTTGGCAACAGGACGAAGGGTGTCCAGCCAAACAAATACAAATACAAATACAACGCCACAACAGGCAAAATGCCCAACGAGGTGGCTGATAAAAAGATGCCCATAAAAATATGGTTGTCATATGTTTCAAAAATACAGCAACCCAATTAAAAATGCAATTAACACAAATTACAAACACTATATACACATGAAAAAATATTATACAATGCCCATAAAGAATACTTATGGTTGTCTTATTCTAAGAATGGATAGCTTCTCGATTTACCCCAACATGTTTATCGTATTTCTTTTTAAACGTGTCAATTGTGTTACAATTTACTACCTCCGGGGGTAAGCTATTCCATTTATTAACAACCCTATTGGAGAAAAATTCCCTGCGACACCATAACCTTGCATTGTCCCTCACCAATCGATACTGGTGTCCCCTTGTAAAAGCAGTCGATTGGCGGTGTACTAAAAGTTCATGGTCCATCCTATCCATCCCATTGAAAATTTTGAACACTTCGATCATATCTCCTCGACACCTGCGTTCATCCAATGTAAACATATTCAAAAAATGAAGTCTTTCTTCATAACTCAAGCCCTGTGTGCCAATAAGGACACGCGTAGCTCTTCTCTGCACCCCTTCAACCAAGTCTATGTCCCTCTGTAGGTATGGTCTCCAAAACCTTACAGCATACTCCAGTCCAGGACGAACTAAGCCTCGAAAAAGAGGAAGAATGACTTTAGGAGAACGCGAAGAGACCTTTTTGAAAATGAGACCAAGCATTCTATTCGATTTTTTGACAACCGCTGAACAATGTTCAGAAAACTTAAGTCGCTCGTCAATGAGAATTCCCAAATCGGTGACTCTAGTTGCATCCGGGATAGTGACACCATTCAACTCGTAAGAGAACCGTGGGTTGTTCGAACCAAAATGAGCGACCATGCACTTATCTACGCTAAACGTCATGCTCCATTCATTTGCCCATGCTGCAATCTTGTTTAAGTTGGTCTGGAGCAACTCCCTATCGCTTTCATTCCCGATTACCCCCATTAGCTTCACATCATCTGCGAATTTGCTAGTAATTCCATCGATACCCTGATCGAGTTTATCGATAAAAAGTGAAAAAAGTATGGGACCAAGGACACTTCCCTGAGGAACTCCACTTGTGACGTCTGTCCAACCAGAGAATTCCCCGTTCACCATAACTCGTTGCGACCTATCTCTTAACCACGATTCTATCCAATTCAGCAAGTTGCCCCCTATTCCAATCTCGTGTAAACGCTTCAAGAGTTTGCCATGTTGGACCCGATCGAATGCCTTCTGGAAATCAAGGTAAACAACGTCGACATTTTTGCTCTTACCCAAAGCCTTAGTCACGTAATCATAGAAGCAAAGGAGGTTAGTTACACATGACTTCCCCTTCCTGAACCCATGCTGATTATCCGACAATACATTATTCTCGTCTATCCACTTCACAAACTGCCTTTTGATGATAATTTCCAAAATTTTCGAGAGGGAGCTCGTCAAACTCACTGGACGATAATTAGACACCACTTCTCTACTACCCTTCTTAAATATCGGAACAACGTTAGCCAGTTTCCAATCTCTCGGGACCATACCCTCAGCAACACTACTCCTGTATATTTGTGCGACTGGCCCCAACAATTCATTAGCACCTTCCCTGAGAACCCTGGGATAGATATCATCTGGTCCTGGTGCTTTGCTTGCACATACATTTCTTAGAAGATTTAGGACCTCCACGTCTTCCACTTGAATATCGTTGAGCGTTTTATTACCCCATGCAACACCCGTATATCGAATATCATTATCTCCATTAAAAACCGACGCGAAAAAGTCATTGAAAGCACTACACATGCCTACATTGCTCTCTACTTTTGAGCCTCCTATCGAGAGGGGGCCAACTGTCCCCTTACATCCATTATTGACGTATCGAAAAAATGATTTTGGGTCAGAGCCAATGTTATCTGCCAACCTAGATTCAACTTGCTTTTTACTATCCCTTATCGCTTTCTTCAACAGTCTTCTTTTATCAGTAAACAATGATAGGTCACCTCGTCCACTTTTATACTCTCTGAATGCTCTTTTCTTTTCAAGATAAAGGTTCCGCACGCTATCCGTGAACCATAGAGGGTGTGATGTACAAACACGCTTTTTTCGAACAAAGGGTATGACGTCGTGCACAACAGAGGACAGCTTCGTACTAAATTCTTCCCATTGACTTACCACCCCTACTGATTCCAACCGGTCTTTGAAAACTTCCGCTAACCTTCTTCGCAAAACATCAAAGTTAGTTCTCCGAAAACAAGGAACCAGTCTTTTGTTATCAACCTTACCCGAGGAAAAGTTAGAGAAATCTGACGATACGATGATCACTGGAAGAAAACTCTTCCCCCACCGAAACATGTTCAACTAGATCCTCAGAACAAGTAAGAACTAAATCCAAAATAGCAGTACCCCTAGTGGCTTCTGATACATGCTGATACAAAAAATTTTCGAGCACCAACTTAAGAAAGTCTCTTTCATACTGATTTCCAGATGAAAGGTTCTCCCAATCAATACCCGGGTAATTGAAATCCCCTAGTATGAGAACCCTCTTTCGCTTACACATGTAGGAAATTTCATCATGCATTTTGGCGATATAGTTTTGATATCCCTATTCGGTGGATTGTAACAAACCCCAACAATAAGCTTATGACGTCTTTTGTTCTCAAGTTCAACCCATATGGTTTCAATATCACTTCTCTGCACGTTACACTCTCTAGCCTTCAAACATGATTTCACGTATATCAACACTCCACCCCCTTTCCTATCAGATCTATTTCTCAAAAAAGTATCGTATCCGGAGATGTGTAAGAAAGATTCATCCCCATCGTTTGCCCAAGATTCTGTAATGGCTATAAGATCCAAGCCCTCCACAACTATCATAGTTTCTAAAAAATCTTTCTTGTTACCCAAGCTCCTGGCATTTATTAACACACATTTTAATTTGCCCGGTGGTTTGTTGTCAATCGAGAAGCCATCCAAGTCAGAGGTGGGTAATTCCCCGTCAGTACTGTTGTGATTATCATTAACTAACCCGCATTCCCGACTACGTGGTCTGGGAGTAAAAAACCTGACCTAAGACTATCGTAAACCTCCCAGACCCCTCTCTTATTTAGATGGATCCCATCCGAACGAAGCCACCTATCGGTAAATGCGGGAAGCTCCAAGAACGTGACCCCAAGTGAGGAGCAAATGTCCTTCAGGCCTATATTGAATTGGTGGATCCTACTCCTATATCCCCTACTACCCCTTGGCAGCACTGGAATCACTGCCACATCTGAACCCCCCTCCCTAGCGGATAATAGTAAATCCCGGTATTCTGACAGAGACTCACTAATATTCGCTCCTACCTGATTTGTTCCCACCCACAGAATCACCCGCAAGGGCAACTTTCGGCGATGAAAAACGTCTCGAACGTTGCCAATCTTCCCCCCAGGAAGACAACAGCGCTCGAAACCCCGAAAATCCCTACACACTCGGTTCCCAAGTTCCCTAACCATAGAATCGCCGATGATTAAACCCCTATCACTATCCCCCTCTACCTCATCCACGACCACCCATTCGCCCTCTAAAATGTCGTTGTTCGTGGAGATTGCTTCTTCATCAACAGGTGGCTCGACGACCAGAGGGTCCGTTATAACCGGACCCTCTAGCACCCTAACTTTTTCCCGTAAAGCTTCGACCTCGTGTTCCAGCCTTTTTCTATCCAAGCACCCTTTACAATTGAAACTATCAGCTACTATACCCCTAGACCAGGGAAACCTCCCGTCGCAAGCTCTACACAACACTAGTCGAGGTCGAGGCATACTAACACTATTGCTAAAGCTAGATAATAATAATAATACTTAACAATACGAAAATGAGAAACGTTAACTGGAAATTAAAATAATGTAAAATACATTACTATGCAAAATATACGTAAGAGATTATACGAAAAAATTACGTAAAGTAGAATGCTCAGCACTAAATCACGAAGAATAAAATAAATATGTATATAAAGAATACAACACCCTCTAAAAAAAGTATTAAGCTACGAAGTACAATTTATACTTATTAGAATTAGCTAACTATCTCAAAACACTAACACTACAACAATAGGCCCAAATGGAAGGAAAACAACGTTATTGAGAGTACCCGGGAAAAAGTATACACTGTTTGCTAACACTAACGTCCAAAACCTACGAACTTATATCAAAGAAGCGAGCGAACCTGGCGAAAAAACAACGAAAATGAAATGCGAACGAGAAAAATATAAGTCGATCGAAAATACACAACGAAAATTTAAAAAAAATGAGAGCAATATAAAAAAAAAAAAAAAAACACTTATCTCACAATCCAACGTGCGCTAAAAAAAAAGAAAATCACCGCAGAATATGACCCAACAATAAACAACACGCTAAGTAAAACTCACGAGAACGAAGAAAAACACAAAGAAAGACACAAAATGGCGCACTGGCGTGTCGGTGAGCGGAGCGCGATAATAGCACGTCCGTTCCCAACGACGGCGAAGACGATTATGCAGTACGACAGCAGTACGTAACCGGCTTCATGAGGGAGGGCTCTATGCACGTACGCCAATGGTCTGCATTCCGTTGACCCCACGCCACCGTGCGGCCCGAAGAAGATGGGCTGCTGAACATCGAGATTGGGAGCAACATGATTGGAGCCAAGTGCTGTTTACAGACGAGTCCCGATTCAGTCTGGAGTGTGACACCCGACGTGTTCTGGTATGGAGGGACAGGGGCACTCGAAATAACCCCGCATTCGTTCGTGAAAGGTCACAATACAGACGAGCTGGTTGGATGGTATGGGGTGGAATCAGCATAGGCGGACGTACGGACCTGCATATCATTCGGAATGGCACTTTGACGGCCCGAAGGTATGCAGACGAGATACTGCGACCTCATGTCATCCCTTACGCTGGAGCCATTAGAGATTCCTTTGTTTTCCAGGATGATAATGCCCGACCGCATAGAGCTCGTCTGATGGAGAACATGCTTGAAGCTGAAACAATACAGCGTATGGAATGGCCAGCGTGCTCTCCTGACCTGAATCCAATCGAGCATTTGCTGCGCGACCAAGGCCGCCTGTTGCTGTCCGAGACTTGCAGATTGCACTTCTTGAGGAGTGGAACAGTATTCCCCAAAGTCTGATCGATAACCTCATCGCATCCATGGCAAACAGGTGTGCAGCAGTCTTAGCTGTTCGAGGAGACCACACGCCCTATTAAAACTCATGCATCATGTCTAAACAGTACTTTTTTTTATCGTTTACATGTAACCAAATTGTTGCCCTAAATCATCTTTTCATGTTTTTTTCCATATTTTCAAAGAATTAAAGCTTAATTCCAAATTTTTTTACGTCTTTTTTCTGTATTGCGCATTGATACGCGTGTACTATCCATTGTATGCCAATACGTGGCTGTCTCGCACGGTTTTCTTCACTTTTTTTGCTTGCTCCCCTAATTGTTTTAAGCAGTGTATAATAGTTTGTGCCGTTATAATGGTTTGAGACTTTTTTCAATCCTCCCAGTAATGAGAGCTTTTTGAATAGACGTCAGAATCATCATCAGCATCACTTTGAGGGTCAGGCAAAGGATCATCCCCATATACATCCGTGTTAAAATTGCCGATTTCACTGTATAAATGCGGAAATTTAGTGGAGTTTCCCGCCACATCAATAATTTTAAAAATTGTATTGAATTCTCGATTTTTGAGATATTGAGTTCGCTTTGAGATATATACGAAGCCCAGGAGATTAAATATGAAGTAATTAGCCGGACCTACTTTTGAGTTGGATATCCATGCAATAACATTGATTTCAACTTATTTACATCTATCTTCTCAAGCTCGAAAATGGAAAGGTGCCTGCATTGTATTTAAATATTCAACTGCACCAATTCATATAGTTTAAGACGTTTTAAAATTAATTATGGGCCTGTAAAGTACATCGAAGAAATTCCACAGCTTTAATTAACCATTTTTTGAAGCAGAAACAGGCAGATGGATAGATGACTTGACGTTCAGGGCGTCGGGGGGGGGGGGTATCGGAAGATGGAAATCCCTACCGCAACTTGAAAAAGGAAAAATATTTTTTTTCATTATTTTTAATTCATTTCTACGTTTCTTTAAATCTAGATTTGTTTCTTTCATGAGTAGTGCAGGAATTCGCCATATTGGTTAACTTAGACACGGTTTGTACGTCCCTCAAAGAAAGAGGGAGATATCACGTGATCCAAAAAGCCTCATTGAAGAAAACCCAGGCAGCGCCGGGTATTATAGCTAGTCGTATATAAAACAGGGTGGTTTTATTCACTATGCAGGGTGTCCTGTCCTGTAAGTGCTAATGCGGTCTTTATCTCGTGCATCGTTCGTCCTAGAGGTATGATTCCAGTGTTTAAAAAATTCTTAAAATGCGTTCAAAAATCACCCAGTATCAGATTTGAGAGTAAAATGCAGAAAAGTTCAAAATGTTGCATCCTTAATATTCAATGAGATGTGGATATTTAAAGTAAATAATTTGTAATTACGCATGCGGAGGAAATAGCTATTTCATTTCTTCATAATTTCGTTGCCAGATATATACAGGGTATCCTGTAAGTTCCAATGTTGCCTTTATCTCATCAACCGTTCATCGTAGAGGTATGGTTTCAATTTAAAAAATGCTTCAAATGCTGCCCAAGGCCGTATCGAGGTGGGAGGACCAGAGACCTCTCTGCCCCCTCCCCCCGAAATATGAGAAAATGACCGAAAAAAGGGGGAAAAAATGACGAAATCTATTGTTCTATCACTGTGGGCCCCCCCCCCCCGAACGAAATTTGTGGCTACGGGCCTGCGTCCTCTAACTTAGCATTATAAAGTAATTGTCGTGTCTCTTCTGAGGCTGTGACAAAAATAATTTCACGTTTCCAAGTGTTGGTTGAGGTATTTGAATTCAAAAAAATCGGAGAAGATTGGAAAGAAAGTTTAAAATGATCCAAATAACTTATATAGGGTGTCCTGTAAGGGCTAATGCGGTCTTTATTTCATCGACCGTCCGTCGTAGAAGTAGTTTCCATTTGCAAAATGCTCAAAAGGTGTTCAAAAATGGTCATTTTTGGTACCATTTTCTTATTTCAATGGTACCCTTTACCAGTTTTCAGAGTACAAAATACAAAGAAGAAGTCTCGATACAAAATACAATGCGTAACAAAATAAAATCTAAATTTTTATACGATCCCCCTGGCCTCTAATTTCCAATTCAGAAGTTGTTTCCCTGTCTTTTCTGAGTGGAAAAAAAAAGAGATATCCTATGTTTTTAACTGCAGTCTTCGCAGAGATATTCGAATGTCCGAGAAAAATTGACAAAAGGCAGAGTAAATCAGGGAAAGAAGCGTTGTCCGTTAGTTAACGCTGTTCTTTCCCAACTTTTCCCTGCTTTTCGAATTCAAATATCTAGCGAATATTGCACTTTGAAAAGTAACACTGTGTTTTGTCGGCCTCAGAAGAGACAGGAACTGCTTTCTAATTGGAAGTTAGACGACAAGGGGACCGTATAAAAATTTATATTTATTTTATTTTGGCTGCACACTTCATTTTCACACTCAAAACTGGTACACTGTGATTTCTGAAAAAATTTTAAGCATTTTTTAAATGGGTACCATTCCTTTATGACGAACAGTTGGCCGCACTAGGACTTATGGACACCCTGTATAATGTAACTTATATGAAATTTCCAGCTGAATCTCCTGAAAATTCAGGAAGATACACACGATATCGTGAGCAGTGATTTCTTTACTTGCTGAAAGCAGCTGGATGATTAAGGGATTTTCCACAAATTGGTATTTCGATTATTTTCTTTCATTTGACTGATGCCTTCAGTTTGTTCGTTTTTACAAAATACACGCATGCAATGCTTAATCACTTCTGTTGCATATCCTCAGACACTACGTCTTCCCCTAATTCGCATAATTCCGTGTTCTTATTCTCGAAATCTATATACAGGGTGTGTAGCGAACGAGAGGGTATGACATTTTACCAGTGAACCGTCGATATTAGAGGTATACTTCCGATTAGAAAAATTTCCCAAATAACGTGTGGTATTTAAATACGCCATTCATGTTTCAAGGTGTTGCATAGTTATTAAAATTTGATTTCCCATACAGTCCTCGTGTGCCCCCAAAACTCAATTAAAAAATTGTTGCCTTGTCTCTCCTGATGCCAAAAAAAAAGTTCAAATTTCGAAGTACAATATTCACTGAGGTAATCAAATTCGAAAAACGGAGGAAATTGGGGTAAAAACAGCTTAATCGGTGATAAAAGAAAGAGCTCTCGCCATTGGAATAGCGGGGGAAAAATTTAAATTTTATGGGAAATTTTAAATATGCAAAATATGTATAAAAATTTTCAAAACATGGTCTATCACGTAAAAACAGCAAAATATGCAAAAAAAATCATTTTTTTGAAAATATGCAAAGACATGAAAATTCCTAGCCCCAGTCATAACTATCATAATATAATTTTTAAGTCATGAAAGTGATCTGTATTGTAGATTTCAAAAATTTTGAATCCATATTCAGCCAATCTTTATAATCTCAGCCGACATACGTTTGGACAAATATGTTGACTACGTTCACCAGAAGGGTCTCAACAAACTTTTCTTCCTCCGCCGCATCCTTAAACACTCCACTCGGGATATCAGACTATTCTGTTACCAAACTTATATCTCTCCCCGTTCTTTCCTACGCCACTGAAATCCGGGACCCCTACACCCCCAGTAATATAGACAAACTCGAATCGATCCAAATTAAATCCAACCGATTTGCTCACGACTGCTGGTCATCTTTCGTTTCCGTATCCGAACTTCATCTTCTATCTCTCTCTACTCTTCGTCTCATTTCCCGATTAACACATTGTTATACAAAATTTTCCATGGTCAATTCAACATAGATACTTCTGTTATATCTGGTATCTTATACTTCTGGTATATCTGGTATCTTATACTTCTGGTATATCTGGTATCTTATACTTCTGGTATATCTGGTATCTTATACTTCTGGTATATCTGGTATCTTATACTTCTGTTATATCTGGTATCTTATACTTCTGGTATATCTGGTATCTTATACTTCTGGTATATCTGGTATCTTATACTTCTGGTATATCTGGTATCTTATACTTCTGGTATATCTGGTATCTTATATTTCTGGTATATCTGGTATCTTATACTTCTGGTATATCTGGTATCTTATACTTCTGGTATATCTGGTATCTTATACTTCTGTTATATCTGGTATCTTATATTTCTGGTATATCTGGTATCTTATACTTCTGGTATATCTGGTATCTTATACTTCTGGTATATCTGGTATCTTATACTTCTGTTATATCTGGTATCTTATACTTCTGGTATATCTGGTATCTTAGCCAAACCATCCTACATCTCGCGAAGACTCGACCATTCCCGTAAATTAAAACCTAGTTTTGCTTCCACTGACTGCTTTAAATACAGCTCCTTTTCTCATACCATTGGTGAATGGAACAAGCTCCCAAGCTCTATTGTCGAATCCCCCACTATCACTAGTTTTTGTCCAAAATCAAACTATCTATCATTTTCAATCGTGTTTTCTTGTATAGGCTTCAGGGCCAACAATATGTATAAATAAATAAATACTCACGGTAGAGGTTTTCGATATGCTGAATTGTCACTACCAAACAGGATAACTTGTACCAAGACCTCTGCGATCGTGTCCTCTTGAATGGCAATTTTTCTTTTTGAAGTCCTCAACAAACACGCATAATAGTACAAGAATGCCGGAAGAGCTTGCATCAACAACAAAAACTGCATTACTTCACTGATCCGTGCGTATAAATTTTTGATGAAGTATCTTAAGTTCCGTTGCTTCATGTCTTCCTTCTTCCGGTTGGGAATTTTTCCACAGCTAACAATGCTGTAATGCGTAACTTGATGGTTATCACTCCTAATAAAGTTCCCTGTATCGCAGGAGGAAGCTGTGCTTTTCTACGGCGGGGATTGGATATCGTAGAAATGTCTGAAATATCATGCACCAAATTTTCTGATATGACAGAAAGGATATGACGGAGTTCTTCCCAGGAGCACAGTTTCAACACACACACACGGCAAAATACTTTGTCTTCCTTCTTACATTGCCTGGCCAATCAAATTGCACTGCATCCTGAACCAGGGCTATATAATAAGAGCTGTTTCATGATGAGTAGCTGACGTCATTGCTCAAACAGAACAGGGGCCGTTCAAGTATTACGTCATCATCGATGGGGGGGGTTCCGATTTGCTGACTTTTGATGGGGAGGGGGGGGTTTGGATAATGCTTACGTCACCAACCACACTTTATGAAAATATTAGTTAGGATTCAGAGGGGCAGAGCTGATGACGAAATTTTGCTGACGGGGGGGGGGTGTCAGCGTTTTGCTGATTTCTGCTGACAAGGGGGGGGGTCAAAAATGGCTAAAAATTTGCTTACGTAATACTTGAACGGCCCCACAGAGCCGCCCAATTCACTACACTTTCTTTCTTTTAAACCGAGCACAAAACCGGTCTATCGCCATGGGCTATTTACTACCGATTGAGTTTCTGCCGCAAGTGTGAGTGCGTGTACAGGGTGTCCCGTAAATGCTAGTGCAGCTTTTACCTCATCAATCGTCCGTCGTAGAGGTACAGTTTCAATTTAAAAAATACTCAGAAAGTATTCAAAAATTACCCTGCTCTAGTTTTCAGAGTGAAAATACAGTGTTTCACCAAATAAATAATCTAAATTTTTGTTCTTGCCCTCTAACTTCCAATTAGAAAGTTGTTGCCGTCTCTCCTGAGGTCAACAAAAAAAATTTTCCAAGTGCGAATTCAAAAATATCGGAGAAAATTGGGAGAAAATAGCATAAATGAGGGAAAGAAGCGTTGTCCGTTAGTTTTTACTGTTCTTTTATGATTTTTCTCCGATTTTTTTAATTCTAATATTTCAGCAAATATTGCACTTAGAAACATAGATTTTTTTCTGTTGGCCTCGAGAGATATACAGGGCAACAACTTCCTAATTGGAAGAAGACATGGGGTCCGTATAAAATTTGGATTTTTCATTTTGTGATACTCTATTTTCACTTTGAAAACTGGTACAGTAATAATTTCTTGAACGCCTGTTCAGCAATTTTTTAATTGGAATCGCGCCTCTACGACAGACGGTGATAAAGGCCGCATTAGCACTTACAGAACTCCCTATATAGTGTAAGTGAATGTTTAGCGCTGCCATCTATAATTCAAATTTTGAGTGAAGTGCAATGATTGAATATTTGTAGACTGTTGTAGGCCTGTTGCTCTCTGGGGGCGACACTTTTCAACGGGGAGATCGGCTCGAACTCGCGCCTCGAATTTTGTGATGCTTATATTGATTATAATTTTGTTTTTATTTCAATTAGGGGTAGCTTTTATACAGAAGCCTTAGACTTCGTTATTACCAATACAACTACATCATATAAACATAGGATGCAAATATAAAAAAAAAATCCTTGTATAAAATGTTTCAAGTTATCATTTTGAATGCTAATATCAAAAGATATTATTGCTTGCCAACTATTTCTTGGATTTAATCCAGTTTTAGCTTATAGATTTTTATAAATAGATTATGGGAAATACCACACGCGCGTATACCTTTGACACTAAAACAACACCATGAACGAGAGATCGCTCACTTGAGAAACAGGATAATAAACAACTAAAATTTCAAAAATCCGTATGTGCTGATGTCATCTGCAAAAAAATGCTTTGAGCAGTGACGTCACGCAGAAGCTCCAAGGCCACGCCCACTGAGCCAAGGCTGCAAGCGCGAGTTCAAAGAGATGAAACAGCCTTTACTTTATAGCCCTGATTCCCAATCGGTGCAAATTTCACCAAGACGACGCAAGAACTGTTGCTATATGATAGGTTTAAGATTGTTACTTGAATTTTCGTCATATATCGTTTGTAGTGTAACTGATGAATTCGTATTATAATGAGTGACAAGAATATTCATTCTTGTCGGGCAATTATTGCGTGTTCAAGACTGCTTACCGACAGACTTTTCGTCGGTGGACATTCGTTACTGTGGTAGACATCATCGTTGCAGATGACGATAAGCAATACCAGGAGGCGAAGCGATGTCCTCGGATGACCATGATCTCTCACTTGCTCCATGTCACAACGACAATACAGATTCCACCGCTTCTTCAGCCGAAGCGTCAGTAGATATCTACGTCCGAGGAGGTTGTTCCGTCGCTTTGCTTATCGTGTCACCTGCACCGATGATGTCCGCGGCAGTGGCAGGACCGTCTTAAGATCATCGTGGGCCCCCGGGCCAACTGACTTTTCTGAGGCCCTACATGACAAATTTTCGGAAATTTCAACCGGTTCTAATTTCTTCGAGGACCCCCCTTCCCTTGAGGCCCCCGGGCCGTGCCCGGGTGGGCCCATGCATTAAGACGACACTGGGCAGTGTTGGATGAATCATCTGCAAATGCCTTGAACATGGTATAACAGCTTTCTCATCCTAATCAGAACTTGACTCGTCACTCTCTCTCTCAACGAAGTGGCCGGCAGCAGGTGGTCAAAAACCTGGACCATCCCATAATGGTATAACGGCCTCAAAAGCTATGGATACTCTTGCAAACGTAGGGTTACCATACGGCCTCCTTTTTGATGACATTTCAAGCATCCCTTTGTCCTCCTTTTTATCTTTCGACAATTTTTTTTTTTTTTTGGGGCGGGGAGGACTTTTTTTTTTCACTCTTAAACATTACATCCCTTTACTGATGTGCAAGAGTATCTATCACTCATTTTTCAAACTTTTTGACCAATCACCATCGAAATTCCCAGAATACAAGAACCCAAGTTGCCTTCAAAAGCAGGGTAGATGCTGATTAATCCCAGCACAGCTTGTTCCAGGATAATATGAAAAAGACAGTTCGGAAAACAGCTCTGGAAGAAGGAAACCGCAAGATCCATTTCGAGAATACCATTGTTTGCTAACCAACATCAAATGCCATGTACTGAAGAGGGGAGGGAGAGGTGTTTCCTCTTCCAGCCGTAAGTAAAGAAAATGGATGCAAACAACACTCAATGCTCATTCCCATAGCAAAAAAGCAATGCACCCGATAGGAAAACAAAATCTTCTGAGGGTAGAGTTTAGACTATGAAAGCTTTCAGAAACACCAATAAATGTAATAAAGGACAAGTTCCTTGACAAAGGTGGAAACAATTCATCTAAAGCGAAGGGAGACTCGTTGGTATTTTTTTCTCTTTTTTTGGCGATTTTATTTTTGTATGGGAAAAATTATAGCGTTGGTTCGTTTTTGGTGGTCGGTATAGAGCGTCCTCCTTTCTCAGTTTTCAAGTATAGTAACCCTATATAAACTCCGACAGTGAAAGGTCTTTCTTTTTCTGCACGGAAACAGCCAGTCTTTTCTACTTATAGTGTGTGTGTAAACAATAGTATTGTTACGAACTATGAACAATAGATGGCGCAATCCTTTATCACAACCTTCTGTTGGCAACGAGAATTAATACCGGTTTCGGTTTATTGGAGGAAGATGCTTTTGGTGAGAACATTCCAGAAAGTCCCTCCCCTCCAGACATTGGTTCAACCCCCCCTCCGTACGGTGGCGCCGCCGAATAGGAAACTGTAAAATAGGATTTTGTGGAAGTTTCTCTGAGGTTATAAATAGTGCGGCGCTCACAAGATGGCAGGCTCAGAGAGGCTCAAGGAGATTTTAGAGAGATTCGTTGAGCAGTCAGTTGTGTTTAAACTTCGCGAGAAAGTTGTTAGCTCTCTGATTAGCCTGTAAATACGTGTAAATTGCTGTTCTGTAAATAAATCTCTGTTTGTCCGTCAAACCGCTTCTTGTTTTGCAATCCCGAAGTCTTGTGGAAAATTATCCGCAACAGTATAAATGATTTGCCATTTATGTGTGTATATGTTTTGAGACATTTTCTTCAAATTAATCAAGCTGTTTTGACTATGAAAGCTTTCAGAGACGGGGTCATTCGAGTATTACGTCAGCATCGATAGGGGAGGAGGGGTTCCCGATTTGATTTGATGACAGGGAGGGGGGAAGGTTTGAATGATGCTTACGTCATCAACCACCCTTTATAAAAAATATGAAATATTTTGAACGGAATCTTACTCAGTGCGTCAAAAACTAGAAAAACATTTCGCTAGTTTGTGGGTACCTAAACCAACATTTCCCCCTATTGATAAGTCCTCTGCAGAGCCACTTTACTAATCCCCAAATATCCCGCTGATCTTTGAAGGGAGCTGAAAATGTGTCCGGGCCGCTTAAGTGCTCTGGAACTACGTCACTTATCACTAAAGTGATTCGTAATTATGCCGCGGATCACTTAAGTTATCTGGCAATGTGGTACAGGTAACTTGAGTGATGTAGGACTGCACTGGGGGAGGTTCAATTCCCCCCCCCCCCATCCCGGGTACGTCTCTGATCCGACCAATATGCGTTAGGAGGTAGGGGCAGAACTGACGAAATTTTGCCGACCAGAGTGGGGGGGGGGGGGAGTCAGAGTTTTGCTGACAAGAGGGGTGAGGAAGGGAGTCAATGACTAAAAATTTGCTGACGTATGTAAAGTGCTTGAACGGTAGTTTGTTTTTTTCAGAAATATGAATAAATTATTGATCTTGCTTATTTTAATAATGATCTATATCACGTTCTCTGTAGGAAGTTGTTATGCATGGAGAAAGAAGATTACAAATCTTTCTTCGATTGGGTTGATCCCATTTGTTCGCTCAGCAGGATGGTCACTATAAAGGTATGCTTTTGTTTGAATTTTTGGTGTGAATCGAAGTCTTCAAAGCTCGCTCTTCGCTTCAAGTGTAGATGTGTGCGTTGACTGTACAATAAGTAAATATTTTTTACAGGGCGTTGTATTTTTAGCCGTTCTGGCAATTTTTATAGAAGTTCTACCCCCCCCCCCCTCCCCTTTTTTCCGACCAATTATAGTTGAGTTTAGTCACTGAAATCGTGGGGGGGGAGATAACTTTTCAATTGGCTGACCATATTTCCTGTATAGAAATACGGGGAATTGGGATTCCATATGCGGGGAAAAATACGAGACATCGCCAAAAGTAAACAAAGTTGCTAAATATTGCTGAAATTGTAACGAAAAAATTTACAATGGCGGAAATGAAGCTTTGCTGCAAATTACAGTGGATTAAAATGAATTCCACGGAATAAAACGCTCACCGATACGCATATTTTAGATCTTTGATTATCATAGTATCATAAATGTCTCGTGTCCTGCCCCTACAGGCATACACGCTGATTATCACAGTATAACTTATGGGGTGAAAAATAATTTTAGTGACTTCAATAAAGAATAAAAAATTCTAGTAGGCTTCGAGTAAAAAACGGGAAAACCGGAACGCCAGAAAAACAAAAAATCTGGCTTGTCCCGGTGACGTACGGTCACCTTACTTTTCATCCGTTTTGTGATAATTATGACCAGGCTGACCATACTACTCGTATCTTTGTGTATTTCGACCGTCTCTACTGTTTTAAATAAAAATGTCCTATGTGTCAGTGAAGTAATTATTTAATTTCTCTACATCCTTGATAAGTGTCGCAGGCTCACTTGATAATTCATTTCTAACTGGATGGAAAATTATTCGATTTTGTGTGTGTGTGTTGTAATTGATATTATAGTAATATCCATTTGGATTCACAATAAAAATTGCACCTTCATCAAGGAATATGCTGGAAATTACGACCTTGAATACGGGATATCACTAATTTGCAGCCCAAAAATGCAATTTACGACAAATTTGCTAATTACTGGTTGCTACTAATCGCAGTAAACAAAAATTTTACAGAAACCCCCCCCCCCCATTCGAATTGCCTAATTACTGTAAAATACGGGGCATCGCCAATTGTCTTTAAAAACTTTGCCATAAGTTAGCAAAAATCTTCAATTGCAGTAAAAATTGCTGAAAAATTGGGGGAAACCAGTTTAACTTGACAATGTGAGATGATATTATTTGTATTGATATCCAAAATTATCATAAACTATAAAAACGCTCTTTACTAACGACTTTAGTGAACATTATAAATGTAAACATCATTGGAAGAACGGGACAAATGTATAAAAAGAAATTCAAAACCACTAAAAACACAGAAGTGTCCCGGACGCAAGTGGCCCGTAGGATTGTTTCAGACACTATACTAGTCCTTTGGTTCAGAAAGGTTGATGTAGATAATTTCTATCAATTAAAAATTATATATTATGATAATTATGGAATAATTTTATACGTATTCGTCTCGATATTTGCTATGTAAAACGTTTTTAGCTGAAGAGCCAAAAAAACTGATACAGGCATGCGTATGCAAATAAAGAGATATGGAACCAATCAGAGTACGGCGCTGCGGTCGGTAACGCCTATATAACACAACAAGTGTCTGGCATTGTTGCTAGATCGGTTACTGCTGCTACAATGGCAGGTTATCGAGATTTAAGTGAGTTTGAACGTGGTGTTATAGTCGGCGCACGAGAGATGGGACATATCATCTCCGAGGTAGCGATGAAATTTGGATTTTCACGTACGACCATTTCACGAGTGTACCGTGAATATCGGGAATCCGGTAAAAAATTAAATCTACGACATCGCTGCGGCCGGAAAAAGATCATGCAAGAACGGGACTGACGAGAATCATTAAACGTGACAGACGTGCAACCCTTCCGCAAATTGCTGCAGATTTCAATGCTGGGCCATCAACAAGTGTCAGCGTGCGAACCATTCAACGAAACATCATCGATATGGGCTTTCGGAGCCGAAGGCCCACTCGTGCACCCTTGATGATTGCACGACACAAAGCTTTACGCCTCGCCTGGGCCCGACAACACCGACATTGGACTGTTGAGGACTGGAAACACGTTGCCTGGTCTGACGAGTCTCGGTTCCAATTGCTTCGAGCTGATGGACGGGTATGGAGACAACCTCATGAATCCATGGACCCTACATGTCAACAGGGGACTGTTCAAGCTGGTGGAGGCTCTGTGATGGTATGGGGCGTGTGCAGGGGGTGATATGGGACCCCTGATACGTCTAGATACGACTCTGACAGGTGACAGGTACGTAAGTATCCTGTCTGATCACCTGCACCCATTCATGTTAATTGTACATTCCGACGGACTTGGACAATTTCAGCAGGACAATGCGACACCCACACGTCCAGAATTGCTACGAAGTGGACATTTATGGACAGCCCTGCAGGATTCATGGTGTCAATTACCTCCAGCACTACTTCAGACATTAGTCGAGTCCATGCCACGTCGTGTTGCGGGCTCGCGGGGGCCCTACACGATATTAGGCAGGTGTACCAGTTTTTTTTGGCTCTTCAGCTTAAGAATAATACGGGAAGATAATTACGTCAGAGTAAATGTGAAATAAAATGACTTACGTACTGGAACACCTATCAATAGGGTTCCCAGATTCGAAAACTGAGAAAGGAGGACACCTGTGCCCAACCTTACTGACGTTACTTATCCAAATTTTCACAACAGATGGCGCCACTATTCTGACGAATAAAACCTTGCTACAACAATAATTTTCTCTGGCTCTAAAACAGAACTGCTAAAAAAAGCAGAAACAGAAAAAATTCTGAGAATTTCGATGACTTATGGTGAATGCGTGGGGTGGGGGGAGGACACTCATATCAATGCAAAAAATATGTGTTTCGAAGCGGAATTTTTTTTTCCCCTAGAAAAACGAAGCATTTTTCCGGAAACCTGAAAGGGAGGACAAAAGGGAAAATTTTCCGCAACGTAGGAGTACGCTTCAAATAACATCAGAAAGCACGTTTGTTAATCCTACTTTGAGAACATAAATTCGCTACAGTTCCCACACTAGGGTTACTCAGTGGCGGATTACCGCACAGGCGCATGAGGCGCGCGCCTGGGGCCTCGGCAGAGCGGGGGGCCTCCAAATAGTTGTGTGCTTCATCCTACATATGAATTTACATGCGCATCAACAAATCTCTTGAACTAAGTACAGTATCTGCTCTCCCTTTTTTTTTCAACCGCAATTTTTTTTTATTTTTTATTTTTGTTATTTTTTGTATACTGTACGTATGAGTTATGGAAGAAAAACGGGAACTGAAAGAAAAGAACAATTTACAAGACGCAGCTCTCAAGGGCCAGTTCTTCCCCGACAAAGAAAGAAGAGACATTGTAAAGCGATCATTCAGGGAGGGTCATTTTCAAACAGTATTTCCCTAAGGGCACAAGCAGGAGGAGGGATGAGAACAGCAGGTCCTAATGTCTGTCCGAAATGAAAATTGTAGTGAAGGCATAAACAGATGTCTCATTCCACAGTATTAAATGCTTTCATGGGCGCCGATAATACGACAGCTTTGGTGTAAGCTTTTGTATACAGTATAATGGATGGCAAGATGGCTATCGGCAAGCGGCGACATCGACAGGAAGAGACAGTCGTACTAATTAAAATGAATGTAGTAGAGCTCTTATTGTGATTTTGTCTCCCACTTGTTTGAATGAAATACTATAAGCTGGTTCAAACAACATATACATTTGCAATCTATGACTGGAACCATACGACCATATGACAAAAGAAAAGTGGGGTTTGAAATGAATGCTGAATGACATGCATTCTGAATCACGTGATTTTTCTGTTGCTCTTTTAACACTCCCTCCCCGGCTGAAAAAAATCAAGGGGGTTTCTTTTCCTTCTTTCTAAAAAAAAGAGCTACATTTTTGAATTGGTCAAGGAGGCTTGGGTAGACAACATCTTTGTGTCAGACCGAAAAGTGTTTATTGTTAATGTAATTGTAATGAAAAAAATTTTCATGCCGATCCTCAAGATTTCCTTTAGGATTTAGATTGCAGAATCTCCAAAAATAACGGTAAGCAAAACTAAAAATATATAAATTATCTGATAAATTTTTATTTGAGCATTTCAATTCAACTACAGTAGTCTCTCGAGAATTCGGTCGTGCTCTAATCCAGCACGTCCAGTAGTCCAGGATATTTAGGTGGTGTGGTGTCACTTTTCTCCTGATGCCCTAACCCCCTTAACACGTTCTAATATTTCTTAATTGCTGATCAAGTCCTGACTATGTCTTTGCACGAAATTTCATATATTATTTCAATGGGTTTCTTCAAAGTTAATCCAGCAATTTTGGTAAAATCTGGCACACCGTGGTGTAATACGTACCGGATTAGCGAGAGTCTACTGCAGGGGTCTTCAACCTTTGAGGCATAGCAGGCCATATTGAAACATTTTATAAAGTACGCGGGCCACAATGTTATACAGTGGCATTTTTCGTTATTAAACGAAACGGGGGGGGGGCATAATATAGAAGCTTTTTATTCACTCTGAATACAAATAATGCAAAGGCAAAGGCCACAACAGGCAGAGTGCCCAACGAGGTGGCTGAAAGAGAAAATAATAATAATCAATATAATAATAGTAAAAATAAAATAGAATAAACAAATAAAAATAATAATTTCTAAAAAATTTTTTTTAAATAATTTCTTTCATTGACAATAATTTTAATTCATTCTGAAATAATTTCTTCCATTAAAAATATAATTCTTATATTTACTCCGATATAATTTCTTCCCTCTATTCCCTCTATTGAAGAAATGTTTTTCTATTAAATATTATCAGTATCTTTATATCAAATCAAATATATTATATTTGAGATATTATCAAATCTTTATTAATCAGTAATATTAAATTATTAAAACTATGACGGATCTCCATTTTTGCCGTGTGGCTGAAGGAAGGCACCAGGACGGACATCTTAGATTACTAAAAATATGATGCAGAATTTTACTGTGATTTTTTTTTTTTTAATGGGAGTGTGATTATTTTTCATCTAGTACCAGAGAATATCATTATATTTCCTTATCTTATTTTTGTGTTTATGGTTTTGGTGATGCAAAAATAAAAAAAAAGTTATGATTTTTCATAATATTGTTCATTTTAGTGAACCATCTCGGTCTTATTAGGGCCAAAAGGGTGCAGTGGTGGATAAACGCAAATTTGTGGGTGGGGGCGGTGGTTGTGACCATGTGTTCAATTTTTCAGGACGGTTCTGATTTCTTTTGGAAAAAATTCTGAATTTTCCCCTTTTTTTAAGCAAATTTATTTTCTTGGTTTGTTATTCAGTCAAAAACGTAGAAAACATTTTTCTTTCCATTTAATTTTTCTGATCTCGGGGGGGGGGGGGGGACAGCCCCTACCTTTAATCCGTCCCTGATAGGGGGGCCTCCAGATCAGGTTGCGCCTGGGGCCTCCCAAAATCATGATCCGCCACTGGGGTTACTACATTCGAAAACTGAGAAAGGACAACGTCTGCACGCGCACCCCTGATGACGTAATTTTCCGTAATCTGTACAACAGATGGCGACACTTTCTGCCAAAAAAACCCACTACGAAAATACTTTTCCCCAACTAAAATAAAACCGCTTGTACTAAAACTCACAAAATATGCATTTGAAAATTAAATACCCCTCAAAGAAGCAAACACTTTTTTAAAATGTATATTTTCAATTTCTCCATGCATATCCATTAAGGGGTCATTCAATTATTACGTCGGCATAGATTTGGGGGGGGGGTTCAATAATGCTTACGTCATCAACCACCCTTTATAAAAATATGAGATATTCTGAATGGCATCTTACTGGGTGTAAAAACCAAAAACTATAAAAATCTTACTCTAGTTTGTGGGCACCTGAACTAACATTTTTCCTATCGATAAGTCCTCTATAGAACCACTTTAGTGATCTCTAAGTGTCCCGCTGATCCTTCAAGTGAGCTAGAAATGTGTCCGGGCCGCTCAAGTGTTCTAGAAATGTGTAGCGGGTCGCTTAAAGTGCTGTGAAACTGTGTCACGTGTCACTCAAATGATCTGTAACTATGCCGTTGATCACTTAAATAATCTGGGAATGCCCCGCGGGTAACTTGAGTGATGCAGAACTGCACTGTGTGCCGCTTAAATGCTCCAAAACTGTGCCACATTGCACATAAGAGATCTCTAAATGTGCCACAGACAACTTAAGTGTTCTGGAACTGTGCAGTGGGTCATTCAAGTGATCTGTAGATGGATCACTTAAGTGATCTGTAAATGTGCCGCTTAGTTCATTTTCACCAAAATTAGGTTTCAGGTGACGGACCACATCAGAGAGACTTCCCCGAGGGCCACAAGTTTGGCATTTATGCCTTAGAGCGTGATTTAGAAGCTACGGGTATAACATAGGATCCTATTGGTGAGATTGCGTTGGGGGGGGGGGCGATGGGAGACAAACATTTCTGAAGAAGGGGGGCGATGGGCCAAAAAAGGTTGGGAAACTGGCTTAGAGCGTGAGTCGCAATGAATTTCTTAAAGAAAAAATTTTGTGTTCTTAGCCTTCAAATAACATTGAAGTTAACAGAAATTGATTATAATGACATATTTGTATTTAATGTTATCCTGGGGCAGTAGCACGACGACATAGAATGACGTAGAGATATCGATACCGTTCGACGTAGAAATGGCACACATTTGTCGACGTAACTCGACATAGAGAAATTTGGATTATTTCAAAAGAGACTAATTATCATACAAGATATTCTCCTTCGAAACCAAATGCTGTAAAAATGAGAGTAAAACTATTTTAGAGGGAAAAAAAAGATATTTTGGGGTTCATTGTGTGAATACATTTTTACTATATCGTTCCATATCGGACACTTAAAAATTTCCGACCTCTTTCCGACGTTCGATATTCATTCGACGCTTCAACGTCGGACCGGTATCGGTTCGATATTCATTCGACGCTTCAACGTCGGACCGGTATCGGTTCGATATCCCAACGATATTATCGTTATGCTACTGGAGGCGGGCATGGTTAGAATAGCATCTGCTTTGCTCGGAGGCATTTTGGATTCGTCTGGGAACTTCGAAGACGTTTGTCAAAGCATTTAAAACTACGTGGGGAAAAAGACGCGCTAACACTCTTACCAATGAAGAGATACATGTTTCAGATTGGAAAAAAAAAATCCTTCTGAAAAAAATAATGATTCTGGAAACCTTAAAAAAGGAGGACAAAAAGTCGAAGTTCCCGAAACGTAGGAGGACGGTTGGTAACCAGGCCCGTAATTTGGGGATGGGGGGGGGGCCTTGGCTTTTGAAAATACACTACAAATGGTATGTATATATATGCGTACCTTTAGTACTTGTTCTTTGCCCCCCCCCCCCGGAAAAATGAAATGACGGCCCTGTTGGTAACCCTACCTATGAACGTTGAAAAGTTTTATATATGTGAGGAAAGTGCTGCCATCTATTGAACAAACAAAATTTTATTCTTGGAAGAGATTTGCTTCATTTCATTTCTGAATTGCTTTCATTTTCTTTCACCAAATTCAAACTAAAAGAATATAAAATAAAAATAAAAACTTCAAAAAATGAAATGTGATATACTTGAAGTTTTAATCAGTTGTCACTCAACTTAATTTACTTCAATAAATATTATCAAATTGAAATATTGAAGGTTGGTATTTCACTTTGCTAACGTAACAACAATAAAACAGATACCGTGTTGTTGGTCAAAAGTTTGTTCTGAAATGTTCCTCTTTCTTTTAATATTAAGTTCAATATGGGCATTTTACTTCGGGGCCATTCAAGTATTACGTCAGCATCGATTGGGGAGGGGGGGGGGGTTGGTTCCGATTTGATGACAACTGGGGGGGGGGGGTTTGATAATGCTTACGTCATCAACCACCCTTTATGAAAATATGAAATATTCTTAATGGCATCTTACTCGGTGCCCCAAAAACGAGAAAAACCTTTCGATAGTTTGTGCGCACTTGAAGTAACATCCCCGCCCCCATTGATAAGTGCCCTATAGAACGACTTTAGTGTTCCCCAAATGTTTCGCGGATCCAAGCGATCTGGAAATGTGTCCGTGCCGCTTACGTGCTCTGGAACTGTTCCACGCATCACTCAAGTGATCCGTAATTATATGCCGTGGATCACTTAAATAATCTGAGAATGATGTGGCGCGGGTAACTTGAGTGATGTAGAACCGCACCGGGGGCCACTTAAGTGCTCTAAAACTACGTCACATGTCACTCAAGGGATCTCTAAATGTGTCATGAATCGCTTAAGTGTTCTGGAACTGATGTCCCGGGTCATCTAAGTGATATCTAAAAATGTTCCACGGGCCGCTTAAACGCTCTGCAATTGTACCACGGGACACTAAAGTGATCTGTAAATGTGCTGCTTAGTTCATTTTTACAAAATTAGGTTTAAGGATGAAATTTAATTAACATTTAAATTTCATCTTCATAGAAATGTGTGAAACATTAATATCAGCTAACATAACGTTTGTAAAGCTAACAATTCAAGGTTTAGGGACTTCTTGGAGAATTACGCCGGACATTGCATACTCAACGAATCAACGCTTCGAAAACATTCCGTGAGTGATCGTTGATTGAAATGATGGACAAGGTTGATTGAAATGATGGACAAGGTTGATTGAAATGATGGACAAGGTTGATTGAAATGATGGACAAGGTTGATTGAAATGATGGACAAGGTTGATTGAAATGATGGACAAGGTTGATTGAAATGATGGACAAGGTTGATTGAAATGATGGACAAAGTAAGATCTACCATATCAGACAATGTTTCAATAGATGAAACAACTGATGCGGAAGCCCTCTCTGTGTCTAATGTCGTCATAGGAATTCCGAGATTGTAAGATATCTCAGAATAAATTCTGAGATTGTAGAGAAACTTAATCTTTCCACTATCGTTGACCATCTTTCCAATGTGAAGTGGTTTTTCTGAAATCTCGATATCGCATAGAAGCTCCTACATTAGCTCTGCCTCCAAAGGCCGTTATTACGCGATGGAGAAAACATGGCTAAATGCTTGCATATTCTGCAGTGGAAATTTTCAAATAGTCAAATCCATACTAAATATTCAATATTATAAATATTGAATTATTCCAATAATTCAATGAGGAAGTGCTGCATGCATTAAAATTTCACAAACTTTGTTTTGCCAAGGGAATATTGACGAACAGTTGGAGTAGATAAGATCAAACTTCAGTATTTTGGTTTCCACTATCCAGTAGAAGTTCTTAAGCGTGCCGAAGACGGGGTAGGCCAATCTGTTCTAGCGAAATTCGGCAAAGTCGTCGAAAAAAACAGTGCACCAAGTATCCTCAGAAAAGGTTCTGCTGTCTTGACGGGAGAGACCGAAAATTTCGAGACTAAATAAGAACTACCCAGTGCCGTTTTAAGGCATGGGCCCACCTGGGCACGGCCCGGGTAGCCTCAAGCGAAGGGGCCTCACAAAAATGAGATCTGGTTGAAATTTTCGAGAATTTGTTCGGTAGGGCCTCAGAAAAGTTAATTGGCCCGGGGGCCATGATACTCATAAGACGGCCCTTGAACTACCTATGCGACAATAAGTTTTTTTTTCTTCCAAATATGCCTTTATAACATCTAAACATTTAAAAAGGTGAAAAGTTGTAATATACATATTATTTTTTATTCAATAAGTGGATAAATACATTTTCGCCTTAAATATTTGCATATTTACGCCTTTCAGATTACATGCCCCCCATGCAAAAACCACAATTTTTTTTTTATTAGGGAAATTGTATTGTTAAGTTTTGATGAAATGTAATGTTGAGAAGGTTGGGAAAATAGAATAATAATAAATAGAAAAATCTTTGTTGTTCTCGAAAAATTTTCCTTAAACTTTTGAACATAACTAATTTTCAAGAACTTCGAATTGTTATTCTGATGCATTTTTTGTCATTTATAGGAATTTCTTTCCGAATTTTTAGGGCATTTTTTAGGTCATATACACCCGGGCCTTGATTATCACTCACCTTCCCCAAGCAATCATGCATCGTGCCTTCCTATTGTTTTACTCTTGATGAATAATATGCGGAAGAACCTTGGTTAATTGCAACCCTCATTCCTTCAGAACTGAATGTTAACTGATGGCAATCTGGTTCAGCAAAATTTTCCTCAAAAAAATTTCCCTTTTGACTAAATTTTTCCCACGCATTCCGAAAAATATGTCACCATCTACCGGGAAAAATGCATAGTCAAGTATTTTATAATAGAAAAGTATAGGCACTGCATCAATTTTTTTTCCCAAAAATTCTTTTCTTTGATAAACTTTCAAAATTTCCCACAAATGCTAAGAAATTTCCCACTTGTACAAATTTTGGCCAATTTTTCCCATGAATGTGGGAAAGTCCCCACGCGTTAGCATCACTTCTTCCATCCCACATTTCGAGAACTGTGCTGCCATCTACTGAGAAAAAATACGTAATGAAGTAGTTTTTACTTTAGAAAAGTATTGCAGTGCATTTATTTTTTTCAAAAAATTCTTTTGTTTGTTGAGCTCTCAAAATTTCCCGCAAATGACAAAAAATCTCCCTTCGTGGGTAAATAATACCACGAATAAGGCCACGAATAATAGTCATAAGGTATTTGGTGTTTAGTGTCGCCATCTAGTGGACCAGAAGTACATTGAATGGAAATAATAGATACATTCCCAAGAAGATTCCGCCTTTTTATGCTAATGGACTTTTAACCGATTTGACCAGTTCTTTTTACATACACTACACGTTCATGCAAACACATACCTATCTACAAACATGGACACATTTTCTTCTTCACGTGCCTTCTTGGCCAGTTTTTATGCCGGCAGTTGGCCCCTCACGGGCTGGGAATCTGCTCAAAATTTAATTCTGGTCTGGTCATGATTTCCAACGTGGGCGATATAACACAGGATCCTATGAGTTAGATTGCGTTGGAGGGGGTGATGGGACAAAAAAGGGTGAGAAACTATGTAGCAGACTATAAAGCAGTTAATGGAAATACAGTGAAATTCCTCTAAGGGGCCGTTCAAGAATTACGTAAGCAAATTTTTAGCCATTTTTGACCCCCCCCCCTCCCCCCGTCAGCAAAATTTCATTAGCTCTGAATCATCGGAAGAAAATACCTTTATATGTTATTATAATCAATTTCTATTAATTTCAATGTTATTTGAAGGCTAAGAACTCAAAATTTATCTTTAATAAATTCATTGCGACCCACCCTCTAAGCCATACAATGATAAATCGCGTAAAGGCCCTTGGGCCGCGGACCAAATATGGCCCTGTGGGTTATCTGATGCAGCCCTCCTCAAACCTAATTTTGTAAAAATGAACTAGCGGCACTTTTTACAGATCGCTTAAGTGTCCCGTGGTACAATTCCAGAACATTTAAGCTGCCCGTGGCGCATTTTCAGATCACTTAAATGACCTGGGACACAGTTCCAGAACGCTTAAGCGCTCCGTGACACATTTAGAGATCTCTTGAGTGACATGTGACGTAGTTTTAGAGCACTTAAGTGGCCCCCAGTGCGGTTCTACATCACTCAAGTTACCCACGGCACATCATTCTCAGATTATTTAAGTGGTGGCCCGTTTGTCTAGGGGCATGATTCTCGCTTTAACTCCACGCTGAGCCAAGAAAAAGATTATTTAAGTGATACGCGGCATATAAGGAACTGTGCCACGAATCACGAAAGTGATGCGTGGCACAGTTCCAGAGCACTTGGATCCACGAAACATTTAGAGATCACTAAAGTGGTTGTGTAGGGCACTTATCAATAGCACTTTTCAGTTATTTTTTTTCTAACTATGATTGAATTGTAATGATTGAATAATTGTATTGTTGTAGGCCTGTTGCAATCTGTGGCGAGACTTTTTAACGGGGAGATGGGCTCGCATTCGCGCCTCCAAGTTGGGAACCGGACAGGTTGGGGACTGACCGCATACAGAGGTGACCGTGGAACGGGGGGTGACTTTTGTATTATGTCTATGGAACCTATTGTCCATTCCGAGGAAAAGTGGATGTATGGGGTGGCCGACTAGGGCAGTGGTTCTCAATCATTTCAAGCCCGCGGCCCGGTTTCATTCATTTTTGTGAGTCTGCAACGGAAAAATGAAACGGCTAATAACTCGCGTTCCGGTATGAATATCAGGGCCCGGTACTGGGCCGCGGCCCGGCGGTTGAGAAACACTGGCCTAGTGGAGTTTCATTGTAATTAGTAATTTGCCAAAATTTGTTCGTTTAATTTTATTTTTTTTGACAATTTAAATTTGCATATGAATCTGATGAAAAATAGTGAATATTAATTTTTTTTTTTTACTCCGTTGAATAAACACGCTAATTACTGATGAAATAGTGAACAGATTAGAAAATTATTTCAAAACTTGCTGATAGATGGCAGCAGCGGGAAGATAAAGGTGAAAATTAGGACAACAGGGATGGCCAACTTCTCTCTGTTCGAGGTCCGGACCTACGATCCGCAGGACCTTCGAAATGGGTCGTGTAAGCCTACTCGTAGCCGAGTATTTTTGAGCTATGGGTCACGACTCGAAATTGCTTAGCAAGGGCATCCGAGATGGGTCGTATAAACCAGGTGCGTCGGAAGTGTTCGAAACTTGGGGGTGCTCGTCTTGATCTTTACGTATAGGAAATTTCGTTTTCTGAATCAATTCAGTGGGTGCTCAGACCAGGGCCGCAAATAGATGCTTGGTCGCCCGGGGGCATGTGTGGATTTTGACGCCCCCTTGTAATGTTGAAGGAGAGGTTTGAGAATAAAATTTGTGCCCTCTCTGATCCAGCGCCCGGGGCACGCTCCACAACAGTTGTGGCCCTGGCTCAGACCCATAATATAAATTACTTGCTCCGATGCCACTGGTATAAACCCACTTACAGCCGAGTATTCTCGACCTGGACACGATCCGTGGGCAGAGATACGGGCGGAAGGGGGGGTGCCCCAGCGTCAAAGGTGGAGTCGACTGATCTAATGTATATATGTATATACGAATTGGCATCATCATCATCTTGCCCCCCCACCAGACTTCCAAGTCTATCTCCGCCTATGCTGGGGCTTTCAAAATGGGTCATAGAAATCTACTTGTGGCAAGGGATTCCTGAGCTTTACATCACAACCCAAACTTAGATGGCAGGGAAGGGGGCTGCCAAGATGGGTCGTGAAAATCCATTTACAGCCGGGGATTCCTGAGCTAAGGGTCCCAAACCTAACTTGATTCGCAGGAGCTTCCTAACTGAGCCATGCATATCAACTAACAGCAGGGCCGCAACTATGGGGGGGGGGGGGAGCAGGCGGGTATCGTTCCCCGGACCCGAAAGATTTTTTTTTTGATTCTGAAACCTCTCCTTCAGCATTACAAGGGAGGCGTCAAAATACGCGCTTGCCCCGTGTGACCAAGCATCTAGTTGCTGCCCTGACTAACAGTCCTGTTATAAATGCACTTATTGAATCACTGGTTTCATTTATTTCGGAAAACAAACAGTCGTATTTGTTGCGAAGCCGATCTTGTTATTGATTTTGGGTCGCGGCATAAAAAGGTAAACAACCCCTGGCCAACATAATGGTCAGACGCAATGTTGCGGGCCGCACCAGAGACGAAAATGAGATTTGGGTGAAAATTTTCGGAAAAATTCCAGGTAGGCCCTCAGAAAAAATCACTTGGCCCGGGGCCCATGACGCTCTTAAGACGGCCTCGTTTTTAGCGCCTAAACTTCGGGGATCTAATTATAAATAATTATTGATTTTTTTTTTTTGATATTTTGAGATTTATTCTGAATTTCGTGATTTTCATTTTCAAAAAGGTCTCTTCGCGTTCTCCTAAAGTCATTCTTCCGCTTTTTCGAGGCTTAGTTCGTCCTGGACTGGAGTATGCTGTAAGGTTTTGGAGACCATACCTACAGAGGGACATAAACTTGGTTGAAGGGGCGCAGAGAAGAGCTACGCGTGTCCTTATTGGCACACGGGGCTTGAGTTATGAAGAGAGACTTCATTTTTTGAATATGTTCACATTGGATGAACGCAGGAGTCGAGGAGATATGATCGAAGTGTTCAAAATTTTCAATGAGATGGTTAGAATGGACCATGAACTTTTAGTACACCGCCAATCGACTGCTTTTACAAGGGGACACCAGTATCGATTGGTAAGGGACAATGCAAGGTTATGGTGTCGCAGGGAATTTTTCTAATTATGTGCTTTTCTAGTTCCCCCCCCCCCCCGCGCTATATAAATACCAGACTGAATATCTTTACCAATCGACAGCACATTAGTTTTAGATTGTTGTAATAAGTTTAAGAGGAAAAATTTTTTGAGGGAAATTTTTCTCATTGTGGAGATTACCATCATTGACTTCCGAAATGATTGCGCCAAAAATCAGCTACTGCTACTTTTAAAATCTATCACGTGACCTGTGTGTGTGTTAAAGAGGTTTTGTGTTTGTGTGTTAAAAATTCAAATAGTTTTTGTCAAATCAGAAATACAGTGAAACTCCCCCTAGGCGGCCACCCCCGTTCGCTGCCAGTTTTCCTCGGAACGGACATAGACGTACAAAAATCACCCTCTCCCCATTCCGCGGCTACATCTGTATCCGCTGAGTGACCAACCTGTCCTCGGCCACTTCCTTGTAGATAAGAGTTTAAACAAATAAGGTTTTTCTTTGTGCTTTATTTTTCTTTCTAGTGCATTCAGAGCTGGTAATTCTTTTTGTCTTATGATCTTTATACATCAGCATAAATACCTTTTCGGATCAATCGCATTTTCTGTTCATGTATGACACTATCATACACTAGAAAAATTTGAAAATAGGATTTCAAAAGCTAATGCTAGCTGGTGAGACAGTTTAAAAATTTGCTCCCGGAGTGACAGGGTAAACCAGACAAACATAGTCTATGATCTTTACTGAATAGGTAAAGGATGTGGAAGTTTCGGCTTCGAGGATACTTTCTTCAGAGATTCAGCAGAATCGACAGTCATAATCACGTGCCATCAAATGCTGTTGGCAGCTTTTCTAAATATAAATAGTTATCGCCAAAAAATGCTCTTTTGAGTATTTATTTGCTGCAAAATATTTTAACTGATCAGCTGATAAAAGAAATCCGATTAGAAGTGTATTGTGTGCTGCTGTAAAGGGGTTTATCGCGGTACACTTCGGTGTACCGCACAAAAAAGCAGCGATACCGAGCACTTTCGGTGATTAGGTGATGCCCAACACCGATATCATTAGACGTCTTTGGAAGAGCTGAAACATGTGGCATGAGTTTGAAAAAAATATACTAAAGGATACTTCGAGCGAAAAATAATAAGTTGTAGCGGTTTCAAAAACCTCCTAAAAATATTGTTATAGAGGGGTAAGGGAAGTAGAGGATATCGTTGTATCGAGAGAAGTTTAAACAATACAAGAGAGAAGTACCAAACAATATTTGAAAAAATACCGTTGTAGAGGGATTTATCGTTATATCGAGTATCGTTGTAGCGAGGTTTCACTGTATATGTATCTGTTTTATGGGCATTGGAAGTAAATTGGGCATAAGATTCTTTTGTGACATTGAAAACCGTTATTTTCACCCCCGCCCCGAAATGTGCTTTTCCATTCATACAAACCCCTATTCGGCGGTCGCCTCCGCAGTTTTTGTTTTCCGCACAAAATCACCTCGAGGGCCAGCTGTTGGCCAGCCCGATATAGAGCATTCGGAAATGGTTCCCAGAGTGTGAGACGCCGCCCCTCTGTGATTAACTGGAAGGGTCACGAGAAGTGCCGCCTTAACGCAAGGGCCCACCCGGGCCTCAAGAGAAGGGGGGGGGGTCGCAAAATGAGAAAAGATTGAAAGTTTGGAGAATTATAGCGAGGAAGATCATCAAAAAACCCTTGGCCCAGGGGCCCATGATGCTCTTAAGATGGCGGATGCGTCAAAAGTTCGATAAAGCTAAAAAAAATTAAGTAGAAATTTTCGTGGTGGAAAATTAGGGTTTGCATAATTGGGATCAGAGAAAGATCTAAATTTTTTTAATTCGTTTCAAAAGTCCACGAAAGATGGCGCTAACATAAATATTCCTAACTTATGCAAATGCGAATTCTTCATTCAATGCCAACTGGGACGGGACATGCCCGTTTTTTTCCGGTAATTTCAAATTGGAATTTTTCCCCCTAACTGAAGCCATGGATAAAGACTATTTTCACAACTTACAAATTCTATTTGGGTAATTACGGCTGTATTCTAAAAATTCATTAATTCAATTTTTAAAAATTAGGTTTGAGGTCATTGGCCACATCAGATTACTTCGAGGGAAGGGCCACATTTGATCCGCGGGCCATGGGTTGGGCATCGATGAATTAAAGCAAGGTCCGTTTGGAAAAACTAAACGGGGCATTTTTTTAAGAATTTTTCTGAAAATGGAAGCAAAGTGACAAAAAAGATGAAAATATTGCCAAAGGCAAGTGGAGTTGCCAATTGCAGCCGAAAAGTTTCTCAAATGCAAGTCAAGTTGTAATTTACTGCCAAAAAAATTTTCAAAGGCAAATAAAGTTGCTAGTTACAAAAAAATTTAAATGCCAAAGACAATTATATTTACCAGTTTAATCTAAAAGAATTGAAGAAATGCAATTAACGGTGCCAATTCAGCTAATAGAATTTAAAAAATGCTATTAGAGATGAAAATTTGTTAAAGGCAAGTAAAGTTGTCAATTTAAGCTACGAAAATCGGAAAAGGCAAAAAAAAGATGCCAAGCACAGCCAAAAAAAGTTTTTCAAACTTAAGTACAAGCCACCTGACGCTTCATAATTATCATAATATAATTTTAATAAGTCATGAAAATAATCTTAATTCTGGATTTCAAAAACTCGACTACGCCTTGCTGAAGATGGGAGCGAAAAAAGAAAATAGGGCTGGAAAGAACGGGACATTTTATAAAAAAAATTGGGACGACCAAAATTACTGGAATATCCCGTAAAATACCAGTCATATGGTCATTACAAGTTTCTGGCCCGCGATAGGCAGGAATATCGCGTATTGGGCGCGACTGAAAAAAGTTGTGATGGGATGGAGTGTATTTACAGGGGAGGGACTTAGCGAGCTATTGCCAAGAACGGCAAGTTCGGAGGGTGGTAAATTTGTTGAATGAGTGGTCGAGAAAGTTTGTACAATTGGAGAAGGGTAGACAATATGCACAGCCTAATAAGCAATAAAATGATTAATTCAACTCTACCTAGAGACCAAGGGACAGCTCAGTGGGTGACTTGCAAAATTTTCAAGAGTATGACCTGAAAATTTTGCAAGCATGTGAGTGATCTGAAAAGTTTGCAAGCATGTGAAAAACCTGCCAAGTTTGCGAGCATGTGAGTGACCAAAACAGTGATCTATAGCAGTGGTTCTCAACCTTTTTTGTCCATGGCCCCCTTTCAACCATTTCTTATTTCTATGGCCCCCCTCTTGCGAACATGAATAATTTTCTACCCCCCCCCGTTTTTCCATTAGAAGATAGTTATTTAAAAATTGTCTAAAATATATAAATATGTTTGAATTTAATTTGATTAATTTTTAATTTATGAAAATAACGAAAGAGCAAAATAAACGTAATAGAATACAGTAAAAAAATTAGAATAAATTATTTTCAATCAATGTAAATTCTGCGCTTGAAGACGACACAATGTCATCAAGTTACTGTAAATACAAATACAACGCCACAACAGGCAAAATGCCCAACGAGGTGGCTGAGAAAAAGATGCCCATAAAAATATGGATGTCATATATTTCAAAAATACAGCAACCCAATTAAAAATGCAATTAACGAAAATTATAAACAATATATATATGCATGATAGAATATTATACAATGCCCATAAAGAATATTATGGTTGTCTTAATCTAGGAATGGATAGCTTCTCGATTTACCCCAACATGTTTGTCGTATTTCTTTTTAAACGTGTCAATTGTTTTACAATTTACTACCTCCGGGGGTAAGCTATTCCATTTATTAACAACCCTATTAGAGAAAAATTCCCTGCGACACCATAACCTTGCATTGTCCCTCACCAATCGATACTGGTGTCCCCTTGTAAAAGCAGTCGATTGGCGGTGTACTAAAAGTTCATGGTCCATCCTATCCATCCCATTGAAAATTTTGAATACATAGATCATATCTCCTCGACACCTGTGTTCATCCAATGTAAACATATTCAAAAAATGAAGTCTCTGTTCATAACTCAAGCCCCGTGTGCCAATAAGGACACGCGTAGCTCTTCTCTGTATCCCTTCAACCAAGTGTATGTCCCTCTGTAGGTATGGTCCCCAAAACCTTACAGCATACTCCAGTCCATGACGAACTAAGCCTCGAAAAAGCGGAAGAATGACTAGGAGAACGCGAAGAGATCTTTTTGAAAATGAAACCGAGCATTCTATTCGATTTTTTCACCACCGCTGAACAATGTTCAGAAAACCTAAGCCGCTCGTCAATGAGAATTCCTTCTGGAAATCAAGGTAAACAACATCTACATTTTTGCTCTTACCCAAAGCCTTAGTCACGTGATCATAGAAACAAAGGAGGCTAATTGCACATGACTTCTCCTTCCTGAACCCATGCTGATTATCCGACAATACATTATTCTCGCCTATCCACTTCACAAACTGCCTTTTGATGATAATTTCCAAAATTTTCGAGATGGAGCTCGTCAAACTCACTGGACGATAATTGGACACCGCTTCTCTACCACCCTTCTTAAACATCGGAACAACATTAGCAAGTTTCCAATCCCTTGGGACGATACCCTCAGCAACACTACTCCTATATATCTGTGCGACTGGCCCCAACAATTCGTTAGCACATTCCCTGAGGACCCTGGGATTGATATCATCTGATACCGGTGCTTTTCTTGCACATACATTTCTTAGAAGATTTAGGGCCTCCACATCTTCTACTTGAATATCGTTGAGGGTTTTATTACCCCATGCAACACCCGTATATCGAATATCATTATCTCCATTAAAAACAGACGCGAAACAGTCATTGAAAGCACTACACATGCCTACATTGCTCTCTACCCTAGAGCCTGCTATCGAGAGGGAGCCCACCGTCCCCTTACATCCATTACTGACGCATCGAAAAAAAGATTTTAAGTCAAAGATAATGTTATCTGCCAACCTAGATTCAACTTCCTTTTTACTATCCCTTATCACTCTCTTCAACACTCTTCTTTTATCAGTAAGCAATGGTAGGTCACCTCGTCCACTTTTATACTCTCTGAATGCTCTTTTCTTTTCAAGATAAAGGTTACGCTCGCTATCCGTGAACCATAGAGGGTGCGATGTACAAATACGCTTTTTTCGAACAAAGGGTATGACGTCGTGGAAAACAGAGGACAGCTTCATACTAAATTCTTACCATTGACTTACCACCCCTACTGATTCCAACCAGTCTTTGAAAACTTTCTCTCAAAACATCAAAGTTGGTTCTTCGAAAACAAGGAACCAGTCTTTTGTTATCAACCTTACCCGAGGAAAAGTTAGTGAAATCTGACGATACGATGATCACTGGAAGAAAACTCTTCCCCCACCGAAACATGTTCAACAAGATCCTCAGAACTAGTAAGAACTAAATCCAAAATAGCAGTATCCCTGGTGGCTTCTAATACATGCTGATACAAAACATTTTCGAGCACCAACTTAAGAAAGTCTCTTTCATCTGATCTGATCTCTAGATGAAAGGTTCACCCAATCAATACCTGGGTAATTGAAATCCCCTAGTATGAGAACCCTCTTACGCTTACACATGTAGGAAAATTCACCATGGATGAAATTTGTATTATTTCAAATTAGTTTATTTTTATGTAAATGATTATGGTTTCGTTGAGAAAATGTCAGCTGTGGCTTCCAAAATACGCATTCTCTTGTAGTGATAAAAATTGCAAAAAGTGGTATCAAGCAGTTTTATTAGTTTTATTCTCTTCATGCGGATAAAAGTAGTTAAGAGTAGCCACACAAATTAATCACAATTGGAAAGTTCAACCTTTCACATCGTTTTCAACAATAATACATGTATCAAGGATGTAGGTTCATGTTGTAGCCATACTATGAACTTAAAAAAATGAACTAAAATACGTGTGAAAAATATTTAAATATTTGTTTGAAACATTCATTCCAGAGAAATCATGTGCGCAGTCACAGGGCCGGATTAACCATTAAGCTAAATAAGCACGTGCTTAGGGCATCAGTACTAAAGGGGCACCACCAAAAAGATATCATATGGTATTTTTTTTAATGCGCGGTTTTTTTTTCAACATCGATCATCCGATAGAAGATCCTAAAGCCGGGTTTTCCTAGAAGCAGGTTTCCTGTGCCACGCGCAACGTGATTCACCCAGCGCGACACGCCGTCCACTCACCAGTAAGACAAGCAGCATGAATGTTTTTACGTCCGGCGTGATTGGCCGACAGCTTCTGGAGGAGTTAAATGCGTCGTGCGCCGCGGTTTTGCCCCGATATTCTCTTCACTCTTCTGTGTTTTCTTTCCCTTCCCTTCAAACCGGAGCATGCAGACGACAGAGTAGCTGATGCCAAAGCCATATACTTTATATAGCCGCCCTGATCTGATGCGTCTCGCTAGGAAAACACAAACGCGTGGCGTGATTATGTAACACGTTTCTGTCGGCGCGAAATAGTCTAATTCGGTTCACGCTGCGCAACAAACCTATTCCTAGGAAAACCCGGCTTGAAATTTTAAGAACACTTGATTGTAATAGTTCAAGATCATTATCACAAGGATGGCACAAAAGATGAGAAACTAATAATATCACAAACTAGACCACATTATTTTGCTGAGTTTTTTGATTAGTTTTTCACAATTTTCATAAAGTACGCCCAGGGCTGTCTCTTAACATTATCACACGCCCACATACAAAGCGATTTTTCTGAGAGAGGCACTACTACCTAGCTAAAAATTCCTACCTACCTATTTGCATATTTAGTCTTGAAAATCGGAACCAGATCTAATTGTCACTTGGTTGCCAGAAGTGACCAGATGGGCCCCATGCAGCAAACCAAGTTCTACAGAATAAGGACATGATTTTTATGTGTCATTAGTGGATCAACTGTGTAGTTTGATCCATAGAAGTAAAAGAAATGCTACCATGTGTAAATTACGAACTTGAGGATGTATCTAAAAATAAAAAATACCCAAAATATATAACGGTGAATCGTCAGAAATAATATACCTACTGACAGGGCCACAACTGGATACTTGGTTAGCCGGGGCAACCACTCATTTAGGCACCCCCCCCCCGTAATGCTGAAGGATAGGTTAAATGGTTAAATTTGCGCCCCCTTTTTAATGCGCCGGGGGCACCAGATTCGCCTGCTCCCCCCAACTACTTGCGGCCCTGCCTATTGGTAATATTATGGCCATTCTAAGATTCAAAGGTTTCTCCTTGGAGTGTTGTTACAGTCTTTATCTCATCAATCGTTCGTCGTAGTGGTATGGCTCTAATTTTAAAAATTCTAAAAATGTGACCAGAAATTACCCTGTACGAGTTTTGAGGATGAAAATACAGTGTACGCAAAATAAAAAATGAAATTTTTATACGATCCTTCCCCTCCCCCCGTCCTCTAACTTCCAATTAGACAGTTGTTGCTCTTTCTCTTCTGAGCCCAACAAACAAATTACATGTTTCTAACTCCATTATTCCCTGAGATATTCAAATTCAAAAATCGGAGACCAGTTCAGGCTTAGGAGAATTTCACGGCCCAATGCAAAAAAACAAAAAAAATTGCGGCCCTCTCTAAAATTTTTTTATGTTGTTGCTCCCCGACTTACAAACTTTTCGAGTTACGAACATGAATCTTGAAATTTTGTTTTCATGAAAAGAACGAATTCTATCACACTCATTTTTTTTCATTATTTCAGGAACGCGTTGATAGTCTGGATCGTAATCAAACACGATCCATTGAGAGGGAATGACATTTAAATTAAATTCCCAAAATTCATAAATTATTAATAATAATTAGCACGTGGTCCACCTGCTGACACTTCATCGTGGCTCGAATCATATTGAACAGACATAAATTGTTGTCATACTTTCAAAGCGCTTCATCATCTCTTTATAAAATGTACGTTGCAATTCGTAACTTTGATCATTTTTCGAATTTTTTATTGCTATTGCAAAAAAATTCGGAAAAATTGCTATTTTTGTGTAATTAATGTAAATTAATAGAGGAATCAAGTACTGGAATTCCATGACCCCCACAAGAGTAGGGCTGACAGGCAAGATCGTCGTAATAGCATCATAAGCCCCTGAGCCAAAGGATTTTTTGGAGGCTCTACCAGAAAAATTCGTAAATTGAATCTGGTAACCCTATCTGAAGACCACATAATCCGTGTTTTCACTTATTTGTTCAATCATCCAAATTCCATATTTGTCCGAATGTTTTTGTGGAAAGAAATAATTATTTTTTCTACATAAAATCGATTGTTGCAAATATACCAATTTTGTTACCAAAATTTTCGTCTCATAAAAAAATTTCATGCCAAAAAATGACAAAGAACTCTCTTTCATCATCGCATGAGTTGCCTGAAATTTCGAGATTAAATGGCAGCACCAACAGTATATAAATCAAGCCTCCGGAGAGAGAGTAGGACGTCAGCGGTCTCCGCCTTGGCAGTGCTAAGAACTGTGTCCCCCAACATCTTTTGTCGGAACATCACGTGACACGGTGAAAACAAACACGATCCCCCCCCACCCCGGTTATTTTCTTATGGCATAATTAGGAGTTTAAAACAATAAATGAAAAAATATTTTCAGCTTGGACGAGATAATTCCAAAATTAATGAAAGTTATAATTTCAGCATTAAAGAAAGATAATTTCAGCATTAATGGAAGAAAATATTCTAGAATTAATGTAAGAGATAATTACAGCATTGATAAAAGTGATAATTCCAAAATTAGTGAAAGAATCAATGAAAGAGATAATAATAAAATTAATGAAAGAGATAATAATAAAATTAATGAAAGAGATAATAATAAAATTAATGAAAGAGATAATAATAAAATTAATGAAAGAGATAATAATAAAATTAATGAAAGAGATAATAATAAAATTAATGAAAGAGATAATAATAAAATTAATGAAAGATAATTCCAGAATGAAGGAAAGAGATAATAATAAAATTAATGAAAGATAATTCCAGAATGAAGGAAAGAGATAATTCCGAAATTAATGAAAAAGAGATAATTTCAAATTTAATGAAAGAGATAATTCCAGAATTAATGAAAGAGATAATTCCAGAATTAATGAAAGAGATAATTCCAGAATTAATGAAAGAGATAATTCCAGAATTAATGAAAGAGATAATTCCAGAATTAATGAAAGAGATAATTCCAGAATTAATGAAAGAGATAATTCCAGAATTAATGAAAGAGATAATTCCAGAATTAATGAAAGAGATAATTCCAGAATTAATGAATTAATGAGATATAATTTCAGAATCAATGAAAGAAATAATTCCAGAATCAATGAAAGAAATAATTCCAGAATCAATGAAAGAAATAATTCCAGAATTAATGAAAGAATATTCAAGAAATTATGAAAGAAATGATTCCGGTATTAAATAAAAATAATTTAATCTTTTTTCACCTCTTTTTAGATGAGTTCTTCTCTCTATCCGTCTTTTAAATCTTTAAAACCCAATATTTAGAGACCGAACTGTACATTTCTATGGAAAAATTGCCAGGCGGGAAGTTTGTTTTCACCGAGTCCCGTAATTTCCTTGCATTTGATGTCGCTGCAATCGCGGTAGCTGGATGCTCCCTCCAGTAATGTATAATCTCTGTCGTCTGCTTCTCTCCAGGTTACTTGTTTTGGGCGTCTCCTTGTGTCCTGAAAAAATGACTGAACTGGCAGTTCGAACTTCCAGTTCTGTTTGTGGGCTTAACTCGTAGGGAACCGACTTCTTGTCTGTCGTCTGCTCATTAAGAGGCTCTTTGTTTTGGACGTCTCCTTATGCTCAAATAAAATAACCGAACTTATAGTTTAAATTTCCAGTTCAGTTCACGAGCTTTGTTTATAAGGAACTGAGCCGAATAAAGAATATAGTTTTTTTTTAACTTTGAACTTCATCATCACCACGTGAGTCACTTTTAAATTTGACATTAGATGGCAGCACATTACTATAAACTGCATTGTGGAAAAATTCACTTTTTACGATCTTGCCTGTCGTCGGACGTGGAGGACCTTTATTATGGATGTCTCTTTGGGTCTTGAAGAAATTATTGAACTGGAATTTTGATCTTTCAGGTCAGTTTATAAGCTTTGTTTATAAGGAGCGTAGCTGAATGAAGAATCCGTCAGCAGCTTAGAATATTTCATATCTTCAAAACGGGGTGGTTGATGACGTAAGCCACCTTCAACCCCCCCCCCATCCCTGTCATCAAAAGTCAGCAAATCCGAAACCCCCTCTTATCAGTTTGTTGACTTTAATTTCGATACGGTGAAAATCTGATATTTCGTTGGATGACAAGTTACCTTCAAGTGGCTTTTTAGTTCGTAATATGGCCGCTCTCTCGCAGGCGAACGAAGCAACGTACGAGTTGGCTTAAACACAACACAATATTTCGCATAATAGTCTGTACTATATTTAATATACAAGGTGCATAGGGAACGGGGCATACGGCATTTTACTGGCGAACCATTGGTCCTAGAAGCATACTTCCAATTGGAAAAAGTACCCTAATAACGTGTAGTACTCAGATATTTGATTCATGTTGCCAGGGGTTACAGAGTTATTAAAATAAAAATATTAACTTTTTATGTGGACACCCTGTGCCCCAAAACCCAAATGGAAAGTTGTTTCTCGGTCTCCAACAAAAAAATTCAACGTTTCTAAGTGCAATATTCACTGAGATATTCGAAGAAAGTTGCAAAGAAACAGCATTGAATGAGGGGAAACCATTCTACCCGCATTTAATGCTGTTTTTTTTCCCGAATTTCCTCAATTTTTCGAATTCGCTTATCTCGGTGAATATTGCACTTAGAAACGTGAAATTATTTTAGTTGTCATCGGAAAAGACAGAGCAACAACTTCTTAATTGGGTTCTTTGCCACACGGGGATGGTATAATAAGTTGTTTTTTTTTTTATTTTATAACTAGACAATCCCTTACAACACGAATGACATATCTGAGTTGGACACGTGATTTGGATACTTTTTCTACTTGGGTATGTCTTTAAGACTAACGACTCGCCAGTAAAGTGCCATACGCCCTGTTACCCATGCAGTCTGCATACGCACGTAAAAAAATAGTTTGAGACGAAATACAGTCGACTCTCGTTTTAACGAATACCGTTATAACGGAAAAAAAATGCCGTTTTAACGAAAACTTTTCTAATGCCCCGGATAAGTTTACATAGGAACGATATAAAAATCTGAAATTCCCTTGTAACGAAATTTCTTTATTACTCCGGTCTCTTGGAGTTCATTATAATGGGGTTTGACTATATTCCCACCAAAAAAAATCTGATATTTTTCCACTAAAGTAATTGAACTTTTGCAATTTGATCTGAAAACAGTCCTTTTTATAATGATTATGTCATTTTACTTTTATAAATTTCGGAAGGAAACAAAAGGAAGAAAGGGTGGGGAGAAAAAAAGAAAAATGGCCAAGAGGGGCTCGGTTGTGCGTAAATGCCATGAAATTCCACTTGTGCGCAAGGGGATTCGGGCCTCACTCTCAGTTTTATGACAAAATTTCACATTTATGAGACGTTTGACTACGGTCACGATTAATCTCTATATATAGCTTTCAATATTAAAATATTTCATTTATACGAAGCACAATTTCAATTATTTGGCATTTTCATTTTGACTCGAACTCCAAATCTTTGGCATTTAGACATCATTTCCAACTATCAAATCCACGAGGTTTTTGCAGATTGTGAAAAATGCGTCGCTGAATTGGTTTTGCATGCGTATTATCAACACTAAAAACCACAAATTTTAGGTTGAGTGATACAAAGATACGCATTGAGCCGGTCGGTTGTGGACATTTCAAAGTGAAGACTTACGTGAGAATTTATTACACGTTTCTGAAAAATCCGCAGATGCCCTGACTCTCAAATAAACGGATTTCAATTGCTTTAAATGTGGTCATACGCCATTTTAGAATTTTCTTTTCTAATGTCCACAACATTGTTCTTGCAGGATAGGAAAATTGCATTGAAATTATTTGCGATGTTGCAGGCCAGCAGCAGGCTTACGTAGTAGGGCAGTTAATAGGAAGCATTACAGTATAGTATATTAAAAAAACTTTAAAGATGTGGTGTGAATCTTAGTCCTACTAAGTCCCAATACATTATCTGCTTGGATTGTACATAGAAACCAATCAGCAAACCAAAGGACGTTAAGACCGTCTTAAATATGTTTAAAATCACGTTTTCCTGTTAAATTGAAAGGAATGGCATAAGAACACTTGCGATTGAGACACAAAAGCAAATTTATGCAATTACAGTTTCTTAAGTTGTACAGCAATGTAGTTTTAAAAAATGCAATTTCGTGGGTATTTTTCCTCATGTATGATTTGGTCTCTTGGAGTTCGTTATAACTGAATTCGACTTTATTTCTTTTCAGTGGAGGCAATGGGTGGTGGCACACCCTTCCCTAAAAATTCATTAAAAAAATACCCCAGCGCAGTCGTTCTTTATTCGATTTTTATAAATATATTCCCCATCAGACCACTCAGGTTTAGAGGTGTCGCGAGTTCGATACCCGGTTCGTCCTTGTCAGAAAACTTTCCTGCCATAGGGGTACAACAAAAAATGACAACTTGAGCGCAGCACAAAATTACTGAGTCCCCCATCGAGGGGTTAGCGCACCAACCTCTCGATGAGTATAAGAAACAAGCCTGCCGTTCGGAATCGTCAATAAATTGTAGGTCCCGGGGTCTAATTAGCCCTCGTCGTGCGCCAAAAATGATCAATGATCAGACCACTCAGTGCCGGTTGAAGATAGCTTTGTGATAAACTAGATGGCTATCCGTCTGTAATTGCATGAAAACGATGGGGTTTTTTTAAAAGCTTTCACTTTTCACCCATCTACTTCTTGGATTGCATTTACTACCAGCACTCAAAAGAATGCCAATGAATGGCCAAGAAATCTTTGTCTGCTTTCTTTATGGCAGCCCTCTTTGAATGAAAAGTCTTCAAACACCCACACAATTTTCTGTCTTTACAGTTACTCCATTTTGCTTTAAACCTCTTCTATAATTTGTGTCAGGGCCTACTGTCACCCCCAAGTCGTAAACCCACCGAGATTACATGAACAACTTATTTTATTGCCTTCCTCATGTTAATGTTACTTGAATAGCGGAAAAATTGCGAAAAATATATTCTATGCATTTTTTTGTTTGAAATTAAATTTTTTTTAGTCAGAGTGACTAAGAAAATTTAATTCCACAAACTTCTTCGTGGCCCCCGTATCAGTAGCCGTGGCTCCCCTTTTGCCAGAGTTTCATTCGTGGCCCCCCTGGAATATCCTAGGGCCCCCCTGAGGCCATATGGCCCCCGGTTGAGAACCACTGATCTATAGTGTAGGGGGGAACCGGTCGGTGAACCACCAAAAGAGTGATCTACAGAATTTGCTAGCATGTGAGTGACCAAACAGTGTGCAAGCACGTGGGTGGCCTAAACAAGGATACAGTGAACGAACAAAAGAGTGACTTAAAGAGTATGCAAGCATGTGAATGAACAAAATAGTGGGCAAGCACGAGAGTGAGCAAAAGAGTGACCAAGAAAGTGAGCAAAAGAGTGACCAAGAGAGTGAGGACTTGACAGAGAGACACAAGAAAGAGTGACCAAGCAAATGTACAAGCATGTGAGTGAACAAAAGAGCGCATTATGTTCGAAGGAGTATTTACGGGGGCTCGGCAAAGCGTACTATAGATTAGGATGGCAAATTTGAGGAATGAGTGATCAAGAAGATTAAACTAGAATGGGAGAAGAGCGACAAATTTTGTGTAGCACAGAGGCGTCAAAACCATAAATCCGCCTCTAGTGACGGGGGAAGTGGAAGGTAATAGAAAAAGTAACGGGACATTTTATTAAAAAATTTGGGGCGGCCAAAATTACTGAAACATCCGGTTATATGGTCATTATAAGTTTCTGGCCCACGATAGGCCAAAAATATCGCGTATCGGGCGCGGGGACTTAAAAAGTCGTGCATCCCTGGCAAGCAGTAAAAAAGTATTTACAGCTAAAATTACGGGAGAATACGAGAATGTCCCGTAAAATACGATCACACAGTCACCCCGATCACATTCATCTTCGCCTCTTCACCCTTGTTCTTATTCTCGGAGCAATTACACTTTTCAACGCCTCCATAGAAAACTCTTATCCACACAACAAAACCACAAAGTACACCATGATGATGCAAATTCCATGGAAATGATGATTTCCATGAACTCAAGAAAATAGTAGAAAAAGAAATTTCCCTCTTGTTTCTCTTGGTGGCTCTCGAAATAACGCCCTTATACGGACTTGCTCTCGAAAATACCGGGTGTAACCCCGGTTTTGAACCTTGAATTCACACATCACGGTCACAATGGCGCTCGCACACACACACACATCTGATGATATTTATATTTTTCTCCAATTCCAGCCCAAAATACTATTTGCATCTTACACTTGGCAGCGCCCTTCGAGAAATATTCATTTTGTTTAAATTGTATATTTATTATTATTCAGGTTATTGTGTATTACTTATTACACGAATGTATTTCTAGAATTAATATTTCACTGACTCTATTCATGTTTACTGACAGGTTTTCTTTATATATTATTTCGAGAATTTTCTATTCATTGAATATAAGAATATTTTGTTTTTGTTGTTATGTACACGTGATGAAATGGCGTAACACTATACGTTTGAAGGTCTCTGTGTCAAATGCACCTTTTAGGTCGACGACCGAATGAATGGTAAAAAAAAGGGTCGTTCGAATGAAATATACAGACCGAAACTTTTTGAAACTGAGTTGTGTATTTGTTTCTTTTTTTTCGAATTTCAGTTAACCGTTGCTGTCGATGAATGGGAGAGCTATCAGACCAAAGTTGGTAAGAAATTACTCTCATTAAAAATTAATATCTCAAAAAAATTTTTGGTTGAAGTATTAACTCATTAAATATTAATGAAGTTTCTAGAGGAAAACTTGTCATAGCTAGAGAGATATACTTTCATAGTTCTATACATGTACACTGCTGGCCAACGTAAATGCAACACCCTGAAGGAAGCATGCAAATAATATGAAATTTACAGCACGCATTAGCGGAGGTGAGATATGCAAATGATTAGAATTTCAGCGCAGACGCACATCACGCGCGCCTGTGGCGCCACTTCAAAGCGCTATTTAAGGCTTGGAGATTTCGACGATTTGAAGTACGGCAATTGTGTTTTTCTTGTGGTTTTTTCAAAAAAACGATCAATTATGCCTCGTAGAAAACAGCGATCATCTTTTGATCAAGTATCCGAGTTCGACAGAGGAAGGATAGTGGCCTACCGAGATTGTGGATTATCTTCCAGGGAAATCGGTAGTCGTGTTGGACGAAACCAAACAACTGTAATGCGGATATGTGATTGTTGGATGAAGGAGGGTACGACGGACCGACGTGTTCGATCGCATCCACCTCAGTGCACCACTTCACGTGATGACAGGCGTATGGCAGTGACGGATCTCTCAGCCACATCACGAACCATAGCACAGGACATTCAGTCTGTACCGCATCATCCAGTGTCTGCGCGTACCATTCGACGCCGTTTACAGCAGAGTGGTCTGTCCACAAGACGTCCATTGCTTCGTCTACCCTTGACGCAGAACCACAGACGTCTCCGCCGCCAATGGTGCGATGAAAGAAGGATGTGGACGGCACAATGGAATGAAATTGTCTTTACTGACGAGTCACGCTTCTGTCTGCAACACCACGATGGTCGGATTCGAGTCTGGAGACACCGTGGAGAGAGGATGCTGAACAGCTGCGTTATGCACCGCCACACTGGTCCTGCACCGGGTATTATGGTATGGGGCGGTATTGGATATCACTCTCGCACTCCTCTAGTACGCATTGCCGGTACTTTAAAAAGCTAGCGCTACATCTCCGAGGTGTTGGAGCCAGTTGTCATTCCTTACCTTCAGGGCTTGCCCACAGCCATATTTCAACAGGATAATGCGCGACCACACGTGGCACGCATTGTCCAAAGGTTCTTCGTCAATCGCCAGATTGGATTGCTTCCCTGGCCAGCTCGCTCTCCGGATCTTTCGCCGATAGAAAACATGTGGTCCATGGTTGCTCAACGATTGACCCAGATTACATCCCCAGCTGCCACACCAGATCAACTTTGGCAACGCGTGTAAGCTGCTTGGTCTGCTGTACCCCAAGAACACATCCAAAGTCTCTTTGAATCAATGCCGAGGCGTGTGGCAGCGGTGATCTCCAATAATGGCGGCTACTCTGGCTACTGATTTTGGCAGGAACCACACTTCACAGAAGTCTATAAATTTAATCATTTGATGCTTGGTCAACATGTTATCTACAAAATAAATATTGTTGCGATATCTCTTGCCTTGCTTGGTGTTGCAATTTGGGTGGCCAGCAGTGTATTTATTTGATGAAGTGAAAGCGTTCATAATGGTCACCTCTCTCTCTCTCTCTCAAGGCCAAAAAAAATTATTATTATTTTCATTTTAAGGGGATATGGGACGTTCAAATCATGAAAATAACGAAATGTTTCTTATCACACAAAAAATAGCAAAATTTTCGTAAAATATTTGTCAAGAAACCGTATTAAAATTTGTTATTTTCCTACTGCGATTTTATAATTAAAAAATTGTGATTTAGGGGAATAATACCTTCATTTCTAGTTTTCTCCGTATTTGTTTTTTGTCACGAACTGATATTCAAAACTTCCGTTGCGAACCAAATTTCGATCAATTTACTCCAAATTTTACATACTTGTTTCTTATGACCTATTTGAGATAACTAAGCGTCCGTTTTTAAATCCATCAATATTTACTGCTAAAAATACGAATTAATTGCTAAATACGTGAAAAAAGTTTTCGTTTGGTACGATTTATTTCAGTCTTTACTTTTTTTGTCACATACCGTTGGACACATGTTAAAATGCATGCCTATAAATGTGTGTGTGTGTCTTTGGAAGCACGGTAAAAAATATGAACGGATTCAATCTAAATAGGAAACGCAGGGGGCGAATATAGCTCATTTCCGTTCTGCGGTTTTTCAACAAGTTATTCATTAAACATAAAAATTTTCCAAATAATTTTGATTAGATTCACCAAAATGCACTCTATTTCAAAACAAATTTAGCTGAAAACATTAAAGAAATATATAATCAATCTTCATTTCGAACGTCCCTTGTCCTTTTAAAAGCTTTTGGATTCAATTTTGGTGGATTCGATTTTCTGGTTTCTGTTTATTCAACATTACCTTAAATTATTTTTCTATTCTTTTACCCAACTTGCTTTTTCTTTTACTTTAGTCTGTTCAGTTCTGTTTGGTTTTTGTGCGTCCAATAGTTTTCGTTTTCCATTTTATCAGTTTAATTTTTTTTAGAGTTTACCGTTTGATTTTGTTTAGAGTTTACCGTTTGATTTTGTTTAGAGTTTACCGTTTGATTTTGTTTAGAGTTTACCGTTTGATTTTGTTTAGAGTTTACCGTTTGATTTTGTTTAGAGTTTACCGTTTGATTTTGTTTAGAGTTTACCGTTTGATTTTGTTTAGAGTTTACCGTTTGATTTTGTTTAGAGTTTACCGTTTGATTTTGTTTAGAGTTTACCGTTTGATTTTGTTTAGAGTTTACCGTTTGATTTTTACAGTTTGCTTTTTCCGTTCTGCCAGTTTTATTCGGTTTTAGTTTCATTTCAGGTTAGTTTGCTTTTGGTTTCATTATCACAGTTTAAAAACCGGGGAAAAAAGCAAACGAGACTGATAAAATGAAAGTAAATCATTTTATCAGTTTTAAAATAATAATTGATAGATGTTTGTCGGTATAAATGATAACGAAAGAAAATAAAAATTCGTGTGTATATATATAAAATTTGTTTTTAATTTATAAAATTTATTCATTAATTTTAATTTTTATAAAATTTCAGTTTATCAGTTTAGTTTGTTTCTAGTTTTAGTTCATCGATTTAATTTGCTTTTGGCTTCAGTTCATTAATTTGTTTCTAACACATTTTTAATTCCAACCTGCTTTTCCGTACAGTTAATATAATCAAATTTTCTCAGATGAATTTCTGTATTCTACTTCAAAGTAAGTTTCCGGCTTAGTTTTGTGGAAGTTAGTTCCCGAGCTTATCTATGAGAAATAATGTGACAGCTCAGCCTTTCTATGTAATATATTTATATCTATCACGTAGTCTATTGAGTAGTTTTTACTTGTTAACTAGGAGAACACCCTTCAGTTGCTTCATTATGAGGAATCGACTAGGAGTAGAAGCTTCAAGTCCAATCCACACCTTCTCGTGGTGCATCCTGTAAGTAGTAGCATGTTTAACACGTGGTGAACGGACGCGGATGGGCTTCCTCCAACCCGCACTGGCCAGCGTGGAGAATTGCGGTCATAAACCCTCTAAAGAGAAATATGAACTTTGTCTATAAACCCAGGGCCCTCATTCCCCAGCAGTCTGAATTTCCCTGATTACGGCAGCAACCAGCAAGACATGAAGACAGAGGGTGCTAAGAATCTCTGGGTTGAACCAAGCTGCCATAAGATGATGACCTTGGCCACATGTAACGGATGAGTACATCTGATAGAGTTGCAAAATAGGTTAGCAAATATCGTGCAGATACCGGATACAGATTATACAAGTCTATGCACCAACAACAAGCTATTCCAATCAAGAAGTAGAAGACTTTTATGAAGAATTAGACGAGATGCACAGTATAAAGGAAACCATCATATATCAAAATAGTAATGGGTGACTTCAATGCCAGAATTGGAGAGAGAAGAAATGGTGAAAGCTCAGTTGGAAGTCATGGTGTACGTAACGACAGAGGAAACAGACTCGTCGAATTCGCAGAGAGCGAACAGTTATGCATCATGAATTCGTTTTTTGAGAAGAAACCCCAAAGAAAGTGGACCTGGAGAAGTCCAACTGGAACAACAAGCGAGATCGACTACATCCTATATATCTAATAAAAAGCATATGATCCAAGACTGCAGTCTTCAATACAGGAAGCGATCATCGACTGGTGAGATGTAGAATAATGCTTAACACTAGAATGGAAAGAGCGAAACTTATCAAAAATAGAAAAACTGTCATCGATATGGCAAAGCTGCAAGAACATCGATATGAATTCCAGTTAGAGCTGAAGAACCGATTTTATTTGCTATATAACACCACTGAGGAGGGACAAGATGTCACCACTTTAACCATTACCCTAAAAGAAGTCGCTGGAGAAAAAGAAATCAAACCGGTGAAAAAAATAACAGAAGAAACAAAGAAACTGATAAAAGATTAAGATCAGATTAAGAAGAATGACCCTTAATCAAAAGTGGAATATGCAGAACTTTGTAAGACAATACGAAAGCGGATTACAGAAGATGTCAGGAAGTTTAATTGCGATATTATAAAGAAAGCACTGGAAGATAATAGCAGCTTGAAATCAGGCAAAACAAAAACTGTGTGTTGGGAGAAAGGAAATTTTTGCACTAAAAAGGGAAGATGGAACCATCACAAAAGATGGAAATGAAATCATTAGTATTGTTTAGGAATTTTATGATACTTTATACAAGCTTGTGAAGAGCAGGATCGGAACAGGAACAAAAGAAAATAGAGCAGAATTTGTACAAGTAGCACCTGTGCTGAAAGAAGAAGTCTACAATGCTATAAGATGTATGAAAAAGGGAAATGCCCAGGTGAAGATTGGATTTCAATAGACATTATTAAAGAAGCAGGAGAAGAATTTGTCAGTATGCTAGCTTCTTTGTTCACAAATTGTCTCACAAAATCGGATGTGCCTGAAGATAGGAATAACGCAATGATGGTTCTTTACAAAAAGGGTGAAAAGGAGGGTATCAAGAATTATCGACCAATCGGACTCCTATCAGTAATTTATAAAATCTTCAATAAAGGGCTCACATATAGGCTTGAAATCAAATTGGGCGAAGCCCAACGAAAAGAACAAGCTGGATTTCGAAGTGAATTTAGTACAATGCATCACATCCAAACAATCAGGGAACTCATAGAGAGACACAAGGAATACGAATTACCATTGTGTATGGCCCTCATTGATTTTGAGAAAGCGTTTGACTCTGTCTTCACATCTGCTGTTAAAGCTCTAGATGTAATTGGGGTAGAGAAGACTTACATCTCAATATCATCAAGAAACTATACGAGAAAACAACTGCAACCTTTCGTTTGGATAAAGGAAAACCAAAGATTAAACCTGGGAAAAGTGTCAGACAGAGTGATACTATCTCACCGAAACTCTTTACCGCTGTTTTAGAAGCATTTAGAAAAATGGATTAGGATGAGAAAGGAATTGAAATAAATGAAGATTTTCTCACAACCATTTGCGTATTGTATTCGACATTGTTGTTATCAGCAATAATTCCGACGAACCAGAAGAAATGATACAAGAACAGGCTAAGGCAGGTGGGTTTGGAAATGAATCTGCGAAAGGCTCAAGTTATGTTTAACTCCTTTTCTTTGAAGAAGAGGATCCTGCTCCATAACACAGAGATAGAAGTAGAAAGCTATGTATACCTGGGACAAGAAATTACAATAGACAACGGAATCATTAATGAAATAAACAAAAGTATCAGGATTGGATTGAACACTTTTGGCAAAAACTGTGTTCTTCTGAAGAGTCGCATACCATTATGCTTGAAAAGAAAAGTGTTTAACCAGTGTGTGTGCTACCAGCACTGACTTATGGAGCTGAAACATGGATACTCACGAGCAAGACGATACAAAGGCAAGGATATAGACAACACAAAGGAGCACGGAAAGATGTATGGTAGACATCACAAGGAGAGATAGAAAACGAATCACTTGGATAAGGAAGCGCACAAAGGTACGTGATATCATGGAAAGATTTAAACGTCTAAAATAGAAATGGGCTGGACATATTGCAAGAAGACAGAGACAGGGCAACAGAGGGAACCCAAGTATTCTGGGTTGGTACCCCCGTGGTATTAAACGTCCGAGAAGGCGTCCCCACGCAAGATGGATCGACGAGATCAGAAAAGTGACTGGAGTCAACTGGATGGCTTTTGAGCATCAGACAGAGCAACATTTAGATTACACCTTTTCATCCAGCAGTGGATTGAAGATGGATGATGATGATGATGATCAATCACGTACTTACATTGCAATAAGAATTGAATAAAATTGAGTTTGATAAAATATATTGATAATTTACATTGATAAAATATCAGTATAATTTTAAAAAAGTAACTAAATTGAAGAATCAAATTCAATTTTGAATTTCTGAATTTCTTTTATAAAATCGAATCAGCTATTAGATATTGATCAATGTATTGCATATAAAAAAAAGCTCGTACATCAATTTTTTTCCGTATTTTTTTGTATATAAAAATCACTAAATTATATAGCACAAGCTTACGTAACAATTCAATCGCCAGCCTGTAACCCGTACGTTAAAAAATAAAAACCTAAAACTAATTATGATTCCCCCCATTATTGTTCTGATCCCAATCGATCAAAAAAATAACCTTCCGCTCAGTGTACTTTTTCTTAAAATAAATGCACTTGAGCATCACTTGAAATTGATTACTTCATGAAACCGTAATTCGTGAATTAGAAGAAGAGCATCTTAATCTTTTCGAGACGTTGATCATAGCTGTTATCCAGCATTGATCGATCGTGAACCTTAAGATTTCGATAGTCCATTAAAACCTCATCACATTGCTGAGTAATCTCGGATGTTTGCAGTTGTTTTCGTCTCGATCCAGCTTATTTAGCTGGTTCCTGTTGGTTGATAGGGTTCATCAGATCCTTCTGGGCAAAGTTGACTTAAAAGACAAAACTCGATTGGCTGTTTGGTTTCATATTTCACCTGGAACTTTGATGACTAAATTCAACACTGTGTTTGGTTTCGTGGGAATTGTCCCAAATTAACGGTGTTTCCGTCGCGACTTACGATTGATGGGTTGACCGCATCGTTTGGTCGATTAACCGGCTGTAAATATTTGAAGAATTACCGGTTCACGAGTGACTGGGAACTGTTCATCATTGTTTTTAGTTTTAATGCATGTGACTGTGATCTATTGAATTTATTACCAATTGAATATGAATGTATTCACAACTTTCCTCGTATTTAAATGGCAATTTTCTGTATTTTAGGAAATATTTTTTCGAAGCTAGTTTGGAACAAGTACGAAGAATACTTGAACCTATACACTGCAGTGACGTTACCGTAAGTTGATTGGTGATTGATTAAAAGAATTTGCAATTCTTATCAAAACGATTTCTTGTAATTTATCAATTTTTTGCCATCAGTTTGCTGGTCGCTGGTCAAAGCCTTAAGTAAATTGTATCAACTGCATTGCTTGTGGCTTGATTTAACTAGCAAAATGACGTGTTATACAGGGTGTTTCAAAATTCACGCACATCACAGTTTAAGAATGTTTTCCTAAATGACTATTTAACAAAAATAACAGATTAAACCTATGAATTGAAACATTAAATGTTGAAAAAAAAAATCTTGCTGGAAATGTAGACCCCTTTTACAGACACATAGCCACAATTACATTTTTAAACAGATTGCTCGAGACTTTACGAAGTCTGCGATAATTTAATGTCTGATAATGCACTGATGATATTAGTTTTCAGTTAATCCATCGTATGCGGATTATTGCAGTACGTAACATTTTTAAGATTGCTCTAAAGGAAAAAGTCCTCGGAGTTATGAGGCCGGTGAAAGAGGCGATCTAAGTCCGCTTGTAATGACTCGATCGACACAAAATTCATTTAATGGGGTTACTGCACGAAAATTTTCCAAAAAAAACATATTTCCGAATTTTTCAATTTACAAATATTGTGAAATTTTCTGCGTCTATGTTCAAGTTTTTGTTCTACCCTGTACTAGAAATATTTTTTTAATGTTTTGAAATATACTGCTGACAGGTATTATACATGCTAATGTTTCCCACTAAAATGCTCTTTTCTCAAAACTGTGTTGTTAGATAAGGAAAATTTTTTCCTTCACCACTCATTCAAATGGTTCGAAACTTTGTCTCTCTCAACACTATGGTGTTACATACTTTAACACGAGGATTTTTTATTAAAATTATTCAAAAAAATTTTATGTCACAAAATATGGGTAAATTTTGGTGATTTTTGAAAACGTTGCATGTTGTTAAAGTTAAAATTCTATGAAAAATATAACTCAAACATTTAAATATTCCTTAAAGGAAGGATATTTTTCCTTTAGGGAATCATGAGAAGCTAAGATCGTGCACCAACACCTTAGAGGGATTGAAAACTTTCATTAAAAACATAAAAACTTTCTTCTGACGTAGTAGCACTATCCTGTTGAAACCAGGATTCCCATTCATCACTCTTCAACAATGAAATGAATTGAGTAATAATGTGTGTATATAGAGTTTGCCACCAACAGTGGAATGGGGAGGGGAAAGCCCACAAAATCCACCGGTGTGATACAGCGCACCAAAAACAATTAGTTTTTTAATCATTTAAAAGCTTTTTATGAACAACGTGAGTGTTCGTAGTGGACCAACACCAAAATTTCAGGCTATCTTAAAACTGTGGCATATTGCTATGATCCACGTACGATTGATGAACTCAAGACTAACACCATTAATGTAATCAGACATTAATTCTCACAGACTTTGTAGAATCTCGTGCAATATGGTAAAAAAACAAATGTACCTCTGTGTGCGTGAAAAGGCCAGCATTTTCAGCGTTTGTTGTAAATTCTAAGTGTTTTTAAACTTTTATTTAAAGCTAATGTGTTTCGATTCATAAATTTAATCTGTTATTTTCTGTTAAATAGTTACTATTTATTTGAAAAGAACATTCATAAACTATGATGTGTGAGAATTTTGAAACACCCTTCGAATTACACAATGATGGGGGACTAGATACGAAGGTTTGGGAAGATTTCTGTGTGAAAAAAACAATCGTATCCCTTCCTGGTGGAAATTTTCGGAACTATAAGGTGTCCTGTAAATTCGTAATTAGTTTTAAATTTATAATTGTAGGAATCGGTAGATTTCAATGCAGTTTACGTAAAAGTTGTTTGTTATTTGTTCAAATTTGTTTCACTGGCAGTTCAGTTTGGTAGTTCATTCGAATTTTTCATTGGTAGAGGTCACTGCACAAAAGCAAATCAGGTGTGATTGGATCTGATCGTTTCTTCAATCTCTTGTGTCCGAAACGATCGCGAAGCTTCAGCCGGTGATTTGTGGCTGATATAAAACAACTTCACTCATAGTGAAATCATCCACCAATGTCAACATCACAATGAAAACCTCACATTTCGTTTACGAAAGTGACGAGAACATTCAGAAATGAGCTGTTAATCATACACCCTGGATTTTATAGAACTCTGATTTATGTATTCCTAGACTGATCATATCTCTTTGAGATAAATACGGGACATCGGGATTCCAAATACGGGAAAATACGGGACATCACCAATTATCGCCAAAAACGACGCCAAAACCAAACAAAATTGCCAAATGTTGTTGAAATTACGGAAAAACCACAATGGCGGGAAATGATGCATTACTGTAAACTGCAGTGGATTAAAATGTATTCCACGAAAAAAAAAAAGTTTACCAAGGCAGATTAATATTCCCATATATAGTTGTAATTATCATACAATAATTTATGAGTTGAAAAATAATTTCAATCTTTGTCTTCAATAAAGAATAAAAATTCAAGTAGGCTTCGTGCGAAATACGGGAAAAACCGGGACACTTTTGTCAAAAAGTCGGGACTGTCCCGGGAAATACGGGACGTATGGTCACCATATGTATTCCTAGTGACTTGCTTTCGTGCAGCGCCCTCCACCGACAAAAATTTGAATAAATATTTTTCTGTACCAAAAAGAAATTCTTTCGTGAGAATAACTTTTTTTTGCAAACATACCATACATTCAAATATACCAACTCCTCTAGTTTTTATGAATTTTTAAACTATTTACCGATTCATGGGACATCCCGCTTGTTAAATGAGAATTTTAACAATATCATAGCAACTGAATCTGGAGGCTAAGGTTACTTCATGCCCCCCCCCCCCCAAAAAAAAATAATTGTGGAAATTTTTTTAAAAATTTTCTCCAAAAAAGTTACCGAAATTTTCGTACCAAAACGTTTTCTATACCCTGTGCTGTTCTGGCGGTCACATATATATAGAAGTTCATATCACTGCCTCGATTAAGGGGCATTTAAAATAAGGGCGCTTGTTTGGTATGCACGATTTTGAACTATGGCAATAGATGGCAAAAATAAGAAAAAAACATCAAATTTATTGTTTATGGGAAGATCATAGGAGAGATATCTATATATAAAATTGATTTTCTGTGTGTATGTTCTATATACAAATCTACAATTTTAGATCGATCGTCACCAAATTTTGCATATATATACCAAATGGGACCCGACTTGAACGACAGGCTACTTTAAAATTTCGTCAGAGCAGGGCAAATGCCCCAAATGGGCAAAAAAACTGTCGGGCAACAATGGTTTTTGGGCCTGAACAATCGCTCTCGGAACGTTTACTTTGGTTACCGTGGTTTCCTAGCAATGCATTTCAGACGTGCTGTATATGTCTTTACAATGGTTTGTCACTTCAGTGCTATACGCATATGTATAATAGTTTATGCCTTTATAATGGTTTGCCACTTTTTCAATCCTTTCAGTAATGACAGCTTTTTGAATAGACACCATCATCAGCATCACTTTGAGGGTCAAGCAAAGGATGGTCCCCATAGAAATCAGTGTTAAAATTGCCGATTTTACTGTAGAAATGCTGAAATTTGGTGGGGTTTTCCGCCACATCAATAAATTTAAAAATTGTATAGAATTCCCGATTTCGGAAATATTGTGTTTGCTTAGAGGTATACGAAGCCCAGGAGATTGAATATGAAGTAATTAGCCGGACCTATATATACTTTTGAGTTGGATATTCGTGCAATAACATTGATTTCAACTTCTTATTTATATCCTCTCAATCATGAAAATTAATGTCTCCGTATTGTCTCTTAATTCATTCATTTTTACGTTTCTTTAAATCTATCTTTTATGAGTCGCGCAGGAAGTCCTCATGTTGGTTAACTTAGACACGGTTTGTATGTCCCTCAAAGAAAGAGAGATATCACGTGATCCAAAAATCCTCATTGAAGAAAACCCGGGTAGCGCCGGGTATTATAGCTAGTAATCAATATTTTTCCAAAATAGTAAGATAATCCGATGTGAACTAAAACTGGAAGCCAATTTTAATTCGTTCGTAACCTATCCAAGTTCCAATGTTGTAGAGGTCAAGTCTTGAGGACCCCTTTTTCTGCTTTACAAACCTCTGAAAATGCCCACGAAACGCATGCACCAATTCGTAGGCTTCAGGTGTGGGAAAGTAAATTTGTATAGATGGCACTTCCAGCCAATGGCTCTAGTAACTTACTTAGCCCAGGTCCCCACAATTATGTTGGACCAGTCCTGGTTGTGTTTGTCCCTATTACTTGATATTTTTTCGCTCTGAAACCATGTTCGAAAACACTGTTTCAGATGATAATATGCCGTTCTCTAAAATTTTTGATTTAAGTTTCCTGAAATATTTCTCATCTGTGTTTCAGTTTGCCCTTGTTTGGTGTAGACCTATACCCCGTGCAATTCCGGCCGGTCAGATATATATAGAAGTTCATATCACCGCCTCGATTAAGGGCATGCAAAATAAGGGCACTTGTTTGGTATGCAGGACTATGGCAATAAATGGCAAAAAGCATCAAATTCATTTTTTATGGGAAGATCATAGGAGAGATATAATCAATTTTTTTTCCCACAATAATAAGATAATCCGATGTGAAATAAGATATAAATCTGGGTTTTAGTCTGCTATTTGTAGGTAGTTTTCGGTCAAAAAACGGGACACAAACTTTGATTTTGTTCGTAAAGTATCCAAATTCTAACCTCAGAGACAGGTTTTTATCTTACCAGCTTCCTTCCGAAAAAAAACCTTTTGAAACTGGAGAAATTTCTATTTTGAGCGAAATAGTCATAAAATGATAGATTACTGATCATATCCAAGTGATTGATTATTTAAACTTTTCCCCGACTTCGATCTGATCGTTGATGGCCGTCAAACCAACCTCAGATTCCGGTCCAAAAGGGTTATGTGCTATTTAGTTTTGTTTTTCTAGGCTCTCTTAAGCTGTATGATAAGCTGGTTTTTCCGTCTCTGGTTTCATCTTCGTGACCATTACAGACTAGAAATTAATTTTTTTTTTGTTCCTGCTGTAATTGATTGCGAGAGACGCTTTGTGTGGAATTTTTGCATCTGTTGATCGATAAAAATCCGTATATTTCCCAGGTTACTGAAAGAAAGGCAGAGTACTGATGAGGACTTTGTGGCACTTTGTAGGTTGAGGCAAGGAGCAGCGAAGTACTCCCTTGAGGATCTTCTCCGTTTACCGGTGAGTACATTTTTGACATTTCATACCGTGCACCCGCCCAGGCTCTATCGACCATTGTCAATTTTAGCCATTGCCCGGGGGCTGGGCGGTGTCGGGTGCTTTATTATGCATATAAAATACATGAACGTGAATACATTATTAAAAAAAAAAGTGTATACAGATTTTTAAATATTTATATTATACAATATACAATTTATTCCGATGAGCTCTTCTGATGTCTTTTTAGCTCTACTGAGCTTGAGCCCTCTGTTTTTCTCTGTGGCCAAGCGCCAGGTCCTGAACCACGTTTTCCCTTGTTGGCTCGGGTGAGCCCTCCTCCTTGGACAGGCCAGGTCCTGGACCACGCGTCTTCTCTCGTTGTCTTGTTGGCTCGGATGAGCCCTCCACCGTGGATAAGGCCAGGTCCACGTTTTCCCTCATTGGCTTGTTGGCTCATGTTAGGTCCTGGTCCACGCGTCTTTCCTTGTTGGCTCGGGTGAGCCCTCCTCCGTGGCCAGGCCAGGTCCTGGACCACGTCTTCCCTCGTTGGCTTTACCGGTGAGTACGAATGATTTTTTTTTTTTTTTGTCACATGTACAGTAGTACAGTTGCATCGATGAATTGATAAGGCTTAAATACAGTATGAATTTAAGCTGCACGTCTGTAGGTGGAGCCCTAAATCACGCTACCAAATGTGCTTCAATCATATTCCGTTGTCGACGTGCCCAATCCATGTTCCACCTACCACTCGAATATATATACAAAGGTTTTTAACAGCTGGCTGATGCGAAGATATATTTTTTGGAAAGAGGAAATTCAACTGCCCCTGCAGGGAATCGGACCCACGTCCCTTTGACTACCGGGTGAACGCCTTAGACCACTAGACTACAGAAGCAACGAATATCTCAATATTTCCTTGGAGTTCGTGTGCACTGAACGGGACCGTACATGGACGGTCGGACACAATTCAGGCCAAAGCTCACAATCACTGACGAAGCCACCAGATGGCGACTTATCCGAGGATGACGTCATTCTCCGCTATCCATACAAAGGTTCTTTGGACTGAATTGTGTCCGACCGTCCATGTACGGCCCCGTTCAGTGCTGGCGAATCACCAGCTATTAAAAACCTTTGTATGGATAGCGGAATGGACAGCGGAGAGTGAAGTCATCATCATGAAAGGTTATATAGTTTACATTTTCGTCGATAGAGGGCACTGCACGAAATCAAATCATTTTAAATATGCTAATCAGTCTCCTATAAAATGCAAGGTGTACGATCAGCAACTCATTTCTTAATTTCCCCCGTGACTAGTGCTTACATAAGGTTTTCATTGTTGTATTGATTGATATTGGTGGATAAAGCACTAATGGCGAAGTTGTTTTACCTCGGCCACGAATCCCCGGCTGAAACTTTACTTAACGTTTCGGACACAAATAGGATTAAAGAAAGGCTTAGGTCCATTTGTTTAGAACGTTCAAACCGTTTTACTCGCATTCAATGCTGTTTTTCTCCCCAACTGTCCTCCATTTTTTTTCGAATTCATATATCGCCGAATATTGCACTTAGAAACGTGGAATGTTTTTGTTGGCATCAGGATGGACAGGGAAACAACTTTAGGTTGGGTTTATTGGGTTTTTTGGGCACAGGGTGTCCGTATAAAAAGTTATTTTTCCCATTCTAATAACTATACAACCCCTTCGAACATGAATGACGTATCTGGATACTACATGCTATTTGGATACTTTTACTAATTGAAGTGTGCCTGCTGTTACCTATGTATATTGTATACTCGGAAGATATCTTGGAATTGACGTTGTAAGGGTTAGAGACTAGATAGCGTAGAACCGGGGCCTTCAACCTTTTTCCTAGTCACGAGCACCGCCTGTACTCATCAACTAAAGAAGAGCACCCTTACAACAAGTTTGGCATGATAGTGCATGAAATCAGGATAATTCCAATCCTTTAATGCAGTTTGTTAAAGGAGTTTACTTGAAACGTTGATCAAGTGCTCGCGATCACGAAATCGGGCACGAGCACTCTGGGTGCTTCAGGGGAAACACCTTGGTGGTCACGAGCAACGGGTTGAAGATTCCTGGCTTAGAATGGCGAGCTTCTACCGTTGATAGTGCATGTTTCTATCCCAACAACAAAGAATATGTCCTAAAAAATATTTCTCGAACCTGATCTCCAAAATCAGGCATTGCTTTCGTTCTGTCTAACTATAAACAGCGATGCCTTAAAAACACAGGGCCGCAACTAGATGCTTGGTCGCCCAGGGCAAGCGCGCATTTTCACGCCCCCCCTTGTAATGTTGAAGGAGAGGTTTCAGAATGAAATTTGCCCACCCCCCTCGAGTCCAGCGCCCGGGGCACGAGATCCACCTGTCCCCCCCCCCCTCCAAGTTGCGGCCCTGCTTAAACACATCACTAGTGTCAATGCAGTCGGACACAAATAAACAGGATAACGTGTCATATCTGCTACTAATCTACTGATGGCATTGCTAATTTCAAATCGTTACTGTTCTGTGATTCATGTCTCTTTCCGAGTCAAATTTCAGTGTTTTAATGAAATTCATTCCACCTTTGCCATTAGTCCGTTCTCGCGCCTGCGCTCTGGAGAATGATGACGACGCTCCATCGCGTGGAACACATCAATTTCCCCTTGTCACATATGCGCGTATTCTTTTTTCTTGATTTATTCACCTCTGAGAAGAGAGGAGCTCACCTAATAATAAGATTCTCTTCCCTCATCTCAAGGTCATCTGTCAAGTTCATTCCACCAACCTTCTCCCAACGAGTGACCTCCAGAAATTCTTGCCCTTGGCTGACCACCTTCACTTGGCAAAGCACGCACGACGTTGGCTCGTTCGTTTGTCTTCTGCGTTGCGTTTCCGTATTTTGCATGCGTATTTTTTGTTCGTGTTGTTCTTACACTGTGTAGGCAGCTGTAAGTCAGCGGACACTTTGGTGTTTTCGGAGATTTTGTTTTCGAATTTCTAGAAAAATATTTGATGAATCAAATAATTTCATAATTCTGAAATTTTGGTCGTGCTCTCACTCAATGTTTGTACTCCCAACATCCAGTGAAAATTTAGTCCCGAGTGCATTTGCGTCATAAGGGGTCATTCAAGCATTACGTCAGCATCGGGGGTGAGGGGGGTTTCGGATTTGCTGACAGGGGGGGGGGGCAAAAATGGCTGAAAATCTGCTTACGTAATACTTTAATGGCCCCTAAAATTACATGAGAAAAAAAAAATGTTTTTGATCAAGCCTGTATCAGAAGTAGCTGCGAGTAACTCTGAAACTTACACAAAATATTTTAATTTGATCCTTGCAATATCTTTGTTTATTTCGTGAAAATACGGTCCACCCCGTTTAATCGGATAACCGGATGCCCCGCTCAAACATATAAAATCCTGTAGCACCAAAATTTCTCCCATAGAGACAATGTTAATGTTCCCCGCTTAATATGATAATTTCAACGACTTCTGCCCCCTCGTCCCGCTTAATTGAATATTTCGCTCCACACGTCAAATGTTAATACACATCAACCACTAACCTATACAATGTTTTTATTGAATGAAACATTTTGAATTAATAGAAAATATGTTATTAAGTCAACATAAATACATTTGAGAGCAATTGCTGGCGTTCGAGTTGTATTCAATACGTACATTTAATTATTTTAATTTTGTTCTCTGTTAAGCTAATAGAGGGCGCTAATTTCTTCAGTGAAAAGTAAACATTTTAGGTATTATGATCATTGTAATTAAATACAATTTCCATTTCATTTTTGATGTCTGATTTATCCGAGAAGCTTTGTTAATACAGTATTTACCCTTCATAAGTTTTCAATATGCAAACTATACCGGTTCGAACCCCACCATCGCCATAGTGGTGGTCGGCTGAAGTCGGTTTCTGGGGTTCCCAACTTCAAGGCGCGAATGCGAGCCGATCTCCTCTTCAAAGAGTCTCGCCACAGAGAGCAACAGACCTATAAACAGTACAAATGTAATTCAATTCAATCATAACACATCACTCACTTCACTTCTGAAATATAGATGGCAGCGCTGAAAAATCACACACAGCACTATGTACGGACTCAGACTTGGGTACACACACAGTTACACTTCCGGTGCAACTCACTATTAGTAAATCGCCCTTAGATGGTGATACACACGAATTGTACTCGGTTTCAAAAAAAAATTGATTTATCATATTGGTAATGTATCGTCATTGTTATACAAACAACGACACGCGACGCTTGGGTATTATGCATAATTGCAGGCAAAAGTGATAATTCTTTTAGTAATTATTAAATTTGAAACTTCTGGCAACCATGCATAATAGCCGGTAAAAGGGATTTTAAAAACTTAGTGAAATTTATCAAACTTACCAAAATGCCCATGCTCGGTGATTATGCATAATAACCGGATTTATCACATTTACCGTAACATATATGTACCTCAGAACCATATTATCGTATGTCCATTATTTTTTTTGTCAATTTTAAGATCTTGTAGTTCTCATTCTATATTTTAGTGACATTTTAGCTAAAATAATTATTACATTTTAGTAGCCAAAACCATACCATAGTGTGTCCCACTATACTTTTCGAAGGAATTAACAAAATAATGAGATATATAAATTATTGTTTTCCTCTGAATACTATAAAATCGCTCAAATGGTCATACGATAGTATGGTTCTGAGGTACAGATGCATTACGGAAAACCGGAATTTCGTCGTTCTTGAATGATGATGAAATTCATGTCTCGAACGTACATTTGCTCCAAAAGCTAACCCTAAATTTCCAGAAAATACAAAAAAATTGAATAAATTACAACGCTTTCAATGTCCTCTTTTTCCTCTCTACAACGTTGTGTTGTTGTTGTTGTTGTTATCCTCAGCGTCTCTCCAGAAGCCAATAAAATAAAAGACATGTTTACGCCTGACTTGACTTCGGAATTCTTTTCGGCAAAAATGTTCGCGTTTTTCCTGTTTTTCCACGGCGTGCTTTTTCGTACGCTTCTTGAAATTAAAAGAGGAATAAAAACGCACAAAAAAAAAACCATTGCCGGCGTATCTTCTAGCCTCGGGGCAGTCAACAACCATAAGAAAGACGAAGAAGAAGACTATATTAGGTCCGGTCATCGACCTTGTAATATGATGGTGTGTTTTCCTTCCCGGCAGGCATGCAATATACGAGTGTATAGATAGATCTGACCGAACCGAAGCAGCAAGGGCTCCGCGTGCATGTAAACTGAAACCCTCTATCGAGTCCTCGGAAGACGTGATCGTCGTCAACCATTCGACGACATTTCAACAAACAAAGAAGTTTTTAAAAACCCGATTCTTCCCACCCGCGATGGGAATCGCCATCGAGGGCGAAATTTTGGCCGTCGATATTACCGTGAGATGGATAAATAGGCTTTTTTTTTAGGAATTGGGCTCGGTGTAAAATTTTCGTCACTCACATGCTTGTGCACTCTTTTGGTCGTTCATTGACTTCGTTCTCTGAGACACCCTTTTCATCACTCCTGTGCTTATGCACTCTTGTGGTCAGTCCTATGCTTATACACTTTTTTGGTAACTCCTATGCTTATTACACTTTTTTAGTATCTCCTATGCTTATACACCCTTTTTATCACTCCTGTACTTATACACCCTTTTTATCACTCCTGTACTTATACACTCTTGTGGTCACTCCTATGCTTATACACTCTTGAGGTCACTCCTATGCTTATAGACTCTTTTGGTCACTCCTATGCTTATACACTCTTTTGGTCACTCCTATGCTTATACACTCTTTTGGTCACTCCTATGCTTATACACACTTTTGGTCACTCCTATGCTTATACACACATTTTCGGTTACTCCTATGCTTACTCTTTGTAATTCTTCACCACTTGATGGGAATTACCATCGAAGACAACATTTTGGCTGTCGACATTACAGTGAGATGGATAAACAGGATTTTTTTTTTTTTTTTTTTTTGAGGAATCGGGCTGGTGTAAAATTTTCGTCACTCACATGCTTGTGCACTCTCTTGGTCGCTCATTAACTTCGTTCTCTAAGACACCCTTTTCATCACACCTGTGCTTATACACTCTTGTGGTCACTCCTATGCTCATACATGCTTTTTTTCACTCCTGTCTTTATACACTCTTTTGTTCACTCCTATGCTCACACACACTTTTTGTAATTCTTTCCCGCTCGATTTGAATTGCCATCGAGGACAAAATTTTGGCTGTAGACGTTACCGCGAGATGGATAAACAGGCTTTCTTGAGGAATCAGGCTGGTGTAATATTATGATCAGAGGCATATTTATGGTTTTGTGGCCTGTGGGATACACAAAGTTAGCCATCTTTCTAATATTCTAAATTTTCTTAACTACTCATTTTTCTAATTTGCCGCCATGGGCTATAGCCCCTTTAGCCCCCGTCCCCCTGTCACACTCATGCTTGAACACTTTCTAGGTGTCATTTTTTCATTTTTTGATCACTCTTTGGTCGCTCACTGACCTCTTCATTCGCTCGCTAGGTCTCCTATGCGTCCGCACACTCTGGTTCACTCGTTTGGTCGTTCATTGATCTGGTCTATACTGCAAGTTCCTCTTTTGAATGCTTGCACACCAATCAACATATCCATATCTATCGTATCGTGGCTACGTAGGCGTAGACAGACATTTTTATGTTAGAGAATAATTGCCGTGTCTGACACGACACGGTGAATGTATGTAGCTGTGAATTCATCCTGATAAACGTATTCCCGGAACTGCCCTTGGAGTTGTGCGACAGATGCGGTCGCACCAACACCCCGCATTTACGGTATCAATAATTTTTTTCATAAATTTTGAATTTTCATCAATTCTGGAAATCTGCATTTTCATCTAGAAAGAAATAGTTCCAGAGTTTTCTGCAATTTTATCAATTCTGGAATTCTGAATTTTCATTAATTCTGGAAATCTGAATTTTCATTAATTCTGGAAATCTGAATTTTCATTAATTCTGGAAATCTGAATTTTCATTAATTCTGGAAATCTGAATTTTCATTAATTCTGGAAATCTGAATTTTCATTAATTCTGGAAATCTGAATTTTCATTAATTCTGGAAATCTGAATTTTCATTAATTCTGGAAATCTGAATTTTCATTAATTCTGGAAATCTGAATTTTCATTAATTCTGGAAATCTGAATTTTCATTAATTCTGGAAATCTGAATTTTCATTAAATCTGAAACTATTTTATTTATTCTGAATTTTTATTAGTTCTGAAATGATTTCTTACATGTATTCTGAATTTTCATGATTTCCATTTTCTTAATTTTCGATCTCCCTGTCTCACAGAAGAAAGAAAAAAAAAATCTAGACTCCGGGGCTCGTGTCTGGGTAAGGGCAGCCCTGCGTATGCCCTCACAAACTGGAATATATCGATCCTTGGGAGTAGGGCCGTAACTAAGATATTTTTGCCGCCCGGGACAAACATTATTTTGCCACCCCCCACAACTTTAAAATTTGATAATTTTCTAACGGTGCTCTTCGTTCCCACCTAAAATTGCCACCCCCCCCCCCAAAAAAAAAAATGGGATAAAGGTAAACCACACTGAGACCAGGCTTCGTAAACGTCCCCGCTAAGCGCAATCCTTTTCAACTCCAGCTGGTCTTTCACACAGTGCCGCGCGACTAGATGTTTGGTCTACCGGGGCAAGTACGCCCCCTTGTAGTGTTGAAGGAAAGGTTTGAGAATAAAATTTGCTTCCCCCCTCTGGTCCAGCGCCCGTCGCACGAGACCCGCCTGCTCCCCCTAGTTGCGGTCCTGCTGTCACAAATAAATACATACTCAAATCAGCTGGTGTTGAAGGCGTAACCAAAGTGCAGTGGAACCTTCCCGTTAACGGACACCTCCCGTTAGCGGAAACTTTTCTTATCCCCGTCCCATGGAATAGGGCTTTAATGTATTTCACTCCCCGTCAGCGAACGGACAGTAAAATCAGGGAAAACTAATTTTTGATAGACTATATTAATTAATCTATTTCCAAACTTAATTTATAAATTTTTGTCTTAAACCGAGAATTTATCATATTCATCTAGGATTATGCTTAATCCCAAGCTCGTGTTAGTAAATATAATAAATCGTTAATAAATTAGTTAATTAACTGAACATAACCATGGTCCCGGATGGTGAACTCGAATGGTAATGTTGGCTTTGTTTGTTGGTGCATGTGAAGAAAGTAAACATTGCAAGACTGATAAAGTTTAGTTATGAATGTTTTTATCTTCGTACTTACTTTTATTTCATTTCTATAGCAAAATATATGTAATGGAAGTATCTTGTACGAGTAAAAATAATTAATTGGTTTAATTAATTATTTGGTTAGTTTGGAAGAGAAGAAAGGTTATAAATTTTTCCATATTTATCGGGCTTTCCAACTTCATTTTGGTAACTATGCATAATTGCCATTAAAAGTGATAAATGTAGTGAAATTTTTTAAGTGAATTTTCTCTTTATCGAGACGATTGGTGATTATGCATAACCACCGGTGAATTACTTACAGTGTAACATATATAGTCGGTCCCGCTTATAACGTTCCCTCTTACAAAGTTTTCCCGTTTAGTACGACTTATTTCCGTGGTCCTAACTCTAACAAAAAATTTCTCATTAAGATTTCCCGTGTAAAGCGTTTTCTCGCTTACAACGTTTCTTCATGACGATTTTTTAAAAAACATTATAAGCGGGATCCAATACATTATAACATCGAAATGTATAGGAACCAATTGCGAGCGTCGTGTAAATGTTGAAGTCGTATAACCGAGGTTTACATGTATATCGTACCTCCCTATCAGCGGACAAACTTTTTTGGTCCCACAGGTGTCCGCTATTTAGAGGTTCCACTGGTACCACAATGCGGGCAACAGACGTCTTCAACGTCTGCATTCATGTAATATGGGAAACACCGAGATCAGTTGAGATAGAAAATGTGTATTATTTCTTTCCTGTGGGTAAACGGTTGCTTTTTCCCACACAAGTCATTGTCAATAAGAAGTACTCTCCAGCATAAAATCCCCAATGTCTCTTGTAAGAAGTATCCCAACTGGTGTAACTTAAACATTGTTGAAAACTCATCATTATGCATCCACTAAGTATTCTCGAAAACGATTGGCTGATCGTTTACTCTTTTCTTCCAAATAGGATTATATCCTTTTCCGGATTTAATTTTAGAATTACTGAAGGGGAAATGTAAGGAAGAGTTTTTGCTTTAAAAAGCCATTTTTCGCCCCGTTTCTCGAAACATACATTAGCTCTTTTTTGTTGCTTGATTATGCCAGAGAAACATTTGCATAAAAGCCATTTTTAGCACGAGGAAATAACCGTAAGAGAGAGAGAAAGAAATGCATAATATCCAGCCAAGCCTTTTATTTTTTAATGTATTTACAGGAAAGTAAAGAATCTTGTTTTATAACAAGTTCTTTTTTGTCCGATGAAGGATAACGGACAATGGCTATTTTTTTGTTCTCACGTATATAATACGTTAGGGGTCATTACATTAAACAAAAAAGAAATGGATTCGGATTTCTTCTATTAACATATTTCGAACTTATATGTCATTGTATATGGGTTGATAATCGATCACATGCATGGAAGGATTCGAGTGACCTTCATGTCCATCATCTGAACCATCTTCAATATCCAGCCGCTATTAAACACGGAGGTGAATCCCATCTGATTGTGGAACGAAAAGTTTCACCCACTTTGTTCCGCTAGGGATGTTACGAGTCCTGTTTTCCCAATCTGGATGGCTTCGGCTGGGTATGGTCATTGGTTCGTTGTTGTTTTTTTTTTTTTTTTTGTCCTCCGTTACTGACCATGATGATACTCGTCGCGTTTGTATCGGAACATTTTTATTAGTTACGTCGTACGCATGTTCGCGCTCCATCTTGTTGTCGGATACGCAGTACCATCGCGCGATATGTGAGTGTGTTTATGTGATATTCAAAGAGTCCGGTTTTTCCAACCTGGATGAATTCAGCTACTTGTTCAGCTGGGTATGGTCATTGGTTAATTTTTTGTCCTTCGATACTGACCAATATTATATTCGTTCCGTTTGTATCGGAACATTTTTATTAGTTACGTCGTACTCATGTTCGCGCTCCATCTTGTTGTCGGATACGCAGTACCATCGCGCGATATGTGAGTGTGTTTATGTGGTATTTAAAGAGTCCGGTTTTTCCAACCTGGATGAATTCAGCTACTTGTTCAGCTGGGTATGGTCATTGGTTAGTTTTTTGTCCTCCGTTACTCACCATGATGATATTCGTTCCGTTTGTATCGCAACGTTTTTATTAGTTACGCATGTTCGCATCTTGTTGTCGGATTACCCTGTACCATCACTTCATTTTTTAATCGATAAATGTGTGTATGTGATATTTCGATTCCTTTTTTTCCTAATCTGGATGAAGTGGGAGTCTGGTGCAGTTCGGTATGGTCATTCATTCGGTTTCTCTCCTCCGCGCATTGACTATGGTAAGACTCGTCCTGTTTGTATCGGAATATTTTTATTAGTTACGCATGTTCTCGAGTTCCATCTTGTTGTTGGATACGCGCTGTACCGTCACTTTATACGAGTATGTCAATCGATAAGTGCATGTATGTGGTATTTCCAGTACTGTTCTTCCAATTCGGGTGAATTCAATGACTGGTCCAGCTGGGTATGGTCATTCCTTCGTTTTCTGTCCTCCACTACTGACCATCGTGATATTCACCCCATTTGTTATCGGAACATTTTTATCAGTTACGTCGTACTCATATTCGAGCTCCATTTTGTGTCGGATACGCTGTATCATCACTTTGTATGTTAATCGATAAGTGTGTATGTATGTGGTATTCTGATTCCTCTTTATAGGAACTGGATGAATTCAGAGGCTGGTTCAGCTGAGTGTGATCATTGGTTCGTTTGTTTGTCCTCCGCTACTGACCATGATGATACATTTTCTCATTAGTTACGTCACCGTACGCATGTTCGCGCCCCATCTTGTTGTTGGATACGCAGTACCGTCACTCGATAAGCGTATGTATGTCGTAATCCAGCTGTGTGACGATTAAGGCGGAATCTCGCCTAAGAAACAAAAAATTTTCTGGGCCGGATGTAGCATTTATCTATGAAATTTATTTTCGCCTCACTAAGTGTTTCTTCTGATAACATTTACCTACACATAAAAAAAAAAAAAATCCGCCCTACATACATACGTACGTAGGTTGTTTTTATATGTGACGCTCCAAGAGACGGATTCATTCGATACGTGAAACGCCAAAGAAGTGGTCCTTTCTTAGTGGTGATTGAAAAGCGCCGGCCATGTTTTCTAGCATAACATTGATATAATTTTTTTCCCCCGAGTTAATTCTAGCAATGTCTGTTTCTTTCTACGTTTCTTTTGGAGTTTTCTCCTTGAGTGATGTGTTTGACAAGACCGTGTTTGATGTCAAACATGGAACCGCACTTTGTACTCTCGTCCCTGCTCTCTCTCGATGTCTGTCTGATATATTTTGTCAGTAAATGAGGTCAGTGCACGGATCGTTCCATTTTTTTGAAAAATTTGGTTTTTTTTCTTGGGACCTGTCAGACCTGAGACGAGCTGCTTGTCAGTTTCTTGACAGGCCTAAAAGAAACAGCGCATATCTCGTTATAAACGTCTGGGAAGGACGAGATCAGTTTTCTATTTTACAAAGTTCAAAGGCTGTAATTTCCATCGAGGACTTTTACTGATACCGTTGATATTAACATAATCATGGAGGATGAATTTATCTGAGAATATTCATTATTTAGAATTTATTTCGGCGTATCATCACGCATCGTTGAAAATTCTGCAGTTACGTATATTAAATGGAGAAATAATTTTTCTATAGCGTATCGATAAATACTCAATATTCTAAAAATTATTATCCATTTAATTCTCATGAAAGGCGAATTTTATTGATATTTGTATTTGATACTTAATTGTGTTGTTATTAAGATAATTTTGTAGAAAAATATCTTATCTATTTTTTTTAATTTTTCGTTTTTGTTTTCAATTTTGTTTATAAAGTTGGAAATAAATCCTCTCTTAATTGCTAGGTTTTTCTGAATAAAATTCTTTCTTTTCATCTGTATGTTTTTGAATTATTTAACTAATTTTTTTATCAGTTTTATTTTTTCTGTAATTTTTTTGTTTAGTTTTGGTTATTTGTATTTATTTTTCTACTAATTTTTATTTATTTCTCATGAATTCTATTGATTTTTTCTCGTTAATTCTATTAATTTTTTTTTTTCTCGTGATTTCCATTGATTTATTTCTTCAAATCTTATTGTGATTTTTTTTTCGCAATTTTTCTTCATAAATTCTATTTTTTTCACAATTTTCCTTCATAAATTCTTTTTTTTCACAATTTTCTTCATAAATTCTATTTATGTTCTATTAATTATTCTTCATAAATTTATTTTTTCACAATTTTCTTCATAAATTTATTTTTTCACAATTTTTCTTCATAAATTTATTTTTTTACAATTTTCTTCATAAATTCTATTTATGTTCTATTAATTTTTCTTAATGAATTCTGTTGATTTGTTTCTCTTAAATTCTGATATTTTGTTTCTAAATTATATCATTTCTTTCATAAAAGCTTCTTCGGAAACTTTTTCTTTCATAAAAGCTTCTTCGGAAACTTTTTCTTTCATATTTTTAATTACTTTCTTTTATAAATTTGTTTTCATGAATATTAATTTTCATAAAATTTTCATAAATTTTTGTATATGAATGTTACATGATAATACATTGGCATATTTTGATGGTTTTCTTAATTTTCAACAAATGTATATTTAATTTATTTTACTTTAATTTATGTAGCATTTAATGAAGTACTACATACAATAATTGATTTACTTCATTCGGCAAACTTGAAATTCCTCCTGCGTGATTTATCATATTATTTTCAATTTTTAAATTTTATTTTAAGTTGATCTTAATTTCCTGGTACTTTTCTATACAATTTTTATAATCAATTACCCGCTGTAAACTTCAAAAATTTCCTTTTATTTTTAATTTCTGACTTCCCAATAAATTTATTGTAATTTCTTTATCCCTTTACCACATTCAATAATTTTTACAAAATTTTTAAATGTTTAATTAATGTTTTTTTTTTCCTTAATCGTCCAAAAACTCGTTTCTAAACGTAGAGAATTAACAAATTATAATTTCTGTGGGAATCCTATGACCTCTACGAACAACAACAGTATGTTATAATAACATAACTTAAGAATCCACAACAATATTATTCACAAAATCCAAACAATTATAGATTATTCAACCGAAAAAAAAAACAAGGCCTTAGAAAACGAACAATTTTTCCTAATAATAATTATTGTTTCCTCATATTCTAATAACAAGACTCGTAATTACAGGCCTAACCCTACCCCCGATGTATCTGTTATAGGTAGGCTATCGATAACGCGGAAAACAATACGAGCACGTAGGCGGCCTTGCCTACCCCCCCCCCCCTCATCGGGTAAAAGAATCTCTTATAAAAAGCTATCCAGAGCATCTTCTACCTATATAATCTATTTACAACAACTCCTTTAGGCCTTAAAAAACATAAAACAACAGTCGAAGCCGTTATAAATGATAGATACGTAATATAGATAGCACAAAAACATTCATTTCCGCATTTTATAGGCCTTTCTTACCCAGTAAAAAAAAACAGAATTAACTGCCGCTAAATACTATCTAAAAATCAGATTAAAAAAAAACAACAAACGTAGGCTATTTTGGCCTTTTGTTTTGATCGTGGAAGCAATTTGGGGGATTTTTCTTTTTAAACAAAGCCTAGTTTATTTGTTATTAGGCTTTTTTTTTGTGATAATTATCGCTGGACATGAAGATACCAGCAATGGAAAGTACAATAGGAAAATGGACTTGCACGGAATTGTTATTATTATCATAGGTGGGGCTATGGTCATTAGCTGGTTGTGCATTCCGTTGAGTTTTATTGTTGTGTGTGTGTGTGAATGTCGGATAGGGGGGGGGGGCCCGGGGGCCTGGAAAAGTACATTCTTGGTGTCTTCCTAGTTTTGTGTGTTATGTGAGAGAACGAGTGATGCTTTCTCTCGCTGACCGGACATTATCATTGGTGGATAGCAAGGGCTAGTTTGCGACGACTATTTTTTTTTTTAGTTATTTATTTATTTATTATTATCTCTGTTAAAACTCGTATATTTGGCCTAAAGGCTTTTCTTAGGCCCTTTTTTTTTTCAACACGTCTTACCAGATTGGTAAGAAACGAGACAAGCAAGGTATCATCGCTTCGTCGCATTCTGTTTGTGCTGCCCGTTGTTGTATAGTTCACAATTTTATTATTATTATAATTATAATTATTTATTTTTTTTTCCGGTCGGTCCTGTGTGTCCCAATCAGATTTCGATGTTGGTTGTGTGTGTAATCGGCTTGCCTTTCCCCCCCCTAAAAAAAAAAAAGTGCTCGTGATGACCCAGGCTGGTAGTCGCCGTCTTCATGATGATAATAATAACGACGATTATTATTACGTGGAACGATAACTTTTCTGTCCCGTTTTTTTTTAACGTGTGTGTGTGTGTGTTGTTTTGCTTCTTCCGTGGATGTGTGATCTGTGATACGAGGAGAGAACTTCGTAAAAAAATTACCATAAAAATTTGAATTACTAAATTGTTTTGCAGTGATAATTTTCGATTCGATTACCGTGTGACGTTCAGTGATGGAAAACTCTTGTTCAAAGTGCGTATTCGGAGTTTGATGACAATAAGAGAATAACTTGGATATTCGCAATTATTGGTACGTACTTTAATTCGTGCCCGTGTGTGATCAGTGATGTCTCACCGTGGTCTGAAAGCCGTCGAACAGATGCTCGAATCTAGTGTCCGTAGCCTGCAGTACTTGCAGTACAGTACCGCGAATTCGTTGAAGCACATACGGCACAAGAAGAGACCGGCTCTCGCAGCCGTTTTTGGTTCCTTGGACGATACCTGCCAAAATTTCAAGGACCTTACACCGGCCGTCACTGCTGCCGAAGCTTTTCAGGTACTGTGAATGAATTTTTTTTTTTATCATGGCATGAATTAGCACAAATTTGAATTTTTCACTTAAAGTGACTTGCTATATTCGAGGCACTTTTTTTTAGCGAGTATAATTTGAAAATTGAGGGTATTTAGTTTGGAAGTTAAAGAGGTACAGCAGAAGTCCGTTATAACGTTAGCGACAGCTCACAATCACGGGAAAATTGTCGTTGCAACGGATTTCTCGTTATAAGCGGATTTGTAGCATTAGTTCTTTGACAATCATCTGTAAATCACCCGTTGTATCGGGATTGTCGTTATGAGTCATACTCGTTATAGCGGGCTTTTACTGTATTCCGTTTGAAAATTGAAGTTATTCCGTTTGAAAATTGAAGTTATTCCGTTTGAAAATTGAAGTTATTCCGTTTGAAAATTGAAGTTATTCCGTTTGAAAATTGAAGTTATTCCGTTTGAAAATTGAAGTTATTCCGTTTGAAAATTGAAGTTATTCCGTTTGAAAAATTGAAGAAAAAGTACATTAAATAAGAAATTTAAGGAGGTATTTAATTTGAAAATCACAGAAGGTATTGTACTTATATATAGCTACTGAAATGACACTAAAATATGTATTTTCTAAAATATCAAAAAAAAGGAAAAATTGGTATAATGAGTTTTTGGCCATGTGTAGTACAATCTCTCGATAACGGACACCTATGGGACCGATGATTTTGTTTGCTAACGGGGAGTGTCCGCTAATGGGAGAGGCACGATATGCAATGAAACCTCGTTCATACGACTTTGATATTTATACGCCATTTGTTTTCGGTCGCAATTGGTTCCTATGTGTAAAAGCGATACACCACTGGTTATGCATAATCACCAATCGTTCCGATAAAGAAAATTTAACCTCCGCAGTATTTATAACTTTCACCGGCTATTAGGCATAACTACCAAATAAAGTTGCAAATTTTGATGAATATGAAAAAATTATAACTTCTATTATTTTTTTTTCATTATAACAATTATTTTTGCCCGCACATGGTACGTGTAGTAAACGTATTTGCAACAATTACTAAATTAAATTATAATCAGTGTGAAGAGAAGATAAAAACACATTCATAACACGTTATCAGTCATCACACGTGTCAACATGTGCAAACGAAACCAACATTACCCTTCAAATTCACCATCGTATGTTCAGTTAATATAGTACTGACGATTAATTAATTTACTTAATTGACGATTTATCCTATTTATCAAAACGAGAATAGTATTTATTATACATAATCTTCGTTGAATATGATAAATTCTCGACTTATGAATCAAAATTAAGTTTTTGAAAAAAAATTGAGAGATTGCCTGATTTCACTGTCCGCTATCGAGAATTTCCGCTACCGTGGAGTAAAATACATTAAAGTTCTATTCCACGGACCGGAGACCAAAAAAGTGTCCGTTAATGGGATGTGTCCATTATTGGAGGTTCCACTGCATATTTGATATATACTGCATTTGATATAAAGTCAAACCTCGTTAATGAGTCACTCTTGGGCGAGCAAAAATATGACTTGATTAGCGGAGTGACTCGTTAAACGTTAAGCCATAGCTGTGCCAATTCCTGCATGAGGATAATTGGGACCTCCAAAAAGTGATCCGGTAAGCGGAGTGACGTGTTAACCGGGTGTCGCACTAACGAGGTTTGACTGTATACACCAGATCATAGAGGATCAACATTTTTATGGTCCGAATTCAGATTTAGATTGATTTTTATAATTTTTTCCTTTGGTTTCCCCCTTCTGATCCTTCAGTGTGTAAAGTAGACCATTATATTCCCAAACTTTTTTGTTCCATCGCCCCCTACTTTAAAATTTTTTTTTTCTCTCATCGCCTCCCAACTCAAGCGAACCAATAGGATCCTATGTTATACCCGTAGCTTCTATCGCCCACTTTGGGAAACACTGGTGTAGACATTATGTGAGATAAATGCACAAATACGTGCGTACGGCTATAAAACATGCTGATATATGATATTTTCATTTGTATTTGTGCGTATGCTTTCCCTCATTTATGAGGGAAGCCCATAATTTTATATTTGAAGCTCATTTCCCAACTTTTCTAGAATTTTTAAACTGGAATAACTCACTTGAAACATAGGATTTTTTTTTTTTGCTGGGCCCAGAAGAGACAGGGCAGCAACTTTCTAATTTGAAGTTTGAGGACAGGGGAAACAGTACATGTAAATTCTGCAACCTAACAATCCTCACTTCTAGTGGGTGAAGAAAATTTAGACACTTTTTATTTTGTGACACACTGTATTTTCACTTTCAAAGCTGGTGCAGGGTGATTTTTGAATGGACTTTAAGCATTTTTTAAATTGATACCATACCTCTACATCAGCTATCTTCAACGTTGCTGGTGAGTACCATGGTGCTTCCCTGACCATCCCAGTGAAGAGTGCTCAATGCTCGTGTCAGATTTCGTGCTCGCGAGCGCATGGTCAACGTTTCGATTAGACACCCTATAAATTGCATTCAAGCATTACAGTTATGCAGATTTCAGGCGTAGGTATGTCAGCACCATCTGCTATAGACGGTGTTGGGTATAGGCGCATTCCCCAGCACGACCCAACCCACACGGGTAAAGGCTTATATCCCGGGAGGGACAGAGCCTGGGCCGTGTCTGATCAGTCGGAGTCGGGTATAGGCACAGTGCTCGCGACTCGAGAAAGGTTGAAGAACCCCCTGGTCTACGACGAGAGACAAAGGCCGCATCAGCATTTATAGGACGCCCTGTATACTATACAATGCCAACATACCATGTTAAATATTTCCAATTCGTATTCTTTCTTTAACTTAAAGGAAAATGAGGACACGGTTTTAAAAAGAAAACACTTTTAACGCATTTTCGCCAATTGAATGTGGTCGCTCGCATTGACTCAATTACCGCCGATATTGATTTCTCCTAACGCATTTCACGTATCTACCGAGCTCTGATCTCTATAATAATTTCTCCAGGCTCGGCAAAAAGTCCGTAGAAACTTTAAAAATTCATAAAAACCGGAAAAATAACCGAAATAAAAAACGGTTTGCTGGGTTGGTATCGCTAGGTTACGGGGATGTTTTTAAGACAAGAAATTAAAAATTAACAAAAACAGCCGATAGGTGGCGATGACGTACACGAGTCAAAGAAAAGACACGCAAATAAGGAACAGAATGCCTCCAAATTGTTTATTACAGCAGTATGTGTTCCGCATGACCACCACCATCCAGCGACGGCAGAGCGCAGCAGGTCCACATACGCGGTTTACAACGGTGAACTGGTTGTGGATTAGGAGCGCAAGTTCTTATAACCGTCTCATTTGCATATTTCCACTGAAGCAGCTCTTACGAAGCGCCACCTATTGGCTTTTTTATTTATATATTTTTTTCTCTGTCAAAAAAATTCCCGTGACCTAGCGATGCTACCCTGCAAACCGTTTCTCATATCGGTTATTTTCCATTTTTAAATTTTCTACGGACTTTTCGCCCACCCTGTATATAATTTTGTATTAGTTTCAAAAGTTTAAAAAAACATTATTTAAGCAACATTTTTACGGGGAAACAGATTAAACCTAACTCCCCTTCTCCGAAAAATATACTTTCTATCCTATATGACATATGATAATCCAGTTATAAAAGATAGGAGATTATATATGATTTTTTTGTATGGCAATGGAATAATATTCAGAATTTCGACTACAGCTATGCAGGTGGTATTTATTCAATGTACGTCTTGAAGGATCCGGGGGCTTTTACCATTATGTGGTGGGGGAGCGAAGCGAAACGTGGTATTTTTTGGTATAAGGTGATCGTTAACGTCTTTTTCTTATTCGTGGGGGACGTGCTTAGAGTCACGGAGGATGTTTCTTTAGAATTTTATCGTAATTTACTGCGTTTTTTTAGTGCATAGTACACAGTCTTTATTATCAGTATCAATACGGTTTTTTTAGTGAAAAATGAGTTTTCAGGGGATTTAGAAAAATGTGTTGTATTTTTTTGGGAAGGTTGGGACCCCCCATTTTTTTTTTGTACGTTTTTTCATGTGGAATGATGATAAAGATATACGTGGTCTTTGTGTAATATGTGTAAATACTATTTTTAAATTTCCCAGTTTCCCCGAATCATAGAAATTATTCGAATTATGATTCGCGTTGAAAAAGAAATTTCTGAAAATTTGCTCTATACTGTTAAATCCTTCAAATAATGATTTTCTAAATGATTGGTTATCAATTATCATTATCGTTATTTTAATTTTTTAGGAAATAATGAATTTTTTTTGGAAAATTTTAGAAAGTATTGAATATTACGAAAAATTAGACACACACACACACAAGGTGTTTAATTCCAAAAATTGACTGTATTGAATTTGGAAAAAATTTTGAAGTGTTGAATATATATAAGGATGACGTCACTCTCTGCTACAATACGAAGGTTTTTAACAACTCTCTGTTGCGAAGATATATTTCGGAAAGAGAGAAAATTCAACTGCCCCTGCGGGGAATTGGACCCACGTCCTTTCACTTTTCGGGTGAACGCCCAAGACCATTGGACTACAGAGGCACCGAATCTCTCAATCTTTCCTTGGAGCTCGTGTACACTGAAAGGGACCGTACATGGACGGCCGGACCAGACTCAGGCCAAGCTCATAACTACTGACGCTGCCACCAGATGGCGACTTATACAAGGACTTCAGTGTACACGAGCTCCAAGGAAAGATTGAGAGATTCGGTGCCTCTAGTGGTCTAGGGCGTTCACCCGGAAAGTGAAAGGACGTGGATTCGATTCCCCGCAGGGGCAGTTGAATTTTCTCTCTTTCCGAAATATATCTTCGCAACAGCCAGTTGTTAAATAACCTTCATATATATACAGGGTGATTATAAAAAAACTATCCCGACATATGGGCCCCTAACTATCATACCATTCACAGAAACTGAATGGCAACTTATGGCAACACCAAGTTTTTTGTATTGGAATGCGATCTCCATTGTGAAAAACCCTAAATAGCGTTCGAACGGCAACTGTAGCATGAAAATCACCGGCGGTAGATAGGCTAAAAGTGAGGACAACCAATAAGGACAGAGAAGCAGCATAAAATAAAGCATTTTATTGTGTTTTCCACATGACCTTGTGGAGGACTAATCAGGCTGGGATCTCAGCCGAATGAAACGAACATTAATGCTCTGGTGCAAGTCCTTTTTACTTTTTGCTTGCCTAGCTCCGGGGATTTTCGTGCTACAGGTGCCATTCCAACGCTATTTAGTGTTTTTCAGTATGGAGATCGTATTCCAATACAAAAAACTTGGTGTTGCCATTTGATATTTTCTCACTGTAACCGTAACTGTTAGAGTGACACTGTTGTTTTCCATATCATTCTTGATCTCAAAGTACCTTATGCCAAAATTTCATTCAGTTTCTGTGAATGGTATGATAGTTAGGGGGCCATATGTCGGGATAGTTTTTTTATAATCACCCCGTATATACTGTATAGGAAGAATTTTAGTAAGTATTGAATAGGAAAAAAAAGACAAAGGTATTTTATTTGGAAAATTGTAGAAGTTATGTATATAATTCGAAAAATTAGAGAGGGTGTTTAATTCCAGAGAAATAGTTATAGGTACAGAATGTTTTCAAAATTCACTCATATCATAGCCCTATGAACGTTTTTCTTTAATGAATGTAAACTATTTAACATAAAATAACAGATTAAACGTATGAATTGAAACATTACATTTAACGAAAGTTTAAAAAAAAACTTTGTTGGTGTTAATCTCAGTGGAAGGTATTACAATGACAAATTAGAGGGGACGTATTTTGTTCAAAAAGTGGACAACATATTTGAAAATTGAAGGAAATTTTGATTTGAGAAATTATATATATATAGAGAAGGTTTTCTTTTATTTGAAAAGCTGAAGAATTTATTTAAATCGGAAAATTAGAAATAGATCGGAAAAAAGCTATTTGAATTAAAAATTTGAGAAGATATTTGAATGAAAAGTTTTAGAAATTATTTAAATTAATAACTGAAGGTATATTTAAACGAGAAAAATTAGCGAAGGTATATATTAAATTAGGAAAAATATGGAGAATGTTGAGAGAAATTTAAAATTTGACTGTAATCGAAATAAAAGTAAGAATTTCAAATAATAGGTACAATCTCTTTTGTTTCAAGAATTGAGAGAAAATTTCAAAACTTTAGTAGAAATTGAATTTTGATCTTGCTGGAAATACGTGAGGATCGCGTTACATTCATAAAAATTTTAAACAAAACAATTGTAAATTTATTAATGAATTTTTTTTGGGAAATGTAAAAATTGAAGGTAATTCGAAATGAACTTTTTTTTTTTGGTATAAATTTAGGCGTGAAAAACTCTGAAATATTTTAAGAATTTTGTAAGAAAAAATATCTATCTTCACTTTTAAATTGCAGATTTTAGTTTTATTTGGAGAATAAAAAGTCAAGTTGGCTGCGTTGAAAATACGTGAAAAACCGGGACATTTTCGCAAAAAAATCGGGACAGCCTAGAAAACAGAAAAATCCGGGACTGTCCCGGGAAATATGCGGTATGCGGGACGTATGGTCACCATACCTAGGAGCCATCGCTTTGGGGGGAGGGGCATGCACCCTATATCTCCGTCCACGAAGCCATGGTTGGTGCATGACAATAGGGGTGATGACAATCAAGATGAAAATTTAAAAATGTGGTTTGAAGTACATCTTTACCCCGGGAGTTACCAGCCACCTCCACAGGAAATAATGGATATCATATATTATATATTATTATGATAATATATAATATTGATAATAATTAACTATATGTGATAATATGATAATAAAGTCACCATACGATGAGTAAGACGCTTGAGATGAAACTTGTTACTGGTGATGTAATTAATGCTATATTAATATGATGATGCAACCAAAAATAATAATGGTGAATAATACTCAACTTGAGGTTAAAGAGGGTGTGCAATATGTGTAAGTCATGAAGTCTAAATATGTCGCAATGACATATGCAGTGTATCAATTCTGACAATACCAGCAAGGAGAAATTATCCATATATAGTGGATAGCAAGAGACCGGAGAAATCACTTCTTTATAATGGAATTCCGTTATAAAGGAATTCCTGATTTTTACATTCTTCCTATGCAGAGCCTATCTGGGGGGGATAATTTTCGTTATAACGGTAATCGTTAAAACGGGAATTGAATGTATTACAAGTACATTTCAAACACTCGGAATATTAGGTCTGGACATCTCGAGAAAATTTCTAGGCTTTTTAAATCTAAAAGTATCAGCGCTATTATAATTGCAGATTTCGCGAAGATGTTCTCATAGTCAGTTGTGTAGAGAATCGTAGCGGTTTCTGGAGTGGATTTTTTTTGGCATAATCCACGATTGTTTCAATCTTGGTATATCTGCGCATATGCCTATTTCTGATGAACCGGAGGGAACTTTTCGGAGTGTTACGTTTTGAAAACGATCCAGAGCAATGATATTAGGATTTCTAGCATACATCCAGCCAGGAGCTGCGTAAAGTAATGTAGGACACACAGTTCCGTAATTATCCATTCCTGTGGAAGAATTAGCATTTAGGCCCCTTCTTGGGTCCAGAAAGGCCCATTTAGGCCAATTTTGGGCTCCCCTTTCAATTGGGCCCTGTGCGGGTGCTCCTGTTGCACCTGCCTAGTTACGGCGCTGGTAGGAAGTATGATGAAAACGTAACGCTCGAAGTTTTACCAGTTAATTATTGTTGTTTAATTAATGTATTATTAAAAACAATTATCATCGCTCCTATGAAAACATCAACTTTTATAAAATGTGGTAAATTATATTTTGCTTGGAAGCTGTGCTAAAAAAAATTATCATTTCAAGCTGTCAATAATGATAAATTCTTAATGAAAAGTAAACTCTTAATGAGCAGCAAGGGATATTATTAAAAAAATTATGAGAAATCATGAAATTTCTTCAAATGGAAAAAAATCAGATCTTTATATTTTCACAATCACTGTATTTCTTCAATCTTTCCGTTTCTGTGGCGATTTAACCTACGAAATGAACTTCCGAGTGGAAAAATTTCTCTCCCGTGTATGGTTGGTCTTTTGGTGGATAGATGGCAGCACCATGAGTAAATTTTTTCGTTTTATCAACCAATGAATGTACAAAATCTCGAATGCAGTGACCATACGTCCCGTATTTTCGGTAATCGGGCTTAGTAGTGTAAATGTCAAGTTTTTTATTTATTTTCAAAAAACGAAGCCAACTGGGATTTCTATACTTTTTTTGCAATCAGAGATTAAAATTACATTCCCCCCAGTCATGATTGCAGTTAAATCTCGATATAACGATACTCTGTGGACCAAGAAAAAATATCTGGGGGGGGGGGGAAGCAGGCGGTTTTCCCTTTCACGCTGGGCCAGAGGGGGAGCCGAATTCACCCTTTGACTGTTTCTTTAACATGGAAAGGGGCGCCAACATTCCGGTTTGCTCCGGGATAAAGTATCTAGTGGCGGCCCTGGTTGTAGAGGGATTATCGAGAGGTGGCAGTTTAGCATTAGGGTATGGACACTTCCAAACAAGAAATGAAAAAATATCGTTGTAGAGGGGGATCGTTATATCGCAGTCTCTCTGTATAATGTATAATGTGCCACGCGTCACTCAATTGATCCGTAATTAAGCCGCGGATAACTTTAGCAATCTGGGAACGCGCCGCGCCTAACTGGAGTGATGTAGAACTGCACTGGGGAGGGCGGGGGGTGAGCACTTAAGGGATCTCTAAGAGTGCCGTGGACCTCTTAAGTGTTCTGGAAAACTGTGTCGCGTGTCACTTGAGCGATTTCAGAATGTGAATGTGCCACGAGCTTGCTTGGGTGATTCAAAAATGCGCCACGGTCCGCTTAAATGCTCTGGAATTTTGCCGCGGGTCACTTAAGTGATCGTTAAATGTGCCGCTTAGTTCATTTTTACAAAATTAGGTTTAAGGTAGTGGGCCACATTTGGTCCGCGGGCCATGGATCTAAGCCATTCATATATGTCTTAGAGCAGTGTTTCTTAACCACCTTCAGCTCATGGTCTCCCATGGATCACAATGTTTTTTGTGCCGCCCCCCCCGTCCTATCCAGGGCCCCCTCTACCCTCATCCAAGAGTGAAATGCTTTCTATTTTTTTATGAATGAAATTTTAATAAATCGGATCAATCTCTGGAATCCTGGCTAAGCACGGATTTAAATGGTGGATTGATTATCATCTCTCCGAGGAATCAAATTATATTGTAAAAAACGGTCTGTGTAAAATACGGGACGATCCAACGAACCTGCACTATAAATCGACCTTCCCAACTCATCAACCGTTGTTCTGGGGAGGGTCCTCCATACTTAGCTGGAAATAACAACTTACATATGAAAATCATAGTACCAGATCCCATATAGTCTCTCTCCCCTCCCTCCATTATAGACATGAAGACCCGGGTCATGTCCACATATACATAAGGATTAAGATGCCCCTGGTTCTATGGATGGATCTGATGAATTCTGAAAGTAATATTTTTGCAACCATGTTTCACTTTTAAAGCTTTTCTCTTCACAGCTTTCTACGACTCCCTTCACCGCCTGTCGTGGACCACGTTTCTTCTGACTTTCTCCCGTTGTCCCCCCCCCAGAATATCTCAGGACCGCAAGGGGGGGGGGGGTGCCGTATGTCCCCAGGTTGAGAACCACTGGCTTAGAGGGTGGGTTGCAATGAATTTCTTCTAAAGGAATTTCGAGTTCTTAGCCTTCAAACGCCATTGAAATTAACAAAAATTGATTATAACATGTAAAGGTATTTTCTGATCGTTCTGGGGGGGGGGGGGGGCACGTGACTTCTCTCACCCCCTCCTCCCGTTTACGTCTCTGATCCCAATGTACAAATACAACACCACAACAGGCAAAATGCCCAACGAGGTGGCTGAGAAAAAGATGCCCAGCCACCTCGTTGGGCATTTTGCCTGCCGTTGACATTGACTATGCGTTAGTGGGCAGAGCTGACGACATTTTCTTGACAAAGGGAGGCTGAAAATCTGCTGACGTAATACATGTTGCACCTCCCCCCCCCCCCCCTTCTCCTTGTGTCTTGTAAAAGCTCGGAACCACGCAATTTGACGTGCCCAAGGACAAAATTTCAAGCCAGGAAAATTCCTCCTACAACTTTCTAACGTGCGTCAAGAAACAGATTCGACCTCTTGGAGGAAAAACAAACGGTGCTGTTCCGAAGATACTGCAAACATTAAGTCGCATGTGCAAAAAAAAAGAGTCACATCTCTGTAATATTTTGTTATCGTAGTCACTCGTGACATGCAAGTCTCTGAAGTCGTGCAATTATTACGACGTCGAGATCGATCGGACCATTACAGTGCATACAATCAATAACGTTGCGTCATTGCTGAGATTTTGACCATTATGATGATTATTTATTATTGTTATTATTGCCGATGATGACGCGAGCCTTAATTTTCGGTATGAATCCCGCCATTGTTTTCCCTCCGCTGGTGGTCACAACCGGAAGCCGCAGGATCGTTTGCGTATTGCGAAATGCCGTTGTATGGAGAGTGACTCAATCGGGTTGAATGAGTATATGTGCATTGACGTGCGTGTGAAAACATCCAATTTTTGTTAATGATGAATTCCGTATTAGTCGGGTGATGAATTTATGGCGCATGTTGCGTTAATGTTTCGGCATGGTTGTTTCGCTATTTACTACTGTGTTATGTATGAGCGGGGAGGGGCCCCGGATGTTGTTGTTGCCCTAAAAAAAAATCTTGAAAAATTACTTTAAAGAAAGTCCTAAAAACTTGAAAAAATGCCATCAAAATAATAAAGCAAAGCACAGTCAACGCTTGTTATAATGACCCCACGTTATAGCAACGTGGATTATAGCAACGACAATTCCATTACAACGACCGGTAGGATAAGTCCTAAATGTTTTCATAGAATGGATGGCTATCATATGTTTTACGTTCGATGTAACAACCCCCGCAATATAGCGTCCGTTTTCGATGGGACAAGGGGAGGGGGGGGGGTTCGTTATATCGAGCGTCGACTGTATAAACAAACAAAAGTAGACAACTTTAACAATCAATTATGCTCAAACGCCGAAAGACAAAGTTTTGACAACATCAAAATTATATGTAAATGCTCCACGTTCAGATTTCATCAAAAATAACATTTCTAATAAACGATTTATACTGCCAATTCCCGTTTTAACGAATACCGTTATGGCGAAAATCTCGTTTTAACGAAAACTGTTCTAATCCTCTTCCCCCCCCCAGATGGTTCCAAAAAGTTTCCATTGGAACAATGTGGAAATCTGGAATTCATTTATAACGCAATTTCGTTATTACGAAGGGATTGCTCCGGTCTCTTGGAGTTCGTTATAACGGGATTCGATTGTAATTCATATATCAGTCAGCAGGAATACATGGGTTATGCTTCCCCCCCCCCCCCAGGCCCGGGAGCCTGAGACGATTCTTCTTTTTTTTTTCGCAACAAATTCACTATTGAAAGGCCCGTGAAAAATCTGACCGAAGGGACCCAGTTGCTAGTTGTGGGGGTCATGACTGGCGTACTGGGGGTGCCGTAGGGTTATTTTGCAGTAAAAAACTAACAATTAACCCCTCCCTGTCAAAAATTCCTGTGTATGCCTATGGCTAGGAAGCCAAAAAGCATCATTTCATTTTCCCCAGAAATTCAAACATATTTTTCATAAGCGCTGAATGCAATCAGTATTCATATAATTTTTTAAATTTTTTCCATTGCCAAAAAATTTAAAAGTGAAAAAATATCCTGAAAATGCCAAAAAATGCCTTAAAACACAAAAACAAAACATTCCCTAACAGTGAAAAAAAAGCAGAAAGATGCAAATAAATGCGAAAATATCATCAAACCGGGCCCTGGTTATGAGTATAAATGGAAAGAGGGACGGAATTCTCAATAGGAGCCAAGTCTAGTCTCCACCCCTCTAGAGCAGGCATTTTCAACCTGTTGCTCGAGAGCACCGTGGTGCTCTCCCCCCCCCCTGAAGCACCAAGAGTGCTCAAAGCTTGTGTCTGATTTTGTGCCCACGAGCACGTGATCAACGTATTAGGGTGGTATTAATTGGCACGGTTTAAACTATAGTCACAAGTTTTGGATAGGAGGTCGACCCGGATTGGTTAAAAACCTGAATTTAACCAATCCGTTTCGACCTCCTCTCGGAAAATTGTGATTATAATTTAAACCAGGGGAACCTAAATTATGAGTCACGACCCAAAACCTGGGTCGCAAGGTCTTCCGAAGAAGGTCTTTCTTCGTTCAAATTTACTAACACTGGTTTCTTGTGTACAAATAGGTTCGTACAAATCTGTTTACAGCGAGGGATTCTTGAGCTATGGGTCACGACCAAACTTGGTAAGGTCTTTCGAGAAGGGTTGTAACCTAAACTTGGGTCATATGGGGCTCTGACATTAATCGCATAAATCCCCCTGCAGTCAGGGATTCTTGATCTGTGGGTCAATAAACAAGTTTTACTCTCAAAGGCTTACGAGATAGGTCGTACAAATACACTTACAGCCAGGGATTCTTGAGCTATGGGCTACGACCCAATTGATTCGCAGGGTCTTTCGAGAAGGGTCGCACGAATCCATTTACAGCCGGGAGGGGGGGGGGGTGGTTCTCGAGCTATGGATCACTCAATGCAAGTTTGATTCTCGATAGTTTCCGAAGTAGGTCGTACAAATACACTTACAGTCAGGGGCTCTTGTGCTACGGATCGCACTTGATTCGTGGGATCTTCTGAGAAGGGTCGTATGAATCTATTTAAGCCAGGGATTCTTGAGCTAGGGATCACGACCCAAACTTGGTTCATTGGGTCTTTCGAGAAGGTTATATGAATCCATTTACAGCCAGGGTTCTGGAGCTATTGGTAATAGCGAATGAAATTGGTACTACACCAATTAGATTCGCAGGGCTTCCGAGTTATGTCGTGAAAATCCACTTACAGCCAGGATCACGATCCTGACTTGATTCGCGGGGCTTTTCATATGGGTCGTGCGAATCCGCTTTCAGTCCTGTTATAAGCTCTCGCTAATTTAAAAAAAACAAACAGTCCCGTGGGTCGCGAAGCTGATGTTTTTGTTGATTTTGGGTCGCGGCTGAAAAAGGTTAAGAACCCCTGGTTTAAACCACGTCGGTGAATACCACCCTTCATATTGAACGATCTTTGAAAAATTTGCTTCGAAGGAGTAGAATCATACGTTTTACTACCCTATATACATTACGGCCTATTGTGCGACTGCTGAAGTCCAGGCCTGCATCAAGGTGTATAAATTGCATGAGAATCTTCGTACTGAGAAAGTTTTTGGATGTGACAAACCACTTTTCATACAAGCGGTCATTACATTCAGAATCTATGGAAAGAAAAATAGTTATTTAACTCTAAAAATTGGAGGGTTTGGGAATTGTGACAGTTTTGACATAATCTGACTGTCAACATAGATTTCTTCTTACTGTATTTTTTTTTTTTTTGTATGTGTGACAAGTTTTTTTGCGAGTATTGTACTATGTAACCGTTATCTGTTATTTTGCGAAAAAATATATGAAATAGGGAGGGGGGAAACAATAGCTAGTGTCATTCTGACGTGCTGTTGCTGTCACTGTTGTCGTCGTCCTACTAGTTTATGGAGTGACACCTTGTCAACGTTGGACTAAAGTTTCGTCTTTTCTCTTTTTTTTATATTTATATTGTATTTTATCTTTTGTTCGATATTGTTTCTTTATTACAGATATTACAGATGTTGTTTTGCTCTTTATATGCGAGTACAATGTCTTCTTGGTATTTGTTTGCGTCCTGGGGTAGAATTCTCTTTATTGTGTCGTAAAAACGCATTGTAAAGTGAGATTAGAGTCCCGTTTTCTTAAAAATGTATCTCTTTTTTTTGAATTAAGATATGGCGGTAATTTCTTAAGATTGTGGCTCCTATACAGGGTGTCCAGCAGATGTTTTGAAAGGGTTATTTTAATTTTTTTACGATTCCAGCTGGGGTTGCTCCTCAACCCCCCCCCCCCCAGCGTCAAAGGTGAAGTTGACTGATCTAATGTATATATGCATATATGAATTGACATCATCATCATCATCGCGTATCCCCCCAGAAATAATGACCGTTTCCCCCCCCCCCAGACTTTCTAGTCTATCTCCGCCTATGGGCTGAACTAGATGTTTTGAAAACTCTAACCAAATTTTATGGTTCCGTAAGGCTGAATGAAATGTTTAAGGGTTCGATAAGGCCAAGTTAAATGTTTCAACGGGTTCAAAAAGGCTGCCTCGAATAATTCTCAAGCGTTTACGTAGGGTAAAGTGAATGTTTTGAAACCCAAAGCATTTTCAGGATATTACGAATCTAAACTAAATACGTATTTTAAGTGGCCGAATTAATTGATAGAGGATGTTTAATCAAACAGCTTCATAAAAATACAATCCAATTGGTGTAGCGAGACCAAGTCAATATCATTGAAATTCATCCAAATTTCTGTCAAATCTATTTTATAAAATCGATATTTGCAGCAATTCATAAATTTTTCTGCACCAATCTTGAGCAGAATCATTAATTAGTTTAATGAAGAGAAGAAAGTTTGTAAATTTTTCCATATTCATTAGACTTTCCAACTTCATTTGGGGATTATTCATTTTCACCGGTTAAAATGCTCAATGCAGGGAAATTTTATTGAACTTTCTTAATCGAGATTATTGGTGATTATGCATAACCACCAGTGAATCACTTTTAACACTGAAATGTGTAGGAACCAATTCCGACCGAAACCAAACGTCGTATAAATGTGAAAGTCGTATAAACTAGGTTTCGCTGTGTGTGTCCCGTCCCCCTTTCCCCCATTAGCGGTTGTACCGTGTTCGGTTATTCGGTCTCTACTAATCACTATTCGCCTCATCCCTTAATTCAATGCAATCCAATGAAACGCACAAGTTGCGTTTCCAGGCCTAAAAAACCGCAACAAAACGACAAAAAACGTCACCTTTTGGCCTTGGACGTTAGCTTGACCTTCATGATGAATAATTTGAATATTGTCGTTACAGCCCGAAAACACACATCATTCGTTACGCGACTGCTTCCGTTTTCAGTGGCGGAGAGAAGGAAAAAAAAAGTCATAAAAACAAATACAGGAAACAAACCGTAAATTATAAAACGTAATTTTTTTTTTTTTAATTTTATTGCATTCATTTCCCATGGGCAGGAAACGTAATTTGTTTTTTTTTTCAGTCTTATATCACTTTGATTGCCATCTAGTTATCATATGGGATAATAATAACGAGAAACGTTACGCCACTGCCGGGGAAAAGGTATTTTTATAGGGTGTGTTAACCTTTCCCAAATATTATTTGTGAATTATTATTTCTTAGATTCCTTTCCGATATATTTTTTATTGTTAAAATAAAATATTTCATGGTTGGTTAGATTCGATTTCGGAAATATTAACGAAGAGACAGTATTTTTTTCTGCAGTATGGCGTAATTGTATGCAATATTACGAGCCTACACTTTCCTGACAAGGTGGTATTGTTATTCAGTGGTGTAAAAGTGAGTTCGTAAGGTTCGCTTATGGAAATTCTTGGAATTCTTTTTGGAAGGGTCGTGGAACGTGTTTGCGTATTCGAAGTCAAAATAAGTCCTTTTGTTGTTTTTATGGTCGCGTGTTTTCTTACGTGGAGGTTCTTAACCTTTTGTTTTTATTTTCCGAAGTCATTGTAATATTGGATATTTCTTGAGTCAGTTGGTAAATATGGCAATTTCTATTCAAAAATTCATTCTTATTGGTGGTTTCTTCTTGGTACGAAAACCAATCGTAATTTTTTTTAAGCGACTTTTTTTCATATTTTTTTGAGGTTTTAATACAGTATATTTGTTGAATTTGCTAATGTATTGCCCGATATTCACAGATATCACCTATTTTTATGGACTTATCTTCACTTTTTTGAGACATGGCGGCGTTCCATGTTCTGGTGAGAAGGGGAAGAGGACTCATCTTCAACAGTGTTTTTGTTTACTTTCCCGAAAACCGGTGGTCCTTAACCTTTTGCGTTCTATTCCAGAACCCCCTTGTATCAATAAAATGAGATCTACGGATCCCTTGTAGCAATAAGATGATGGTCATAGACTCCTCCTGGCAATGAAATGAAGTCTACGGACTCCTTTGGCAACAAAATGAGGTCTACAGATCCTTTGTACCAATTAAATAAAGTTCGTGGACACCTTATACCAGCGGTTCTCAACCGGTGCTCCGCGGAGCACATAAAAATAAACCCATAACTCTGATGAATGAATCAAAAATATGCCTAGGATCTCCGCCATAGAACTTTTCCACGAAAAAGGGTTCCGCTAGTCAAAAAATGTTGAGAACCGTTGCCTTATACGAATAAAATAAAGGTCCTTGTTGCAATAAAATAGATGCCACGGACCTCTTGTGCCAATGAATTAAAAGTCACAGACTTCTTGCAACAATAAAATGAAGACCACGGATCCCTAGTACCAATGAAAAGGCCATGAAGCCCTTTTCACAATAATATTCAGTACACACTGTGAAAATAATGGGTTAATTATTTTCTCGTTCAAGCTCACGGACCCCTCTGAAAGCTTTCTAAGATGCCCTGCTCTAATCCTTCTGAAATTTCCAAGCTATGATAATTATTTGAATTTTCAAACACCCTAGTGCAGGAGACCTTGGAGAGGTTTCGAGGGGGGGGTACGCGTGAATTCTCTCGGATAAAAACAAATAACTTATTTACGCTATTTTATATTGGATATTATTTTGTAAAAGGGTCCATGGACTTCATTTAGTTAGCACTGGGAGTCCGTGAAACACACAGGTTAAAGAGCCCCTGGTCTAGTCCTTAATATCTTTAACCAATGGAAGGATGCTAGCGTTGGACGCGCATCCTAATGCCTTGCTTCCATTCAAGAGGTTTTACTGCTGTAAACCACCTAAATAATTCGGAAATTCTCTTTGGCCTGTCATTGACCAGCTCTTTATTAGCGCTTTATTGCACAAGGGGTGCACAAAATCCGCCCCGCGGGTCAATCATGTTCATCAGGGAATTTTATGCGGCCAAGAAGCAATACCGAAAAATTATTTTAAAATTACCTATATAGGACGTGCTTTTAAATGTGTGAAAGCCATCAAACGGAAATACCTCAAAACATTTCTAAGCATGCTCAAATACACTTTATCATCGTTTTTCCATTGGTATTAGGCCAGCAAAGAAGTACTTTAGCTTCTCTCATTAAACTTACACCTCATCGGCAGACATTAAAGACCAAATTCAAGCTACAAAATTATCAAATTGAACCTTGATTCTGCTAAACCGTACCTCTGAGAGCGATTGTAAAGAGAGGTTTTGAACCTGGTTGTCTCGATCTTATACGTATAGAGTCTAAAAGGTGAAGGATATTCTTTTGCCATTTTGTAACCAATAGAGAATTACCATTATTTCTTTTTACACATTGCTGCTAAGGAGAGAGAGGTTGGAAGTATGCGGCTGACACCCATACGTTAAGGTCATCCAAGTGAACATCAAAATGGTTACAGGCTTTTGAGTAAGAGAACATCTATTTATTTCCTCTGCTTTAAATAAATGTTTCAACTATGATGATGATGGCGGGAAGGTGTAAAACCGTTCATCTCTCTTGTCTGTCTATACCGGCCTGTTGTCACGTGACCTTGGCCGAAGTATGCGGCCATTTGAAGGGCGTTTATACACGTTCCAAAATGTTGGGGGGGGGGGCGCTTGAGGGTTATGTAGGGCATTCTTTCCGGACCCCGCACGTGATCAAATAATTTAACCCTCTAACTGGCATTAAAAAGATTTTTCGCCTTTTTGAAAACATTTTATATTAGCAAGTCCATACATATATTGTACCCCAAAAAACCGTACTATAGGCTAGGACGAGCAAAACCTCGGAAAAGCGGAAGGATAACTCTGAGAGAACGCTAAGAGACCTTTTTAAGAATAGAACTGAATATAATTCAGTTTTATTCTTAAAAAGGTCCTTACCTTATCCTTTTGATCACAATATTAAAAAAAATCGCTTCCATTCAGCTCGTAGATGGAAAGTGGGTCATCCAGCTTGCGCTTGTTGGCGTAAAAAAGTTATGTTCCATTCATTTACCCAAGTTGGGATCGCAATCTGCAAATTTGCTATTAATCTCATCAATATCTTGACTGATGTTATCAATAAAAAAGTGAAACTACAATGGAGGTCCTAGGACACTCCCTTGAGGAACACCACTTGTGACATCCATCCAATCGAAAAATCCTATACCGCGACAACTAATCAATACAATTCAACAAGCAGCCCTTAATCCCATGTGAACGCTTCAAGAGTTTACCGTGATGGACACAATCGAATGCTTTTTGAAATTCCTAGAAAACAACGTCCGTCAGCATTATTCTATAGAAATGTTGTAGAAAAGTTATTTAAATTATTCATTGTGCCTAAAGTGTTTGAAATTATTTGAAAATTTTGAAACATTTGTGTATGTTGTTTGAACAAAACTAAATACAAGCAAACTCGGCTACAACGACACAAAAGATTTTACGAAATTTTGTTGGTGTAACCGAGGTTGACGTTTTCAAGACCTTTTAGGCAAGAAAAATGCAATCAGATACTATAAGTAGTCAAATACTATACTCGAAATTTTTATTTCATCATGATTAGAGTGACCATATTTTGGCTAGAAAAAATATGGGAAATTTTGGCATCATAAGTACAAGATATCGGCATTTCTCGCCAAAAAAATGGTCCAATTGTCGACAAAATTACATACAGCAATTCTGCAGTAACATAAAATCTGTTTCCCGAAAAAAAAAGCTGAGCATGACAAACATGGGAAATGAAATTAATATATTACACATTGTCAGCATCGTCAAGGTTATGAATTGAAGTAAGCTTTTTCATTAAAAAAACGGGACAAAATTAAGGAAAAATACAGGAATTGCCCGTATACAGGTCATACTAATAAACAGGTTGAACCGCCAAACATGCATAAAATCTTTTTTTTTATCGTTATGTGTCAATAGATAAACTGACGAACATTCTCTGTACTGCGTTCTAACTTCAATTGCTTTTGATAAAACCATTATAAGGGAAGCAAAAGCGTCGAAAAAGTTTCGTTATATCCGAGGTCGTTGCGTTTTATTCACTTTATAAACAAGGCTCATTATTATTCTCTATGGAAATTAGTCTTGACCGCCAATAATTGTCGTTACAATTGGTGAATTTGTTACAATTAAAAGAGTTTGAATATAGTTTATTTCCTTGCGATATCTTCCAGTACACTGTTTCTTAACCTATGGTTCGTGGACCAGAGGTGGTCGGTCCGCGCAGGTAGATTCGATAAAATTATTCGCCCGTTGTAATTGGTATTAGTAATATCCATAAGGGTTCAAATAAAACTATACATTCATGCTCAAGTTCACCATATATCATCGAGGAGAATGCAGGAAATTGTGATGGTAAACGCGAGAAGTCACGAAATTTTGCCAGAAATTGTAATTTATTGCTTTAAATGCAATTTGCTAATTACTGCTAAAATAGCTGAAAGTCGCAGAAATAAAGGCTGTACAAATTGCAGTAAGCAAAAATGTATTTCACGGAAAAAATATTCAAATGATCTGATTCTCAATGAAATATCATTTCATGAAAATTATTTCACGATTCTCATGAAATGATATTTCATTGAGAAAATTACGGCAAACAAGGATCTTGAATGATAATCCGTAAAATACGGGACATCCCCTATTGTCATCAAAAACAACAATGTCTAAAGCAGCCACAATCACCTCAATCGTAATTAAAATTCCAAAAACATTCCGGACAAAACGTAAACCTGGCAAATATGTGAGATGGAAATTTATAATTTTTGCCATAAATTATGAAAATATATATTATGTAAACTGTGCGTGCGTGTGTATTTTCACGACTTCAGTACATATTGCAAATTCGAATAAGTATCGTTGAAAAAACAGGAACAACCAATATTACAAGAATGTCCTGTAATACGGGACACAAATGGTCCGTCAAATTATTTCAGGCATTTCACTGATCCTTGTTTTCAGAAAGGTTGAACACTGTTCTAGTATATTTCAACCTAATTAGCTACGAAAAAAAAAAAATTTAATAAATACCAAGATGTTCTTCCCAATGACCTTCCCGAGATGTTCCTTGCTTTAACTTCTTCTGCCCCCGTAGCTTCATTTGTCCGCGGACTAATAAATTCTACTTCGGGGCTAATGAAGCTCCTACGCAACGAGAAATGTATGCAGTGGAACTTAGTTATATAGGCAAGGAAAGATACGCCGCTGTGATGAATCCCATTATAAAAGTCACTTGCGTGATACGTGGCTATACCCATCGACGCTGGCAATTTTGCTTTATGGGCCCTCTCTTAATTCATTGAGATTTTTCTTTTCAGGATAGATATTGAATTAATGAGTACCGGGACTTCATGTTGTGATTCATGTTTTATGTATGTCTAATCAATGGGCTTTTTTTTTTCCTTGTTATGTCCTCCTCCTACGTTTATTTTGTGGTGGTGTCTTCCATTCGTTCCTTCACTTTCCATATAAATTGGAACGCATCGTATTCGTTGACATATGATTGGTTCCTAACCGGTTTATGTATGTAGTCACTGAGAGACGAATAATTTCTCTTGTTATACACCAACTGCTAGATATGATCGCCCTATATGCGAGTATAACTCTTGGGAAAAATCAGGCAAATTGATAATGTGAGCATATTGTCCCACACACGTCACCGTAATTTCGGCCACCTAGACATATTTTTGATGCAATGGAAATGAGAACTTGAAATAAATTGTCATTTGGAATAAATGAAGTTGAAATAAATATGAAATTAATGAAGCCACCGATAAAACAAACGGTAAATGAGTTTCAAATAAATGAAAACACACTGAAAACAAATTGGAAATTGCATTTGAAATGCAAGTGAAATGAATTTGCAAATAAATGTGAAATTAATGAAAAATATGTTTAAAATAAATTAAAACACATTTAAAATATACAGGGTGGGCCGTAGAAATTTTAAAAATTTATAAAGAAACGAAAAAATAACCGAAATAAAAACGGTTTGCAGTAACCCTGGGTCACGCTGGGTCACGGGAATTTTTTATACAAATACAAATACAACGCCACAACAGGCAAATTGCCCAACGAGGCGGCTGACTAACGGGAAAAACTCAAAAATAGCCGTTAGGTGGCGCTGACGTACACTAGTCAAAGAAAAGATGATCAAATAACGAACAGAATGTCTCCAAATCGTTTATTACAGCAGTATGTGTTCCACATGACCACCGCCGCAGGGGATAACACATAATGCGTATAATGTGTTATCCCCTGTTATACATAATGTGTATGATGACTTTTTGCCCACCCTTTACTTGAAATAAATGAGAATAGTGGAATGAGTTTGAAATAAATTGTAAGTGAATAAAAACATCAAAATTAAATTTTAAATGAATGATAAATAGATTTTGAATGAAAGAAAAATTGTGAATAAATGAAAACATCGAAACTAAATATGAAATGAATGACAGAGATGTGTGAAATAAATGAAAAAAACATTTAAAATATACTTGAAAGCAATAAAAACGGTGAAAATATATTTTAAATATATGAAAATAGTCAAATGAGTTTGACCTGAACTGTGTGAATTTGAAATGAGTTTCAAATGTAAAATAATTATAAATAAATTTTAGATGAAATGAATGAGAAAATGAAATAAAGAAAAATATTAAAAATAAATTGGTAATGAATGAAAAATAAATTAGTAATGAATGAAAAATAAATTAGTAATGAATGAAAAATAAATTAGTAATGAATGAAAAATAAATTAGTAATGAATGAAAAATAAATTAGTAATGAATGAAAAATAAATCAGTAATGAATGAAAAATAAATTAAATGAAAAATAAATTAGTAATGAATGTGATAAATAAGTTTTCAAAATGAATTTAAAAGAAGTTTTAGGCAAATGAAAATTAAATGAATAAAATGAATTTGGAAATGTCAAAAATGAAAGAATAAAATGAATTTGAAAATGTCGAAAATGAAAAATAAAATGAATTTGACCGAAAAAAATGAATTTGAAAATGTTGAAAATGAAAGAATAAAATGAATTTGAAAATGTTGAAAATGAAAGAATAAAATGAATTTGAAAATGTTGAAAATGAAAGAATAAAATGAATTTGAAAATGTTGAAAATGAAAGAATAAAATGAATTTGAAAGAATAAAATGAATTTGAAAATGTCGAAAGTGAAAAATAAAATGAATTTGAACGAAAAAAATGAATTTGAAAATGTTGAAAATGAAAGAATAAAATGAATTTGAAAATGTCGAAAGTGAAAAATAAAATGAATTTGAACGAAAAAAATGAATTTGAAAATGTTGAAAATGAAAGAATAAAATGAATTTGAAAATGTCGAAAATGAAAAATAAAATGAATTTGACCGAAAAAAATGAATTTGAAAATGTCGAAAATGAAAAATAAAATGAATTTGACCGAAAAAAATGAATTTGAAAATGTTGAAAATGAATGAATAAAATGAATTTGAAAATGTCGAAAGTGAAAAATAAAATGAATTTGAACGAAAAAAATGAATTTGAAAATGTTGAAAATGAAAGAATAAAATGAATTTGAAAATGTCGAAAGTTAAAAATAAAATGAATTTGAACGAAAAAAATGAATTTGAAAATGTTGAAAATGAAAGAATAAAATGAATTTGAAAGAACAAAATGAATTTGAAAGAACAAAATGAATTTGAAAGAACAAAATGAATTTGAAAGAACAAAATGAATTTGAAAGAACAAAATGAATTTGAAAGAACAAAATGAATTTGAAAGAACAAAATGAATTTGAAAGAACAAAATGAATTTGAAAGAACAAAATGAATTTGAAAGAACAAAATGAATTTGAAAGAACAAAATGAATTTAGAAATATCGAAAAAATGAAAAAATGAAAGAACAGACAAAAGCTGAAAGAAAAATATACATGGGAATAAAACTTTTTGTGTTAAAAATATCAGTATAGGAAAAATTCATGCAATTGTGAGAAAATCCGCATAACCAAAAATAGTTTCCCAATCAGGCCATCATCGGAAAAGAACGTAAATTAAATTTTAAATACAAAAAAAAAAAATCCATATAATATTTAGTGACTTTCCCCAACACGAATCAGGTGCAATAATCTATAAAAAGCTTTATATTCCCTGGAAAAGAAGAAAAAAAACATAAATAATAATTTTTATTAGAATTTTTCTTTCTCGAACATGCCTAATAATTTTCTTATCTTATTCTCTCATTGTCAGGCATTATCCACTCATCCATCTTCGCAAGGGCACAAAAAAAAGACCAAATTAGACAAAAACCACATGGATTCATTTCCTTATCTCTTTTTGGCTCTATTTTTAGGAAAATGCCGATGACTAGTATACTAGGCATAAGAAAAAATATATATATATAGGGCCTAGGATAGGCTGAATAAGAACGGTATTTTTCCGCCTTTCGGGTAAAGGCATCTATCAATGTCTCGAAACTTTGTTTCATTTTCAAGAATGTATCTAACAAACACGCGATGCTTTTTTCATTTTTGCAGCAGGAGGGGGAAAGGTAATCCCCCTGAGTAGTTTTCCCAAGGGCCCTTGTTGTTCCACCTAATTTGGCCTATACATCAAAATTATTACATTAGACGTACGCTTCGGAAACTAAGACTAAATTAGTTGCTTCTTATGTTACAGTGAAAAAATAAATTTTTCAGTTGCATGTCAAAGAAAAACAGAAAAAGGAGATGAATTATAGACACAAAAATGAGAGGAAAAAAAGGTCATTTTTGGGAGAAAAAGAGGGCTTTTATACGTGTGTGGAGCATGACCTTTTCTCTAAAAGGTCATTCGTTAAGAGGCTAATTTCGTGTTTCTCTATTATGAGATTTTTTAAAAAAAAGAGACGAATTGCTGGAATTTCGACTCGAAATAGAGGAAATGAAACAAAAAATGTACTCGATATATTTGGAGGAAAAAGATAATTTCCTTTTATTTGGACCTATTTTCTTTGAAGGTCATTGATGTTAGATGTGTATAGAATTTTTTGAATGAATCGAAATACTGAAAATAAATGTCAAATTAATGAGAAATGAAAATACAGGAAATTAATGTTATACTAATGAAAATTAATTTGTGAAATAAACGAAAAAAACCCGTAAATAAAATTAGCGAAATTAGTTTGATATTGATTAGGAATAAGTTTGAAGTGAATGAGAAATAAATTTGTAAAGCGAAATGAGAAATAAATTTGTAAAGCGAAATGAGAAATAAATTTGTAAAGCGAAATGAGAAATAAATTTGTAAAGCGAAATGAGAAATAAATTTGTAAAATGAATATGAAATATATGTGGGATAAGGTTGAATGTGGAATAAATTTGTAAAATGAATATGAAATAAATGTGGGATAAGGTTGAATATGGAATAAATTTGTAAACTGAATATAAAATAAATGTGGGATAAGGTTGAATGTGGAATAAATTTGTAAAATGAATATGAAATAAATGAGGGATAAGGTTGAATGTGGAATAAATTTGTAAACTGAATATAAAATAAATGTGGGATAAGGTTGAATGTGGAATAAATTTGTAAAATGAATATGAAATAAATGAGGGATAAGGTTGAATGTGGAATAAATTTGAAGTGAATTCAAATTAAATTTGAAATGAATTTAAATTAAATTTGAAATGAATTTAAATTAAATTTGAAATGAATGTGAAAAAAATGTGGAAAAGAATGTGAAATAATAAATTTGAATAAATAAATAAATTTTAATAAATTTAAAATGAATAACAAATAGATGTGAAATGAATGTGAAAGAAGCTTGATATGAATGTAAAATAAATTTTGAATTTTATATGAAAAAAAATGTATGAATTTTTTATTCGTATGAAAAAAAAAATCAATGAATTTTTTAATGGAATAAGAAAAAAATTTGAATAAACGAGAACATTGGAAATAAATATGAATCAAATGAAATTAAAAATTGAAGAAAAAAATGATTAAAAGTGTGTCTAGAATGAAAGAACAAACAAAGGATGAAAAAATATTATGAATGAGAATAAATTTTTAAAATATTCAAAAATTAGCTTGAAATGTTGCAGAAAAATGAGTAAAATAAATTTCATCTCGTAAAAAAAAACGGGAAAAGGGACATAAAAATGTCAATTTCGGGATAAACAGCATTTATGTGTGTGTAAGATCATGACCTGTAAAGGTCATTCGTTAAAAGGTTAACTTCGTTATTATAACATTAAAAAAAAGAGATGCATTGCTGGAATTTCGACTCAAATAGAGGAAATGAAACAAAATATTCTCGATATTTGGAGGAAAAAGATCATTTTTCCTTTTATATTTGGACCTATTTTCTTTGAAGGTCATTGATGTGTTGGTATAGAATTTCTTAAAAGAACAGACCAGTTTTGTTTTTCCTCATTTCAAATCAATTTGAATTCTTAGTGGATTTTGGATGATGGCATGATAAATGAGATCAAATTTTCATCCAGGATAAAGCGATGATTAAGATTATAAAACGAAACGGTATCCAGTCATCTGCACTTTGATTAAGATTATATTTTTATCTACCAAACTGAAAACAAAGCATATCAAACAACAAATAAATTTGAAATGAATGCGAAACAAATATGAAATTGGTGTGAAAAATTTGAAATTAATGCGAAACAAATTTGAAATTAACGTGAAACAAATTTGAAATTAACGTGAAACAGATCTGAAATGAATGTGAAAGAAATTTGAAATGAATGTGAAAGAAATTTGAAATGAATGCGAAAGAAATTTGAAATTAAAGGGAAACAAATCTGAAATTAAAGGGAAGCAAATCTGAAATTAAAGGGAAACAAATCTGAAATTAAAGGGAAACAAATCTGAAATTAAAGGGAAACAAATCTGAAATTAAAGGGAAACAAATCTGAAATTAAAGGGAAACAAATCTGAAATTAAAGGGAAACAAATCTGAAATAGTTATGAAACTAATTTGAAATTAACGTGAAACAAATCTGAAATAATTGTGAAACAAATCTGAAATAATTGTGAAACAAATCTGAAATAATTGTGAAACAAATCTGAAATAATTGTGAAACAAATCTGAAATAATTGTGAAACAAATCTGAAATAATTGTGAAACAAATCTGAAATAATTGTGAAACAAATCTGAAATTAACGTGAAACAAATCTGAAATTAATTTGAAACAAATTTGAAATTAACGTGAAACAGATCTGAAATGAATGCGAAACAAATCTGAAATTAATGTGAAACAAATTTGAAATGAGTGATAATTATTTCTTTTTCTTTAAATTTGTTGAAATTTAAAATGAATGTCAAATAAATTAAAATTCCAAATGTTTCATTCAATACAAACATTGTGTGTATAGTGGTTGATGTGTGTATTAACTGTAGACACGTGAAGCGTAATATTTAAGAAAAGTCATTGAAATCATAATATTAAGCGGGAAACTTGAAATACTATGAGAGAAATTTTGGCCGGAGGATTTTATCCATTATCCGATTAAGTGGGGCGGATTGTGTGTATGTGTATATACATACAGTGTGTTTCTGCGAATTGGAGCTATTTTGCTGTACATTTATTGCAAAAAACTGATTGTGTGATTTTTATTTTTGATTTTTTGAGACATACAACCACGCTCTCATTTAATCTCAAATTTCCTCGAAACTTTATTCATAACTTATGATTTACATCGACGTGATGATTACTAAAGCAGATGATTACTGAAGCAACAGTGTAAATGAGAGGCGTGTGTATATATATATATCCCGAAAGCTCTTGATCTAGATGTGGATCAACCCACACCTATACCAACGTGTAGGGTTCAACGGTAAATCGCATGATTCACCGATAAGGTTAACCCTCGTATAATAATCGTCCACATACACAAAATGAAAAAAAACAGTTCATATTATATTAACCACCAACCCTTGAGTACCACAAGACGTCGGTCGGCCATATTGTGTAATTGCCATGTAAATGAACGGCAGAACTGTTGGTAAAACGGGATTGGCGGTAGAAACCTGTCGATCCAGCCTTTTTAGTGTGGGTTAAATTACCGCGTTTGGATAGCCCGGAGCTGTAGAAACCCGAAAAATGTGTTCTGCTTCTTTTTCTACCATCTCTCTTTTTTCGTGGCCTCGAGGCTATTCCGTCCCGTAGTTCTTTGGTATACATTTTTTTTTTTGTTCTGTCATTAAATATATGAGAGATGAAAGAACTCCTTTAGGCTATTCGACAAGGACTCTGTTTTTCCTCTGACAGTTTTCTCAAGTAAAAAAACCGTCTAAGATGGCACTCAGTCGTCTAGCAAGTTCTCAGCCATTTTTGATTCACCTTTCTTTCCATGCCAAACACACACACACCTGAGATTTTATTTTCTTATTGAAGCTCCGCTAATCGTTCATCGACGATTCATGGGGCGAATACAAAAAAAAGCGGGGGAAAGATGCGAACGGCCTTGACCACCTTATCATCCAAAATATTCTCGCGAGGAAAAGAGAGAATTCACGCGACCTAACTAGACTTCGCTGTGTTTTGTTTTTCTTCTCCGGGAGTGATCTTGAACGGTCAGGCTGGCCCATCCGTTTAAGATGTGTAATAATGTGGCTGTTGCCTCATAAAGTAATTTTGTGGTGTTTAACTCGATTCTTATTTCGAATTATGATTATATTGCGTATCTAATATTCAAACACGGGCGTGCCAGGCCTTCCTTTTTTATCTATAATCAGTGATATTCTATAATAATCTATTTCGTGATGTGGTGATTATGTTTCGAAACATTTGGAATTCGCACACTATTCAAATTTGATAAGATGTCGAATATTATTTCTACATCTTTTTTTTGGGAGGATTTCTAATAAAACTGCGGTTTTTTTTTACTTTTTTATTGTATTTGTTCTTGAAAATTTGAATCTTAGTGAAACAATATTGGAAAATATCAATTTTTACTGAAAAATTTCTGTAGATGAAATTTTAAATAATTAAAAAAAAAGAACATGTGTGTATATATAACAAATACTATAGATATTTGAATGTAAGAATAACCCAAAAAATACTAATATTTACAAATTGCATGAATATTTAAAAAAAAAAATTTCTGAAATTATTGAGGATGAATTAAAAATGTGTATGCTATATCAATATATGAAATATTGAAGAAATAATCGTTTCGAAATCTTTCTGTTTGGTTTTTCATCTCTGGGCATGTTTACTGGACGTCCCATGTGTGCGAGATTTAGGATCAGAAATCAAACAAGTCGAAATGACATTGACCAAGTCAATTAGCAACGAAATTAGCCAATTCGAGATCTGGTTGGCCACTTTGTGAACTCGCTAATTTCGGGCTTTGGCAATAACATTACAAAAAAGAAATTTCGTATATGTTACTGCCAAAGCCCGAAATTAGCCAGTTCATAAAGTGACCAATTTCGACAACATTAACAAAAACCGAAATCCTATAACAACTATAAACCGTTTTTTCCCCATCCCCCACGTAATAATATTGGTCCATTCCGTACCCAGCGAAAGTGATGACAACACCCAAATGGTAACGCTGCCCGTGATTACAATAAGCGGCGTCTATACCGTACAACGAAAGGAAAACATTCGGTGGTAAAGTACAAAAAGTGCTTAAAGTTTCGAAATCTTTGAAACGGGAACTCATATAATATTCAAATTTGATAAGATTCCGTATATCAATTTCTCAATCTATTTCTCGTCAAATTTTGAATGAAACTGAATTCGTTTTTATTATTTTTTCTAGTATTTGTCCTTAAAATTTTAAATAATATTTAAATCAAGTAATATTGGAAAAATGTAAATTTACGATGCCATAAATTTTGAACGATAGTGAAAAAATATTTAAAAATTCGATTACTTTTCGCAAACACACACAACTAAAGCACACAGAGCAGGGCCCCTAGATTGGAATCTTTTGCGGTCCCTCAGGCTTTCACGTGCCCCCTTTATGATGAATCTATGGTGTGAAAAAACAAAATGAGATGAGAATCGTCCCGGGCAACAAGGCTGTAGCCCTGTCAGCCCCATAGTTGTGGGGATCATAATCTGAGATTTTATTTTCCTATTGAAGGTCCGTAAACCGTTCATCGGCAATTCATGGGGCGAATACAAAAACTGGAGGAAAGATACGAACGGTTTTGACCACCTTATCCGAAACACTCTCGCGTGGAAAAGAGAGAATTTACGCGACCTATACGGTATTTGATTTTTTACTTCTTCAGGAATGCTCTTGAACGGTCATGCTGACCCATCCGTTAAGAATGTATAATAATGTGTAGTTGCCTCATAAGAAGTAATTTTGTGTTGTTTAACTCGATTTTATTTCGAATTATTATCATATTGCGTATCTAATAGTCAAACACGGGCGTGCCAGTCCTTCCTTTTTTTTTAATCTATAATCAGTGATATTCTATAATAATCTATTTCGTGATGTGGTGATTATGTTTCACAATCTTTTGGAGCTGAAATTCGTGCAGTATTCGAATTTGATAAGATGTCATGTAAAAATTCCCCCAATCTTTTTTCCTTATAATTTTGAATCAAATTTTAAAAAAAATACTTATTTGGTCTTTAAAATTTTAAATTATATTTAAATAAAGTAATGTTTTTAACAATGTCAATTTACGATGCTATAAACAACTAACATCAATAATAGTTAAAAAAAATATATTAAATAATTTTTATACGGCCGAAAAAATTTGACTTCGGAAATTATTCGGTAAAATTAATTTAAATTATAGAAAAAAATTCAAGATTTTAAAAAAAAATGAATTTTATAATCAAAAATATAATATTTAATAAAAAAATTGAATAATCTTTGAAAAATTCGCAGTGGTGTTGAAAATTCTTAATTATGGAAAAAATATTTCGATAATACGGTTTTCGAAAAGCTGGATAGGCTATAAATACTTTCTCACTTCTTGCCCTCATCCATACCATCGAAAGCATCCTTTTCACATACTAAAACCCGATCTTATTCATATTTTCGGACTTCGAAGTAGCGGCGAGTACTTATTTGTTATGTATTACTAAACCGTACTGTTTTAAAAATGTGTACTACAGAAAAGGGAAGTCCAAGAATAAAAATATTGCACATATTTCAAGATAAACGTTTTAATGCCCAACTTAATTACAGGAACCATAAAATCAAGTACACTGTAGAGCAGTTTTTTTTTTTTTTTCAACGGACTCTGTAGGTCCATGGGATCATTTTCGTTAACTATTATTACATAAAATATCTTCCCATATAGTGTTGTGAAATTGGAATTTACTACTTCAATTATGATATGAAAATTATGAAAAATACAACGTATTTTTGATTTCGCGCGGAGACAACGTGGTGCCTTGACCTTCACTAAAGGGTATTCACTGTATTAAAAAAGGTTGAGAAACATTGCTGTACAGTACAAATACACAAACTTTCAAAACGAACAAAACATAAACGTAAAAAAACGTAGGCTAAGTTCTTACAAAAATTATTTAAACTTATTTTACTGTTAACTGACAAATGATTACACAAATGTGAAAAAGTAATATTGTATTTCATTAAGGTGTTGTTATAATCGTGAATCTACTGTATTTGAAAAAAAAATTGAAAGAATTGAAATAATATAGTTACTATAATGTTGTAATTTTTCCGATATTGTTAAATTTTTTGTTGGTAACGTGTCCTATTTTGTATCTAATGAGCGTGCCAGTCCTTCCTTTTATCCATAATCTCAACGCTATTCTTTTATAATCTGTTCCGTGATCTGGTGATTATGTTTCGAAATGTTTGGAATTGGAATTCGTACAATATTCAAATTTGAATAATACAGGAATAATATTGAAAAATTCAAATGTTTACAAAAAGTTTCGATACTATAAATTTTAGATAATAATTTAAAAAAGATTAATATAAATATAATAATGTTAATAATAATAAATACTGTATATATAAATGTATTTTAATATAAGAATAATACAAAATACACTCGCACTAGTGTTTAGAAATTATACGAATTTATAAAAAAAAACCAATTTCTGAAGTTATTGAATAAAATAAATTAAAAATGCATGTAATTTTTATGAATTCATAAAATATTAAAGAAATGTTAAGTAATATATTAAATATAATATTTAATGAAAATTTGAATATTCGTCGAAAAAAATCTGTTGTTGAAAATTTTTAAATATGGAAAAATATATGTTGATAATACTTAAAAAAAGCATTCAAAAGAATAGTGAAAATAATAGTTACTATATATAACATATTTTTTCCAATATTCTTAAATTTTCCAGTAATTGTATTAACTGAGTAATAGTAATTTTCCAATACCGTTGTTCTCTTAGCTTTTTTTTTGATGTTGTTTTCCAGTATTTAAAGAATAAAAGTGCTGGGAAACTATCAGATATTGAGGAAAGAAAATTAGATACTACCAAATGAAGATTCAGATCTTATTAAATAAAAATTTAAACAGTATTGAAGGAATTGCTTACTTTATAAGAATTATTCAATACTAAAAATTCTTTTTTGTAAAAATTTGATGCTATTCAAATTTTTATACAATCTAAATATAAGTAATACTGAATATAAATTGAAATTGCATTGAATACAAATTTAAATTGTATTGAATATAAATTTAAATTGCATTGAATACAAATTTAAATTGTATTGAATATAAATTGAAATTGCATTGAATACAAATTTAAATTGTATTGAATATAAATTGAAATTGCATTGAATATAAATTTAAATTGTATTGAATATAAATTGAAATTGCATTGAATACAAATTTAAATTGTATTGAATATAAATTGAAATTGCATTGAATACAAATTTAAATTGCATTGAATATAAATTGAAATTGCATTGAATATAAATTGAAATTGCATTGAATACAAATTTAAATTGTATTGAATATAAATTTAAATTGCATTGAATACAAATTTAAATTGCATTGAATATAAATTGAAATTGCATTGAATATAAATTGAAATTGCATTGAATACAAATTTAAATTGTATTGAATATAAATTGAAATTGCATATTACCTAATATTTAAAAAAAATTAGTGTCAAAAATTTCAATTAAAATTTAGCCGAATAAAATTGTCAAATTATTGTCAAAATTCAGCATTCACAAAATCAAAATACCAAGAAAAAAATTCCAATGCTTAATATATAAATACTTTGAAATTTAGTAAACACTTCTAAATAAATGAAATATAATATTTATCTCGTGACAGAAAATTTTTCATTTTTATTAAGAAAAATAAAATTGAAAATATTATTGAAAAAAAAAAATTCGTATTTCAACATAATATCTAATTGCTTTCTAACAAAAAAATTAATTCTTTGTGTACAATATATTTTCAATGCAAGCCGAAATATTGTTTTTCAAATTAATATATAAAAAAAATTATAATTTCAAATAATATAAAAAGTAATAATTTCAAATAATATAAAAAGTAATAATTTAAAATACTACAGACATATTCCAAAATATAAAAAAATATAAGAATTCAATACACACTGGTCAAATTGCAGAAGAAATTTTCTTTTCAAAAATATAAAAAAAATTCAAATATAAAAACAATAATTCCATATTATATATAAATAATAAATTAAATAATAAATAGTTTCAAATAATAAATAAAATAATAAATAGTTTCAAATAATAAATAAAATAATAAATAGTTTCAAATAATAAATAAAATAATAAATAGTTTCAAATAATAAATAAAATAATAAATAGTTTCAAATAATTATAAAAATAGTTTCAAACAATTATAAAAATAGTTTCAAATAATTATAAAAATAGTTTCAAATAATTATAAAAATAGTTTCAAATAATTATAAAAATAGTTTCAAATAATTATAAAAATAATTTCGAATCATTTAAAAAAATTATAACTTCAAATATTATAAAAAATTATTTCAAATATTATAAAAAAGTTATTTCAAATATTATAAAAAAATTATTTCAAATATTATAAAAAAATTATTTCAAATATTATAAAAAGATTATTTCAAATAATGCAAACATGGTAATTTCAAATAATTGTATTCGAATAAAATGGTAATTGAAATTATATTTTTGCATTATTTGAAATTATATGTAAAATAGTAATTTCAAATAATATATTTTTTTTTATATTTTCTAAAAGAAAAATATATTATAGTAAGTATATTCAAGTGATATATATATGTTTTTAAATAGTATTAAAAAGAAAAATATTTCAAATTGTGTAAAAAAAAAAATGCTTTCAAATACTGAAAAAAAAACAATTTTCTAAAAATAAATGTTAAAAAAACAAAAACCTTCCCCTCTCTATACAATAGCACACGTGCAGAAAATAATGCAAATCAGAAGCATTTTTCAAACCAAAAACAAAAACAGTAAATTCCAAATAAAGTAATCCAGTTATTCAGCAATGGGGTAGAAATGAGCGGCGCATAAATGAATAAATCCGTGTATTTTGTCGTGTAGGTATTTACAGCATTCCACAGATTCTAAAAACAGAAATACAGGGTGCTCTCGGGTTTTGTTTTTTTGTTTTCTTTCTCAAAAGCTCGGATCAAATATCGTAATAATGAGGTTCGATCCAGTTGACGGATTCCTTATCCCGTTACCGTTCGGCAATTTCTTTCGGATCGTATCCGTTCGTCCTCGGAGAAAGACACCGGATCCAACACAGACGGTCGACCATGTATAACGCTCCAAAAAACAGAACGCCCGAAGCTGGAGAAAAAAACCACATCATTTATTTTTCCATGTAAATCGTGTAACGCTCATGCAAATTCTCTTTTGGCTCATGGCGTTTACTTTCCCAAATCCTAAATTCTTCTCTTTGTACTTTACCACCGAATGTTTTCCTTTCGTTGTACGGTATAGACGCCGCTTATTGTAATCACGGGCAGCGTTACCATTTGGGTGTTGTCATCACTTTCGCTGGGTACGGAATGGACCAATATTATTACATGGGGAGGAGGGGGGGGGGGGGAAATTGTTTATAGTTGTTATAGGATTTCGGTTTTTGTTAATGTTGTCGAAATTGGTCACTTCATGAACTGGCTAATTTCGGGCTTTGGTGCTTTGGCAGTAACATGTACGAAATTTCTTTTTTGTAATGTTATTGACAAAGCCCGAAATTAGCGAGTTCACAAAGTGGCCAACCACATCTCGAATTGGCTAATTTCGTTGCTAATTGACTTGGTCAATGTCCGAATTTCGGGCTTTCGACTTGTTTGATTTCTGATCCTAAATCTCGTACACATGGGACGTCCAGCAAACATACCCAGAGATGAAAAACCAAACAGAAACGTATTGAATAGAAAGTCATCACATAATTATTTTATTAAGAGTGCCTAACATACTAAATATAGGTTTGGCTGCGTACAAGACCATCGTCCATAACGCCGGTATTACGCTATAAAAGTTTGATAAAATCCCTTTTATAAAACTTAAAAAATCCAACCAATAAAGCTCACAGGTTGCATTCTAGCAAATGCAACCAATAATCTTATTGGTTGAATTTTTCAAGTTTTATAAAACTTTTATAGTGTAATCCCGGCCCGGACAGTTTAAAAGTTTGAGATAATTTCTTTGATTAAAAAATGGAATAGAATATCAATGTGATTTTTGAAAGTGTTCGTTTGCCACTCTTGATACCACGGTGTACCGCGTTTTTCTCATGTTATGGTATTGTTCTGGTCCGTTCGTTGCAGAAGTGATAGCAATACCCGAACAAAAATATTATCAGTGATTCTAATAAGTGGCTTTTCCACTGTAGTATCTTTATTCTGAATTTTACAGAAAATACCGTTTTCATAGATACCTAACACACGTTCAAAAATTTCCTTGTACCAGTTTTGAGAATGAAAACAGTATGTAACAAAATTAAAAAAATCTAAATTTTTGTATTCTTCCCCTTGTCATTTAACTTCCAATTACAAAGTTGTTGCCCCGTATCTCCTGATGCCAACAAAAAAAAATGTTCTAAGTGCAATATTCGCTGAGAAATTCGAATTCAAAAATCGGAGAACAGTTGAAATAGAACAGAATAAATGAGGGAAAGGAGTGTTTTCCGTTAGTTTTTTTCTGTTCTTTCATAACTTTTCTCGTTTTTTGAATTCAAATATGTTATGGAGTATTGTATTTAGAAGCATGGAATTTTTTTCTTTTGGCCTCGGGAGAGACACAGGGCAACAACTTTCTAATTTGAAGTTAGAGGACACGCGGGACCGTTTAAAAATTCAGATTTTTTTTATTTTGAAAACTGAATTTAGAGGGGAAAACTATATTTTCACTCAAAACTGATACAGGGCAATTTTTGAGCACCTTTTGAGCATTTTGTGAATCGGAATCGCACCACGACGGACGGTTGATGAGATAAAGGCGGTGCTACCACTTACAGGACACCTGGAACAGTTCCCCAATCATTTTTGTCCCATCACCCCCCCCCCTTCAGAAATTTTTTTCTCCCATCGCCCCCCAACGCAATCCAACCCATAGGGTCCTACGTTACACCCGTAGCTTCTACCGCCCTCCTGGAACATTCCATCGCTGCCCCTCCCCCGGGGGGCGTTAACTCCCACGTTGGGAATCACTGCTCCAGAATGAGCCTATGGATTTCTAAACACGAAATCGCCTTCAAACCCATGAAAAAAAAAAAAAAAATTGTTATATTTAGGGAAATAGGATATGAAAGTATATTTATATTAAATGTTAGCGTATATTCACCTCGTTATAGAGACAGAGAGAGAGTCCGGTCCCAACAGGATACGGGTTCAGCCCCCCCCCCTCTTGCCCCCGCCCCCAAAAAATAAAGCCTAACAAAAAAGAACACCGTATCTAATGTATTCCTCGGAGATCATATTGACCTTTTTAGTAGCGGAGCGCACAAATTGTTGCAAAGACCTTCAGAAGAGAGACGGCCATGTTTTCCTCAGCCACCCGGTCCCCCCATCTTGGATCGGTCCATAAATTCCACATTAAATAGAAAAATAATAAAATGAAATTCCGTGACCACACGCCGTCCATATTAATTCGCTGGAACTATCGTTTCTCGGCTCTCTCGAAACAATATCGGTTCTTATTTTATTGCAAGTGTTTTTCAAGGTGAAGAGTAAAAAGGGGGGTTTTTTCGAATCCATTTTCTTATTATTTTTTAATGGCCTCTTTGAATTTCGAAACCCATGGGTCCGACCCGTGGTCATTATCCTTCCGAGGAATACATTCTTATTCAAAAAAAATGCCAGTTTTAATCGTAGGCGAAGGGTGGCAAATAAATTGCCACGAATACTATGTTTTAGTCCCAGTTTAAGGGGGGGAATTATCGGTCAGTAGAGGGTGATTCCGTGACTTTGTTGGAGTTCTCTGAGATGAAATATGTGTTCTTAATGGTTCGGGTGCTATTTTCTGGCATTTGTTGGTCCGTCTTTTCGCTGGTCAGTGGCGTCTGTGCGGGTGGGCCAACGGGGCTCGCTGAATTATTAAAGAATTTCTGAAATTCTTTCATCAACTTTGAAATTAGAGTCGGGCCCGATTAATCGGATATATACTCCCGCTTAAACGAATAAAATTCTCCGTCACCAAAATTTGTCCCCATACAGGCGATGTTGAAGCTCCATGCTCAATATGATAATTAGCGTAATGCAAGAATTATTGCCGAGATCTGCCCTCAGGGCTATTACCACAGCTTACAAAATGTCTGGTATGATAAATTTTTAATAAGTCCATTTAATTGAATATTACACTTTATATATCAATTGTTAATACACATATCAACCACTATACACAATGCTTTATTGAATAAAACATTTAGAATTAATGGGTAATACGTTACACAACGTTGAGATAAATACATCTGAAAGTAGATACTGTAACTTCTAAGTATTCAAGTTGTCTTCAACACGTATATTATTTCGTTATTTTATTTTGTTCTCTGTTGAGCCAATAGAGGACGCTAACTTGCCTAATAATAAAAATAATTGTGATCATTTTAATAGTTTTCATTTTGTTTTTGACGTCTGATTTATTTGAGAACCTTCATTAACATTGATCCTTCTTCGGTTTTCAATATACAAACTACACTAACATTGTAAAATGGCAACTGAATTATATCCTTAATCGGATATTGTGTACTAGAATCGTTGATATCCGATTAAGCGGAGCTAACTGTATTTCTTTAACTCTGATTTTTCATTTAGTTTTAGAACTAATTCTTTGAATAATTTTGAAATTATTTCTTTCAAAAATTTTGAAATTATTTCTCTCTATATTAACTCTAATTATATTAACTCTAAAATTATTTCTTTTCTTTATATTCTGATTTTCCATTATTTCTGAAAATTTTTTTTTATCACTGAAATTACTGGATTTTTTGTCCTCTTTGATTCTAAATTTTCATTATTTTCAATCATTTCTATCCGATTTTTAATTAATTCTGAAATTTTTCATCAATTTTTAGAAATTGTTCTTTTCTTTATTTCTTCTTTGCATTATTTCTACATTATTTTTCTTTTAATTCTGAGCTTCCAGTTTCTTTGAAATGACTTATTTCCTTTCTTCAATTTTGAATTTTCATTATTTCTGAAATTATTTCTATTATTTTCTTCTGAAATTATTTCTATTATTTTCTTCTGAAATTATTTCTATTATTTTCTTCTGAAATTATTTCTATTATTTTCTTCTGAAATTATTTCTATTATTTTCTTCTGAAATTATTTCTATTATTTTCTTCTGAAATTATTTCTCGAATTAATTCATTTCGGAAATAATCATTTCCATTAAATATGAAATTATATTTCTATAAATTATAAAAAAATTTCATCAGTTTTGAAATTGTTTTCCATTAGTTCTGAAATTATTCCTCCAATTAATTCTGAAATTATTCCTCCAATTAATTCTGAAATTATTCCTCCAATTAATTCTGAAATTATTCCTCCAATTAATTCTGAAATTATTCCTCCAATTAATTCTGAAATTATTCCTCCAATTAATTCTGAAATTATTCCTCCAATTAATTCTGAAATTATTTCTTAATTCTTAACTTTTTTTAACTCGATATTTTTTTCTTCGAATATTTTTCGGTATTTTCAAATTCTTTTTGAAGCACATCTTTGAACAGAAATTGTACTTAATTTTTGTTACGGTATTTTTCATCATTTATGTAAATTCTGTAATTATGCATTTTACACAGGTATTTCATTCCAACTCGCTCTCTCTCCTCCCCCAAATCTTTTAAATTTTCAAATTCAAGGAAGCCCAGAATTTCGGTACCACCATAAAATTTCTTATATCAACTCCATAATAAAATCGGAACCTCAATTATAGCGGCAAAGCTTCATGGTCGTTATAACCGAGTTCGACTATAATATAAATCTTTTCTAGCATAAAATGACCCTCAAACTTTGTGACAATCTTTCAAAATTCCCGGGGATTTTCATTTTATTTATAGTTTTTTTTTCTTTCCTTCGGTTCCAATTGGATAAATTTCATATTATAATACATATAAAGCTCTGAACATTTATCTAAAGCCTCTTTTCCTTACGTCGAGACCCTCACAAGAGACATATTTCATCATCTTTGTCGTCAACAGTCTTGTAGACGGGAATACGAATAACATATATATCATGAAGGTCGGTCGTATTCTTGTATATTATACGACAAGGCTTTTTCCTTCCCACCCCGTTTAAGAAATATATACATTTATAATACAGTAAATAGCAATAAAAAAAAAAATGTTTTTCTGTGTTGTGTAGAAATTCCAGAGACAGGAAATATCTCACTTTTTTATGGAAAAAGAAGAGGGGGCGGAAAGAAAGGAAAAAGAATGTTTTAAGGCTAAAAGATCACATTCCGGCTTAGCTTTCTTATCGGGGCTCCAACTTGTATTATCTGAATAAAAAAAAAAAAAGGGCCTATACCCGGGCTGCCAACGTTTCGTGCTCTGCATTGCGTCAAACGATTTCAACGACCTTGTTGAGCCTTTTTTTTTCTTTGATACATTGGCAACGACGTTGGCGATTGGATTGTGTAACAACTGCACCAACCAACAACAAAAAAATGGTCCCATAACTAGAGATTTAGAGCATGTCTCTTGAGTCCCTGCAACGGCTTGTCATTGTACAAGCCTTTTTGTTGTTGCTGTTGGGACTTTTTTTTTTGTTGGAAACTAATTCAATAAAATTTTGTTGATCGTATGTTAGGAGTTCAATAAGACCCCGGTGTTTGAAGAATTCCTGAAATAGCGTGAACTGAAGAATTTGTATTAGAGCTATCGATGAGTATTTTTAGGAGATTCGTAGACTAAACCTTTCAAGTTGCAAATGTCTAGCTGTTAACCATCAAGCTTCTAATGAGTTACTTGGTATCCGACATTGGCGTACGTTCTAACCCCCCCCCCCCCGAGCCAAATTATAGTGTTATTTTGCAGGAAAAAAACGTAAACCCTCCCCCTCAGAAGGAAAAAATCTGAAACCCCTCCCCACTCGAGAAAATTCTGCGTACGCCTATGGTATCCGATGTATATATTTTTATTTCAAGAATTGAAAAGTCCGTATACGGGATAAGTATAATTCACTTTTGTTGTGCCGCGTCCACATGCGTGGGATATATCAATCACGAGCATGCTCACGGGAAATTAGTGAAAGATGTTCAGCTATCGATGTATCAATCACGAGCATGCTTACAGGATATTAGTGAAAGATGTTTATCTATGTATGTATCAATCACAGGCATACTTACGGAATATCAATGAAATATGTTTATAGCTGTCGATTCGTCAATGACGCGGGATGTTTGTAAAAGATGTTTAGCATTCCAATGCATCAATATGACGCATGTTTACGGGATGCTCGTCCAAGTTGTTCAACTATCAATGTATCAATCACACGGAATGTTTATAAAAGATGATTAACTATCAATATATCAAACACGAGCATGCTTACAGGATATTAGTGAAAGATGTTTAGCTATCGATGTGTCAATCATAAGCATGCTTTACTATGTTTAGTAATCGCTGTATCAATCACGAGCATGCTCACGGGAAATTAGTGAAAGATGTTCAGCAATCGATGCATCAATCACACGGAATGTTTACGAGAGATGATTAACTATCAATATATCAAACACGAGCATATTTACAGGATATTAGTGAAGGATGTTTATCTATGTATGTATCAATCACAGGCATACTAATTGCGGAATATCAGTGAAATATGTCGATTCGTCAATGACGCGGGATGTTTGTAAAAGATGTTTAGCATTCCAATGCATCAATATGACGCATGTTTACGGGATGCTCGTCCAAGGTGTTAAACTTTCAATGCATCGAAATAACGCATGTTTATGGGATGTTCGTCCAAGGTGTTAAACTTTCAATGCATCAATTTGTACGGAATGTTTATGAAAGGTGAATAACTATCAATGCATCAATCACGAGGATATTGGGTGTTAGTGAAAGATGTTTAGCTATCGATGTGTCAATCACGAGCATGCTTACAGGATATTAGTGAAAGATGTTTATTTATGTATGTATCAATCACAGGCATACTTACAGAATATCAATGAAATATATTTAGCTGTCGATTTGTCAATGACGTGGGACGTTTGTAAAAGATGTTTAGCAGTCAATGCATCAATATGACGCATGTTTACGGGATGCTCGTCCAAGTTTTTCAACTATCAGTGTTTCAATCACACGGAATATTTATGAAACATGATTAACTACAGTCGAATCCCGTTATACAACGGGAATTCGACAACCTGTTAATAACGCCAAAAGACCAGAGGAATCGCTTCGTAAAGGAATTCCAGGTTACCTAGCATTATTCCTATGTAGACTTATTTGGGGAATTAGAAAAGTGTTCGTTAAATCACGAGCATGCTCACGGGAAATTAGTGAGCGATCACTGATCGTTTTTGTCGCACTACAGTCATTTTCTACACACGATGGCTAATTAGACCGAAACCTACAATTTATTGTAGATTCTGAACGGCAGCTTTTTTTTAATACTCGCCGAAAGGCTGTTACGCTAACTCCTTGGTGTGGGACTCCCTGCGGTAGCAATATTTTTCGGTGGCCATGTAGCCGTTTCTGTTGTACCCCGGTGTCAGGAAAGATGCTGACAAGGACGAACGAAGTGGGTATCGAACTCGCGGGTATTGACACCTCTAAACATCCTTTGGTACTTTAGGCAAGTATCTTATTGACTTGGGCTACTTTAAGACGCACGCCCTTAGTGAAAGATGTTTATCTATGTTTATATCAATCACGAGCATGCTTACGGAATATCAGTGAAATATATTTAGTTGTCGATTTGTTAATCTGGAGCATATTTACGGGGTGTTATTCAAAGATGTTCAGCTGTAGTTGCACCAATCACACGGAAAGTTTTTAGCTATCGCTGTATCGATCGCGTGAGTCCGTGCACACTTACAGGATATTTCTTGCATCGATTGCTGCTACGTAACCTTGCATGCAACTCGAATACATTGCTTTATTTAATTTCTAACGAATTGGTACATGACAAAATATGTGTTGTGAGTGTATATGCGGCTCTAACATGTATTTATGTTGTCAGAAAGGTGTTTGTTTTGTTTTCTTGATGAATCGACTTAACATCTTTTAGAGCATCCCGTATGGATGCACAAAATATTCAGCAGTCGAGATGCGTCAATCACTAGCTTACATATAGAATGTTTGGAAAAGACGTTTATCATGTGATGCATCGAATGCTTATATACATTTGGTATATGTGCATCATGTCCGATTGAAAGAGTGCTATGAGAAGCATCTAGAATTTCGAATCTTGCATTCAGAAGGCATTGTCTTTTCTTTAATGTTTGATTGATATTTCAAACTGAATTTTATATGTGTTAATCGCTAATATGGGGTTTACCGGCACGACTAAGTAAGCGAGTGAGTAACTAAGCCTGTGAAGGGAGTGAGCTACTGTGTCAGTGAACGAGTGAGGGAATGAGCTCACTGACTCACTCTCTGGCTCACTCGTGGGGAGCTGTTGTCGGTGAATTTTCCGGACACGAAACTAGATTGTTGGTTGTTAGCCCCCGCTGCTTTATAGAATAAAGTAGAGCTTATTGTACACTCGAACATTTTTCTGTTCATGAATACGTCTGTAGCAGGGCAAAACGTTTTTGCGTATTGCATGGGATTACCATCGGAAAAATAGCCGGACATGCCTTAGATGCGACGGATTTGATTTGATGCAAGTGTATCCGAGGCTCGTTTACCCCTCGACAGCACCGAGGCAAGTGTATTCAAGGCTCACCCCATTCCCCTCAAGAGTACTGAGGCAGCTATGCGCAAGGCTCCTTTCCCCCTCAAGAGCACCGAAACATATGTACGCAAGGCTCCTTTCCTCTCAAGAGCACCGAAGCATGTGTACGCAAGGCTCGTTTTTTCCTTAAGAGCACTAAGGCAGCAGTATCAAGACTCGTTGTTGCCCTCATAGCACCAACACAGTTTAGTATCCAAGGCTCCCCCCCCCCCCAGATTTTTGAGACAGATGTATGCAGGGCATTTTCCCCTCAACAGCACTGATGCAGGTGCATGCTAGGCACCTTGCTTGCCCGGGACTGCATTATCACTTCCAAAAATGACTGGATAGATGCAGGCAGTACTGAAATGGGATTTGAATCTCCCCTCAATTTCTGTTCAGTTCGAGCTTTAAGATGTAACGCCATGAGCAAAATACACCTGAAAGACGTGTGACGAAGCTGAACCGCGATATCACATAAATTATTCGCTCTTTTTTCTGATATGACTTACGACACAAATTCTAACCATTCTCCTCGATGACACGATGCTCAACATGGCCGCGGGTGAAGGTTATTATAAGGCCTAACCCCACATACCTGGAATTCGAAGACACTTATCAAATACCACGAGTCATCAATTTCTTGCATAATTAACAATTTGCGGCAAGAGAGAAAGATGTTGGTAAAAAAGGAACCTTATTCTTCTTTTCTCCTCATTAACCGAGAAACACTAGCAAATATCTTTTTGTATGAATTTCATCACTACCGGGAGTTTATTCTCTCATAATTGGGGCGAACCCTGTACATAACTTATCTGTGCATGTGTGCTACCACGGATTCTTGCAAACTTGCATGTTACGAAATTTTCTGTATGTAGTTGTTCTGTCTTGTAATTACAAGTGGGGGAGTGGGAAGCTCCCTACCAACCGTTTTCGAAGGGCGTGTATTGGGGTCCTTTTATTTTATTCATTCCGTGTGTGTGTGTGTTAATGGGAATTTAATGTCTGTAAAGAATTTCTTTAACATTTGTACCGCTAATGGCCCTCCACGTGTAGGAGGCATCCCAAACACAACCATCTCTTGAAGCAGCTCAGTTCCGCCATTTTGTTTGTTGACGGGAAGTTAGGATTGAAAGATGTAGGAACCATAAGTCAGCCATACGACGAGGATGACATGGATCCAACATGGTTTTTTTTCACTTATAAGTTTACATTTTTACTTTTATTACCAGACGCGTCCCGCTTCCCATCCAATACAGACATCAGCGCGCTCCCAAAGGTCGGACATATTTACGTTTACTACAAAATCTATGCGAGGAGCCTGTAAACAGTCCTGGACTTCATGGCCAAGACCGCTCCCCCGCACCTTGAAGTTATTATTTCACCCTATGGCACACATCATTAACCTTTTGCATTGCTAGAGACCATAGAGACATTTGTATCTACGGCTTCTTTTTCATCAAAAGGCTTTATGCGGATGTACGCAAGGATCCCCAATATCCAAGGCTCCTTCTCCCCCCCCCCCCAAGAGCATCGAGACATGTATGCAAGGACTTTAACTCTCCCCCCCCCCACACGCACACACTCAAAAGCACTGAGGCTCTTTTTCCCTCAAGTGCACTCGTGCAGGTGTATCCAAGGTGTCTTTCCCCTCAACAGTACTCAGGTAGGTGCCGAAGGCTCCCTCCCCCAGGAGCACTGCGGCATGCGCAAGACCCCCCCCCCTTTTCCTCGAAAGCACCAAGGCAGGTGTATGCAAGGTATCCCCCCCCCCCTCCCAAATAGCTCTGAGGCAGGCGTATGCATGGTATCCTCCCCCTCCCAAATAGCTCTGAGGCAGGCGTATGCATGGTATCCTCCCCCTCCCAAATAGCTCTGAGGCAGGCGTATGCATGGTATCCCCCCCCCAATAGCTCCGAGGCAGGCGTATGAAAGGCTCATTTCCCCTCAAAAAGACTGGGGCAGGTGTTTCTAATGGTCATTTCCCCCTCAAGAGCCCCTCGGTAGGTGCATCAAACACTACTCTTCCTTTAAGAGCCATGTTAACGGATAGGAGGCTTTTGCTCGAAACATCACTTCGTCTAGGCACCCATGATTCTGTACAGATGGGCCCTGCTCGCGATTTATTGATCAGCACTCAAATACAAATACAAATACAAATACAACGCCACAACAGGCAAAATGCCCAACGAGGCGGCTGATAAAAAGATGCCCATAAAAATATGGTTGTCATATGTTTAAAAAATACAGCAACCCAATTAAAAATGCAATTAACACAAATTACAAACAATATATACACATGATAAAATATTATACAATGCCCATAAAGAATACTTATGGTTGTCTTATTCTAAGAATGGATAGCTTCTCGATTTACCCCAACATGTTTATCGTATTTCTTTTTAAACGTGTCAATTGTGTTACAATTTACTACCTCCGGGGGTAAGCTATTCCATTTATTAACAACCCTATTGGAGAAAAATTCCCTGCGACACCATAACCTTGCATTGTCCCTCACCAATCGATACTGGTGTCCCCTTGTAAAAGCAGTCGATTGGCGGTGTACTAAAAGTTCATGGTCCATCCTATCCATCCCATTGAAAATTTTGAACACTTCGATCATATCTCCTCGACACCTGCGTTCATCCAATGTAAACATATTCAAAAAATGAAGTCTTTCTTCATAACTCAAGCCCTGTGTGCCAATAAGGACACGCGTAGCTCTTCTCTGCACCCCTTCAACCAAGTCTATGTCCCTCTGTAGGTATGGTCTCCAAAACCTTACAGCATACTCCAGTCCAGGACGAACTAAGCCTCGAAAAAGCGGAAGAATGACTTTAGGAGAACGCGAAGAGACCTTTTTGAAAATGAGACCAAGCATTCTATTCAATTTTTTGACAACCGCTGAACAGTGTTCAGAAAACTTAAGTCGCTCGTCAATGAGAATTCCCAAATCGGTGACTCTAGTTGCATCCGGGATAGTGACACCATTCAACTCGTAAGAGAACCGTGGGTTGTTCGAACCAAAATGAGCGACCATGCACTTATCTACGCTAAACGTCATGCTCCATTCATTTGCCCATGCTGCAATCTTGTTTAAGTTGGTCTGGAGCAACTCCCTATCGCTTTCATTCCCGATTACCCTCATTAGCTTCACATCATCTGCGAATTTGCTAGTAATTCCATCGATACCCTGATCGAGTTTATCGATAAAAAGTGAAAAAAGTATGGGGCCAAGGACACTTCCCTGAGGAACTCCACTTGTGACGTCTGTCCAACCAGAGAATTCCCCGTTCACCATAACTCGTTGCGACCTGTCTCTTAACCACGATTCTATCCAATTGAGCAAGTTGCCCCCTATTCCAATCTCGTGTAAACGCTTCAAGAGTTTGCCATGTTGGACCCGATCGAATGCCTTCTGGAAATCAAGGTAAACAACGTCGACATTTTTGCTCTTACCCAAAGCCTTAGTCACGTAATCATAGAAGCAAAGGAGGTTAGTTACACATGACTTCCCCTTCCTGAACCCATGCTGATTATCCGACAATACATTATTCTCGTCTATCCACTTCACAAACTGCCTTTTGATGATAATTTCCAAAATTTTCGAGAGGGAGCTCGTCAAACTCACTGGACGATAATTAGACACCACTTCTCTACTACCCTTCTTAAATATCGGAACAACGTTAGCCAGTTTCCAATCTCTCGGGACGATACCCTCAGCAACACTACTCCTGTATATCTGTGCGACTGGCCCCAACAATTCATTAGCACCTTCCCTGAGAACCCTGGGATAGATATCATCTGGTCCTGGTGCTTTGCTTGCACATACATTTCTTAGAAGATTTAGGACCTCCACGTCTTCCACTTGAATATCGTTGAGCGTTTTATTACCCCATGCAACACCCGTATATCGAATATCATTATCTCCATTAAAAACCGACGCGAAAAAGTCATTGAAAGCACTACACATGCCTACATTGCTCTCTACTTTTGAGCCTCCTATCGAGAGGGGGCCAACTGTCCCCTTACATCCATTATTGACGTATCGAAAAAATGATTTTGGGTCAGAGCCAATGTTATCTGCCAACCTAGATTCAACTTGCTTTTTACTATCCCTTATCGCTTTCTTCAACAGTCTTCTTTTATCAGTAAACAATGATAGGTCACCTCGTCCACTTTTAAACTCTCTGAATGCTCTTTTCTTTTCAAGATAAAGGTTCCGCACGCTATCCGTGAACCATAGAGGGTGTGATGTACAAACACGCTTTTTTCGAACAAAGGGTATGACGTCGTGCAAAACAGAGGACAGCTTCGTACTAAATTCTTCCCATTGACTTACCACCCCCCCTACTGATTCCAACCGGTCTTTGAAAACTTCCGCTAACCTTCTTCGCAAAACATCAAAGTTAGTTCTCCGAAAACAAGGAACCAATCTTTTGTTATCAACCTTACCCGAGGAAAAGTTACAGAGAAATCTGACGATACGATGATCACTGGAAGAAAACTCTTCCCCCACCGAAACATGTTCAACTAGATCCTCAGAACTAGTAAGAACTAAATCCAAAATAGCAGTACCCCTAGTGGCTTCTGATACATGCTGATACAAAAAATTTTCGAGCACCAACTTAAGAAAGTCTCTTTCATACTGATTTCCAGATGAAAGGTTCTCCCAATCAATACCCGGGTAATTGAAATCCCCTAGTATGAGAACCCTCTTTCGCTTACACATGTAGGAAATTTCATCATGCATTTTGGCGATATAGTTTTGATCCCTATTCGGTGGATTGTAACAAACCCCAACAATAAGCTTATGACGTCTTTTGTTCTCAAGTTCAACCCATATGGTTTCAATATCACTTCTCTGCACGTTACACTCTCTAGCCTTCAAACATGATTTCACGTATATCAACACTCCACCCCCTTTCCTATCAGATCTATTTCTCAAAAAAGTATCGTATCCGGAGATGTGTAAGAAAGATTCATCCCCATCGCTTGCCCAAGATTCTGTAATGGCTATAAGATCCAAGTCCTCCACAACTATCATAGTTTCTAAAAAATCTTTCTTGTTACCCAAGCTCCTGGCATTTATTAACACACATTTTAATTTGCCCGGTGGTTTGTTGTCAATCGAGAAGCCATCCAAGTCAGAGGTGGGTAATTCCCCGTCAGTACTGTTGTGATTATCTACACTCGAGCTACATTCCGCAATACAGTTTACATTCAAGTACCCACGTCTGATTACATGTCAGTTGTTATATCGATGCTCTTCTCCAGATGATGGCTACAGACAATACTCACGACTCGGAAAAAAGTTGAAGTCCCTTCAGTTTTGATATTTCCATGATAAGGTAACCAGTACGGTCCCTTTCACTGCACACGAGCTCCAAAGAAAGGCTGAGACAATCGTTGCCTTTGTAGTCTAATGGTCTAGGGCAGTGGTCGGCAAACTCATTAATCAACAGAGCCAAATATCAACGATTGAAATTTCTTTCGAGAGCCAATTTTTTTTTAAAGTTAAACTATATAGGTAGGTACATTGTTATTAACTTAATTAGGGTACTCCTAAGCTGGCCTTTGCTAAAAACGTCCTCGATCTGATTGAGGTACGTTCGCTGAGGTCGACCCCTTCAGACTCTCCCATCCACACTCGTCTTGTATATGACCGATGTTGGATGCGGATGGAGAGGTGGCCACAGGAGAGTTGTCATGACAGGTGGCGGCCTAGGAGCGTCGTCTTCAGAGGTGTGGCCCCTGGTGGATGGCTCCTAGCAGTGTTGACCGATGTTGGATGCGGATGGAAAGAGGTGACCACGGGAGAGTCGTCATGAGAGGTGATGGCCCAGGAGCGTCGTCTTCTATGATCTGGCCAGGTAGAAGTTGACGTTCCTTTGGTATGGAAAACATTGCATGCCCCCCCCCCCTCATGTTCCGAGGGGAGACTCGTCTTTTGCGTCTATTTGCCCCGCAGTACCTTAAGAAGAAAGCCTCGTTTTCGATAACTTTTTCTTGAACTTCCTAGTTTCGACCCACCTGATTGGTCACGGAAGTGTCACATGACAGCAGCGAAAGGCTTTCGGCAAAAGCCCGCGAAAAAGATAACTCACTGAGGAGCGACTAAACATGATTTTCCAAAAATCTGGAGTTTTTGTGCGCCCGAAAGTGGTATTTTGTGGAAGAGCCACACTCTAGGGGGCAAAGAGCCGCGGTTTGCCGACCACTGGTCTAGGGCGTTCACTCGGAAAGTGAAAGGACGTGAGTTCGATTCCCCGCAAAGGCAGACGAATTTCCTCTTTCCAAAAATTCATCTTTGCAACAGCCAGGTGTTAAAAACCTTCGTATGTATAACGGAGAGTGACGTCATCTTTTCATAAGATAACCATTCGTCATAGTTTAGCGCCCTCGGCATTTTATGTACTCCGTTGATGCATTTTGACGTGTCTTTGTTGACTTGTCTAAATACTTCGTGTCTTGGAGTAACTCGCCGAAATTTCTAGTTATAACGCCTCTGTCACGAATTTCCCGGATATGGACTAATCTAATTGGATGCCGACGTTCAAGAAATCGGAAGAGGGGGGGGGGGGAGATCCCACGAGAGGAAAAAAGGGCATCAATTCGCTGATCGGTGTCGAGGGCAGCCATCATCAGCGGGTAGTGCTCACGTTTTATCAATAAGAAAAGGAAAATGAATGTAAAGAGCACCTCCCTATTCATTTCGCAGATAAATGAACGAGAATGATGTTAATCTACGCGTTTTTTTCCCCTTCTTTTATCAATATTATTCTTTATTAGGATCATGATAATCATCACGATATCGATTTAATATCGCGTCGATGGATATTAAATAAACGTGAGTGAATGCAAATTCGCGCTTTAACGTGCCCGTTATTTATATTTCAAAATAAAACAAAAAATTATGAAGGGAATCATATTCGTGCTCTCTTATTACGGCAAAACCCGTGTGTATATATAAGAATTTTTGACCCTTCCGATTGACCATCAATGGGAATTTCTCCTCGCAGGTGGATTGAAAATCACCGTGAAAATTCCATAGCCTTATGGTACGAAAAAAAAAAAACCCCAAATAATCGCGTGAAGTAGGAAAATAGGGTTCTAAAAAGTCGTGTTTGAATCATCAGTAACTTTAGGGACACCCACAGCACCTGAAACGCCGAGTTGGCCCATGCGTTAAGAGAGTCAGGCTCCGAGGTGTCGAAGCCATGTTGGTGGCTGGGACAAGCTTGGAATCAGAACTGCATCTCGGTGAATTAGAGCGATGAAAGGGTGTGCGGTTAATATGCTTGATGCTTCCCGTTTTTATGAGACAAATTATATTATTTGTAACCATTATGTGTTTATCATTATTTTGTATTGCATTTCTGGCTCCTAGACCACCAAAAACCACACCGTTTTGCCTCTAGAACTCTCCTGAAGATGGCTCTGTTGTTGAAGACTTGAGAGTCCAGATTATTTTTCTATTACTTCAGATAAATACGTAAATTTCTCAAACTCCCAATTCAAAATATTGCGTTTATTCGCAAAAAAAAAAAAAAATTTAAGTCAAGAATTTTGCATTCATCTGCAAAAATATTTTTCAAATCACAAATTTTGCATTCATTCGCAAAAAAATTTTTAAATAAAAAATTTTGCATTCATTCGCAAAAAAATTTTTAAATAAAAAATTTTGCATTCATTCGCCAGAAAAAAAATAATTTTGAATCTTAAATTCCACATTAATTCACAAAACTCGAAAAATTTTATTCTTTCACAAAAATCAAAAATTTTCTATTCATCCACAAAAATCAAATTTTCATTCATTCGCGGAAAAAATTTTCAAATCAAAAATTTTGCATTCATCCGTAGAAATATTTTTGGAATTAAAAATTTTGCGTTTCAAATTTTTGCAAATGAAAAAAAATTAAAAATTTCATGATCCAGAAAAAATAATTTTGAATCAAAAATTTTCCACATCCATTCGCAAAAAAATTTCAAATCAGAAATATTTTTCTCTCAAAACTCTCACAAAAATATTTCTCAAATTTTTTGCGAAGGAAAAAATTCCAAATAAAAAATTTCTCATTCATTTGCCAAAAAAAAAAATTCAAATGAAAATTTTGCATTTATATTCCCAAATGCCAAGTAAACAAACGACACATTTTCTTTTATAGACTAGTCTATAGGCCAGATAATGATCTACTGCACTTTAAACTAAGTTCCAGAATTCAGGTGCTCAGCAAAACTACAACGTATTTTCGCTTTTTCAAGAAATTCGAATCATCAAAATTTCGTGGAAAAGTGGTAACAATCAAATTTTCGCATTCATTCGTCAAAAAAAAAAGGCGAATTCCGCATTTACCAGCTTCCGCAGTATTGGAACAGCTTGGACGTTCTAAGGGGGAACGTTATAAACGGTGTCCACTGTATCTGCTTCTGTCCCATAATATACGGGACATCACCCGGGATCCAAGCCAAATTTATGCAAGATTATGTAAATGTTAGAAAAAAATTTGCCTCTTCTAATGTTTTGTCATTAGTTTTCTTCATGTCTCCATTTTAACCAGCTCTATATCTACTGTGTTTGGAGATGGTATTAAATGCTTGTTGTTCAATTTATCTTCAATATTTATTGTAAAATTTATAAATACGTATTTCATTTAATGTGAAATTCCGATTAGCATTTTTTTTCTCTTTTTTTCATAGGTGAGTGTATGTTTTGAATTCATTTTAGTGAACTTACCCTATTTGTAAGTAGAAGCAAATTTGAATTTCGTATTATGCCTTCATCAAGAAATGCAAATTTCGCATTTATCGCATTTATTTCAAGAATAAGATGATTACGTATCTCCCCCCCCCCCACCCCATACATTATACATACAGTGTGCATAGCAAACAGGGACTATGGTATTTTACTGGCCAACCGTTGACCCCTAAAGGTGTACTTCCAGTTAAGCCGGGTTTTCCTAGGAATAGAACTTTTGCGCCGTGTGCAGCTTGAAAACGCTGATTGGTTAAAAACCTGAAATTCAGGTCTTTTTTGACCAATCAGCGTTTTTACGCTGCGCGCGCAGTAGAAACCTGCTACTGGGAAAACCCGGCTTTAGAAAAAGTTTCCAAATAACGTGTAGTACTCAGATTTGTCGTTCATGTTTCAAGGGGTTGTATAGTTATTAAAATGAAAAAAAAAATTACTTTTTATACAGTCCCGGTGTGCCCTAAAGCCAAATTAGAAAGTTTTTGCACTGTCTCTCCTGATGCCAAGGGAAAAAAAGTCCATGTTTCTAAGTGCAATATTCACTGAGATATTCGTATTCGCGAAAATTGGAGAAAAACTGGGAAAGAATACCATTATATATAACTAACAGGCAACGCTTCTTTCACATCATTCACGCTATTCTTTCACATCATTCACGCTATTCTTTCACATCATTCACGCTATTCTTTCACATCATTCACGCTATTCTTTCACATCATTCACGCTATTCCTTCACATCATTCACGCTATTCTTTCACATCATTCACGCTATTCTTTCACATCATTCACGCTATTCTTTCACATCATTCACGCTATTCTTTCACATCATTCACGCTATTCTTTCACATCATTCACGCTATTCTTTCACATCATTCACGCTATTCTTTCACATCATTCACGCTATTCTTTCACATCATTCACGCTATTCTTTCACATCATTCACGCTATTCTTTCACATCATTCCTCCGGTTTTTAAATTCCATTATTTCAGTGAATAATAGCACTTAGAAACGTGGATTTTATTTATTTTTGTTTGTTTCGGGACAGACAGTTCAACAATTTTAAAATTGGGTTTCTGCGGACTGGATGTCCGTATAAAAAGTAATTTTTTCATTTTAATAACTATGCAGCCCATTGCAACATGAATGACGTATCTGAGTTCTACTTGTTATTTGTATAATTTTTCTAACTGGAAGTATGCCTCTAGGACCTCCGGTAAAATGCGGCAAGGGGAAATTAAGTAAACCCCTGAGTGATTGAATTGTCTATTCATGTGTTTCTAAAAAGCTCTGATCATACATCGCTTTGTGGATGTTTCTGTACAACGAATATATGCAGGGTGCCCTATAAGTTCGTATACAGGGTGATTCAGAAAAGATGGGGGAAAAACTTTAAGAGCTGATAGTACACTCCAACGCAAACAATTGTTATCAAAGAATGCATGGTCTAACCTGAAACGGCAGCTCCGCAAACGTTGAAATGACATTCCTGTTGAAATTTATCGAGAGAAAAAGAACACCATGCATGCAAAATGTAACCTGGGGAACAGGAAGAAACCATATGCATATCAGCGTCATAGTGAATAAAAGGCGCAGACGCGAGTCCTGTGAAGTTATTCCAGCGTGCAACCGTTATAACAGTTGTAAAGTACGGGATAATGGCGCACTTTAGTAATACTAAAAAAAGCAGGCATGCATTTCAGTGTGAAAATACTTAGCGTATTTCCCCAGGATACATTTGCATGCATGGCATTCTTTTTCTCCCGATAATAATTCCAACAGGAATAACGTTTTAACGTTTGTGGAGCGGCCGTTTCATGTTAGACCATACATTTCTTCGCTGACAATTGTTTGAATTGGTGTGCACTATCACCTCTTAAAGTTTTTCCCATCTTTTCTGAATCACCCTGTATATTGTCATTTAAAAATTCATAAAAATCGAATAAATTACTGTATATGAATGCGGTTTGTAAAAAAAGTTATTCTCACAAAGGCGCGATTTTTTTTTTTTGTGGAGAAAAATAATTTAGTTCAAATTTTTGTCGTTTTTGGTCAAGCAGGGAATATTAGTGATGAATCTTCCTTCACGCTCTTCTGTATCCGAAACGTTCGTAGAGCTTCAGTGATTCGCGCTAACCGATAATGAAGTCATCCACAAATTTCAGCATCGCAATGAAAACCTTATGAAAGTGCCAGTAACAGGGAAATTCAGAAAAGAGCTAGAAATCTTTTCCACAGCATTTCATAGGAATCTGAATTTCGTATTTCCAGTGATTTGCTTTCGTGCAGCGTCTTCTATCGAAAAAAATTTGAACTGCGCCTAAAGAAATTCCTCTTCGTTAGAATAACTTATTTGCAAACCAGACCAGTTCCTTCAATTTCAATGAATTTTTAAACCATTTGCGAATTTATGGGGGGCCTTGACATTGATTTTTCTATGAATGTTTTATAAAACGCTCTGACATCGTTTTTTTTTAAACTTTGCTCACAACAGATATATATGTTACGGTAAATGTGATAAATGTTGTTATTATGCATAATCCCATTTCGGTAAGTTTGACAAATTTCCCTAAATTTATCACTTTTACCGGTGATTATGCATAATACCGAAGCGTCGTGTTGGAAAACATGATGAAAAATCGTACGATATAATATACATGATAATTCATACATGTATCATCATATGCGTAAAATTTGTTGTCATTATATCGGGGTACCATCGTAAAATTTGTTGTCATTATATCGGGGTACGATCGTAAAATTTGTTGTCATTATATCGGGGAACGATCGTAAAATTTGTTGTCATTATATCGGGGTATAATCGTAAAATTTGTTATCATTACATCTCGGTCCGACTATATTCATCACACACAATAGACGCATTTATAATTTTTTCATATTTCACCTAATTCACCAATTGCCCTAGGGTATTATGCATAATCGCAGATATAGGCGATAAATTTCAAGTATTTATAAAATTTAGCAACGACACTTGGGTATTATGAATATTCGCCGGTAAAAAAAAGTGATAAATTTATCAAACTCACCAAGAAGATTGATAAGTATGCATAATAACCGCTTTACAACCACACAGCCTACTATTCATAGACAGGGGTCAACGGCACCGAAAATTAAATTGGATAATCCAAAAATAAAGAAAAACCAAATGTGGCTGCTGTCGACCATTAATCAATATCAGCAGGAAATCAATGGCCGATAGAATAATTCTTTCCAACGAATAGTCAACTTTCATTTAATGAACAAATTCTCTATTCGGACAAGCAGACAAAAAGAAACATCGCGCGTGCGTGACAAAAAGATTCAAACGCAAATCACTGCGGCTCATTATACTCATTACGGGAGGGGGGGGGGAAAGCATTCATTAAATTGCAATCGCCAGATTCATTTATTATTGTGATGATTTGCTGAAAGTTTGTCACGCCATTTCTTCTCCCCCCTTTCCATTTCAATAAGGTTTTTTTGTCGTATTTTTCCGTGTGGAATTTGCCGTGTGTGCGTTTTAAAGCGTTAGTTACCGTACGCTTTTTTTTCCTTGATTGCTAGAATGATTAAAGCTTATTATGTATTTTTTTTTATATGTAATTGTAGATGGGGTTTGTTTTTTGTTTTTCTTTCTAAAATAAGAATCAATTTCGTAGACGTTAAATGAGGAAATTTTCTCTCCGATGGCCGAACTGTGTTTTTCGAGGATATTTTTTAACATGCGTCCTTCGTATGGGATGTTTGCAGATATCGCGCAGATGTACTAATTGTTTGTGGAGTGTGTAGCAGTCGAGATGCCTTAAACGCACGCAGATGTGCGAGATTTTTTGGGGAGTACGCATAGCAGTAGGTGCGTGCTTCAAACACTCATTATTAGCAGTCGATGCTTCAAACACGGGCAGATGTATGAGACGTTTGTGGAGTATGCGTAGCAGTCGATGCGTCAAATACATGCTCATGTACATACATGCATCAAGTATTACGTAAGCAGATTTTTAACCATTTTTGATCCCCCCCCCCGTCAGCAAAAGTCAGCAAAGCACTGACCCTCCCCCCCCCCTCCCTTGTCAGCAAAATTTCGTCAGCAGCTTAGAATATTTCATATCTTCAAAAAGGGTGATTGATGACGTAAGCAACCTTCAAACCCCCCTCCCCCCTTGTCATCAAAAGTCAGCAAATCCGAAACCCCTTCCCCTCCCCCACTCGATGCTGACGTAATACTTGAATGACCCCATAGCAGTCGATGCGTCAAATACATGCTCATGTATAGGGTGATCAGCGAATAAGCCCTTATTTCAAAATTAAATATCTCTACAACAAAGATCAATAGAATTATGCGGTAAACGGTACGTTTATTAGCAAAACTGTAAGAATGTTGTACAGAAATTTCGAAAATTTAGTTTTTTTTTAATTTTTTAAAATTTAAAAACAAAATACAAAACTGGAGATTTTGGGGTTCCGAAAATCCTCATTTGTGTGAAGAGGAAACCACTGCATTCGCCTAAAGTTACTGCATGGGCTGCGGTATGCGCCATGTGTGCTGACAAATTGTTAAAAAAATTGTAACGTAACGTTCAGTAGTAATCGTTTCTCGCACGAAGAAGGGGCCGATAATGCCTCTGGCGCATACCGCAGCCCATGCAGTAACTTTAGGCGAATGCAGTGGTTTCTCTTCACACAAATGAGGATTTTCAGAACCCCAAAATCTCCAGTTTTGAATTTTTTTTTTTTAATTTTAAAAAATTTTAAAACAAACTAAATTTTCGAAATTTCTGTAAAACATTCTTACAGTTTTGCTAATAAACGTACCGTTTACCGCATAATTCTATTGATCTTTGTTGTAGAGATATTTAATTTTGAAAAAAGGGCTTATTCGCTGATCACCCTGTACATGATGTCAGTAGGATATGTATAGCAGTCGATGCGTCAAATACATGCTCATGTACATGATGTTAGTAGGATATGTATAGCAGCCGATGCGTCAAATACATGTACATGATGTTAGTAGGATATTTATAGCAGTCGATGCGTGTCAAACATGCGCTGATGTACGGGATGTTTGTAGAGAATGCATATCAGTGGATGCGTCAAACACGTGATGATGTATTCGGATGTTTGTAGAGTACGCATAGCAATAAGTGCGTGTTTCAAACACTCATTAGCAGTCGATGCTTCATACACGCGCAGATGTATGGGATGTTTGTGGAGAATGTACAGCAGTCGATTCGTCAAACATGCACGAGATGTTTGTAGAATATATGTAGCAGTCGATGCTCCAAACATTCATAAACAGTCGATGCGTCAAACGCGCTGATGTACGGGATGTTTGTAGAGAATGTACAGCAGTCGATTCGTCAAACATGCGTATATGAACAAGATGTTTGTAGAGCATATGTAGCAGTCGATGCTCCAAACACCCATAAGCAGTGAATGCTTCAAACACTCGCGGATGTACAGAATGATTGGGGACTAAGTATAGCAGTCGATGCGTCAAACACGTGCTCATGTTCGGGATGTTTGTAGAGAATGTATATCAGTTGATGCGTCAAACACGTAGTGTACCGGATGTTTGTAGAGTATGCATAGCAATAAGTTCGTGCTTCAAACACTCATTAGCAGTCGATGCTTCAAGCACGCGCAGATGTATGGGATGTTTGTTGAGTATGTATGGGAGTCGATACGTCAAATACATGCTCATGTACAGGATGTTAATAGGATATGTATAGCAGTCGACGAGTGAAACATGTGCTGATGTACGGGATGTTTGTAGAGAATGTACAGCAGTCGATGTGTCAAACATGCGTAGATGCACGAGATGTTTGTGGCGTATATGTAGCAGTCGATGCGGATGTACAGGATGATTGGGGACCATGTATGGCAGTCGATGCGTCAAACACGTGCTCATGTTCGGGATGTTTGGGTTTTGGCAGCAACATATACACATTTTACAAAGTGCGGCCAATTCGTGATGGGGCCAGCCACATTACGAATTCGCAAAGAGTTTTGGCCCAAATCCTAATTGCAGAAATGACTTTGAATTTGGCTGGCCATTTCGCGATTTGGCTGGAGCTCCCTAGCCAAAGCTCAATGTGATGTAAGACGGCCAGGTAGGAGCTTCGAGGCGTATTTGCGCCTCGAAGTTGGGAACCACAGAAAACCAACTTCAGCCGACCACCACTGTGGCGACGGTGGGGCTCGAACCCCTATATATGAATCACTAAGATATCGCTATTCAGATTCCTTTGATCGTTAGGGGTTGCCTTAGCTAACTATAATAATCATGGTTAGCTAATTATAAATGGCCATAATTATTACAAAAAAAAAAAAATTACACCAACCCCGCGATGACCTCGAATCAAAAGGATCGATATAGGGATCGATATACCGGGGTCGGCTAAAGCAAAGCGAAAGCTTAAATTTAGGACAACTTGGGTCAACTGGGTCAACTTCTGGCTTTGGCAGTAACATATACAAATGCAAAGCCACAGCAGGCAAAATGCCCAACGGAGTGGACGAGAGAAAAGATGCCCATATAGCAGTCGATGCTTCAAACACTACATTTCTAAAATAAGAATAGTAAAGGAAAATACGAATCTATTTCGTAGACATTAGATGAGGAAATTCTCCGATGGATAAACAGTCTTTTTGAGCGTATTTTCCCAACATACGTCCTCGTATTGGACATTTACAGACACCATTTTGAATTTTTCTTTAAAAAAACCTGTGCGCTGAACGCGCTCGAGCATCTAAAGCTTTGAACATCAATGCTTTTAAAATAAATAGCTATTATATTCGAGTAACTGACTCTTATACGCTGGGTTCACACTGGGCCGATACGATGAACGATATAACCGCAACATCGACACGACTTGGTTAAAAACCTGAATCAATGTCGATATCGGGGATTGTATATCTTAGAGTGCGCTTATAGTGTACAGAAGAGGTAAGAGTTACAAGAATTGGGACTAGGAAGAAGAAAATGCATGGGAGGAGACTACAGAGAAGGGATGCACACATAATAATAGAGAAAATAGCCGGAGGTGGTTCTGAAATTTTTAAGGGTGTGATGATAAATGATCCTTCCGCAAAACAGGAGAGGGGGGGGGGGAAAGGGAGAAACGGACCAATCTCAGCCGATAGCGAAAATCAGCAGATCGAGGTGAAAACAAACAGGTTTGTTCAATTCGCGCATCTCGTTGAGTGGCTTTCTTTCTTTCTGCCTGCTCTTCGAGTATATGAGGTGTAGAACAAAAAAAAAGCGTACGTGTGTGTGTGTGCACCCCCCCCCCCCGTTACCTCCTAGATACATCTCTAGGAGGTAATGCAAAGACGCAGCGCAGTCGATGTATTCATATCAGTGTTGATGCGTCAAACATGCGCAGATGGACAAGATGTTTCCAGTATAGGTGGATACAGGCTCCTCGAACGGGAGGGAAGGGAGACCACTGAGAGTGTCTATGTCAACCGTGGGGGGAAATGAATTTCTACTTCTGCCCTTCCACTTATGCTAGTAATACAGTTTGGGGTCATTCAAGAATTACGTCAGCATCGATGGGGGGGGGGGGGAAGGGTGTTTCCGATTTTCTGACTTTTGATGACAAGGGGGGAGGGGGGGGGTTTGGACGATACTTACGTCATCAACCACCCTTTATGAAAATATGAAATACTCTTAATGGCATCTTACTCGGTGGGCCAAAAACGAGAAAAATCTTTCTCTACTTTTTGTGGGCACCTGAAGTAACATTTTCCGTAATGATAAATCCCTTACACAGCCACTTCAGCGGTCTCTAAATGTTTCACGGATCCTTCGAGTGCTCAGGAAATGTGCCCTGGCGGCTTAAGTGCTGTGGAACTGCGCTACGCATCACTCAAAGCAATCCTTAATTACGCCACGAATCACTTAAGTAATCTGGGAATGTTCCGCGGGTAAACTTGTAGAACTACACCGGGGGGGCCGCTCTAAAATTGTGCCACATGTCACTCAAGGGATCTCTAAATGTGCCACGGATCGTGTAAGTGTTCTGAAACTGTGTGGGGGGTTACTTAGGTGATCTTTGAATGTGAAAGTGATCGTTGAGGCCTTCAGTGATGTGAAAATGTGCCACGGGCCACTGAAATGCTCTGGAATTGTGCCACGGGTCATTCAAACGATTTGTAAATGAGCCGCTTAGTTGATTTTTGCAAAATTCGGTTTGAGGGGGGGCAAGCCACATCAGATGACCTTCAGGGCCACATTTGGTCCGCGGGTCAAGGGTTTACCATGCATTTTTTAAATGGTGAGTCGCAATAAATTTTTTAAAGAGAAATTTTGAGTTCTTACCCTTTAAATAGCATCGAAATTAATAGAAATCGATTATAATTACATTTAAAGGTATTTTCTTTCGAAACTTTAATTTCTTTTAAATGTTTTTTTACATTAAAAAAATATTTTTTTTCGTCTGGGGGGGGGGAGGAGCACGAGCCCCCCCCCCCCGCTTATGCCCCTCCCTCCCACGTACGTTTCTGATCCCACCAATATGTGTTAGGAGGTAGGGGGGCAGTGATGAAATTTTGCTGACAAGGGGAGGAGGGGGCTCAAAAATGGCTAAAAATGTGCTTACGTAATACTTAAACGGCCCCTTTTTTTCACTGAATTTGGGGGGGGGGGTGTAGGGGAAATTCAACCGATGCGTTTTTAAGTACGGTATCGAAGTTTCTTGTTCAATGACATACCGTTTTAATACCCATGCCATCTTCAATTTCCCCCCAAAAAGTTTAAATATTCATTCATAATACATAAAATAACAATCGAGTGGTTATAGTGACGGACTCGCGATGCGAGGATCCGGATTCGAACCCCACAGTGGCGGTCGGCTGAAGTTGGTTTTCTGTGGTTCCCAACTTCAAGGCGCAAATGCGAGCCGATCTCCCCGTTAAAAAGTCTCGCCACAGGGAGCAACAGTCCTACAACGGTAAATCATTCAATCATAACACTTCACTCATAGTTAGAAAAACTGGTGGCAGATGGCAGCACTACATATAACAAGCATTACAGAGAAACGAAAAACTTCACGGCAGGTTTCACTACACGTACACGCACATTCCCGCATGTACCGATTCGTTGGGGGTTCCGCGGGGGGGGGGGGGTTGCATGTGTGGTGTAGCAGTAGTAGGTAGGGCCTGCAAAAAATGGCTCGGGGATCCATGATGTTCTTAAGTCAGCCACCTCGCTGGGCAATTTGCCTGTTGTGGCGTTGTATTTGTATTTGTATTTCTGTTATACAACTACAATTGTATTTGTATAACCGAAATCGACTTGAAAAGTCTGTAACTAACCCTTTCATACATAAAACGATCTTGATGGAATAAAATCGAACCATAAGGCGGTTCCGCTAATCACTTGTGAACCCCCCTCCCGTAACTGCATCAGCCATTGCATACCGAAAAGTGTTCGGTATACCCTGCAGTTCCTTCTTTTAGGGGTAGCGCAGCCCTAGCGAATAGCGTACGAAGGGGGGGGGGGGAATTATCCACTCATTGATTAGATGCATCTGAGGTTTCTGCGGTTGATTTCATTTCTCAGAAGACATCATCATGTTTGCGCGAGGAATAAATTCCCACGATGGCCACAATATGTGGTCATCCGATTACGTAAGGGGGGGAAAACGCTCGTAATAGCTGATGTCCATTCATTTTTATTTTGCTTCTTTTCCCCAACCTGTAACAGGTTCCATTACATGTAAAGCTAACACCTACCATGAAGAACCAAAACGATAAGAGGAAGTCGGGCCTAGACGACGAAATAGGCGGGAACAGAAGATTACTCCGGCCGTTTTGACCTTGCTTGTTATTATTATGATGATCATCATTTCTCTCTCTTTCTTCTGTTATTTACTTGTCCCTGATGAATTTTTCTTATGGACATATAGAAGGGAGAATATATTGTGACACTCTTGGAGCACGTGTGCAGAAGAAAGCCTTTTCTCCCTTTTTGGAATGGAATTTGTGAGCCTGTGTGGGCAATTAACCGTCAGTCCCGGGGTACCTCCCAGAAGTTGCCTCACCTGCCTGCGTCACGGTATTATCAGGCTCGTTTATTTCCTCGCGGTTGTGTCCTGCATGTTAACAATAGCGGCACTTGAATTTGTGATGGAATATAGTGGGCAAATATGGAATAACAAGTCCATCTATGTGACGAGGAATTATAACGGCTTCCAGCAGGTCTCGTTTAAAATCATTTGACCGTTCTAGGAGCCGGAAAAAAAATCAACGAATGCGAATGGAATTCGAGATATTCATGTTTTAGAGTGCGATATAGATATTCAGATGCACGCTTTCACTCGGGAATGAAAAAAGGAAGGGAAGAAAAAGCTCTCACGGTTAGGGTTACAGAAACGAAATTTCGAAAGATTAAAATGGCAGCACGCACTCACTTTTATGCATAATCGGCGTAGTAAAAACACCAAAATATGAGATGACGTTGGAACGGTACTTGTAGCACCATAAACGCCGATAGACACAAAGGCAAATGTAGAAACAATCAATGCAGATCACATTATTGCCACTGAAAGTCACCCACCAAGGGGTTCGCGCGCCAACTCCTAAGTGATATTTTCCTTTGTCTGCGTCTTTCCCCCCATGGTTTACGGTGATATTCCAACGCATTTCATGGTTTTTCCGTCAAATTTTTATGGTTTTATAATCACGCTACCGGGAAGCTCGCAAATTTTTTAGGGGCTTGTAATGATTTAAACTTCCATGGGTTTTGTAGTTTTGTAACGAATACTTCCACGAACCTCACAAATTTCAATGGGTTCGCAACGCACGCTTTCATAACACTCGAAAATTTTCAAGAGCTCGCGACGGTCGCAAAGTTCTAGGGGCTTGTTTTTCTCCTCCTTTTCGAGTGCAAACTTTTTAAAAACCTATATCTCGAATTTCATTCGCATTCGTCGATTTTGCGGCCGCTAGGAGCTCGTATGTCAGCAAATTTATTTTATGGAAACCCTGTATTTACAAGAGCAAAGAGGCCCCACATCAATAGACACTAGCCACGCGCACGCTCTCGTAACACTCACATATTTCTTCGGGGGTGGGGGGAGACACTATCGTAATGCTCCCAAATTTCTAACGGTTTATAACGCACGCTCTCATAGCACTCGCAAATTATAGCAGCTGGTAACTCTAGCGAATTTCTAGGGGATAAAAACGCACGCTGTCATAATAATCGCATATTTCTAGAAGCTCCTTACGCTCAAAAATTTCTGAGGGGGCGGGGGGGGGGGGTCGCAACGCACGTTTTCATGACGCTCGTAAATTTTTAGGGACTAGTTTTTCATTTCCGAGCGCATACCTTTTAAACACCTGCATCTCAAATTTCATTCGCTAATGGGCCCCAGTATATCGGCAAATTTATTTTATGATCACCCTGTATATACAACAGCAACTACACGAATAGCCGGTAGTGATTTGACCAACCACCACAATGTTTTCATGCCGCTGCAATTACCCAGTGTATAGATTAATTTTTGTGTATATCAGGCAATTATAAAATTTAGCTGAAAGGGCCGCCAAAAAAATATTGGCCTATAACTTATATCGACCCTACGTATTCCTTTCATTAAGTTCATTTGGTTCCATGGAGGTCAATATGCTGATGACCTGCCCCAAAGCTAAGCAACAGCCAATTGTTGTTAGTGAAATTAACTTTACGCGCGCGCTATCAGCAAATCACCAACAGCGTGAATAAGATAATAATAGGTAAGCACACAACACAAGGTTGAGAGAGAGAGAGAAAATAGACAATGGCTTTTCTCTGTGATCCTGAATTATTATTTTTTCCATTATTTAACTCTTGATAATTATTATTATACGATGATGTCGTCATATCTGTAACGTTTATCAAGAAATCATTATTAACACGAGAGGTAATTTAGGCACGGTTGATGACTTCTTCAGATCTTGCCATTTCTTTTTTGTTTTCTTCTCTGTATTATAGTAGTTTGGTGTGTGTTTGTTGTCGAACCTGCGACCAGTTTTGACCGACTGTGACCTGACCAACACCTACTATTGTTGTTGGATTGGGAAAAAAACATTTCTTATACATCAATATTTTAGAACGGCGTTCTCCGACCACGGACCGGTGCCGATTTGTGGGAATTTTCTGCCAGTCCGCAAGATTTCAGGGGCCGTTCAAGTATTACGTAAGCAAATTTTTGCCACCCCCCCCCCCTCCTTGTCAGCAAAAGTCAGTAAAACGCTGACCCCCCCCCCCCCATGTCAGCAAAATTTCGTCATCAGCTCTGCCCCTCTGAATCCTAACGCATATTGGTGGGATCAGAGACGCACACGGGGGGTCACGTGCCCCCCCCCCACGATCAAAAAATTTTTTTAAATTGAAATTTCGGAAGAAAATACCTTTAAATGTGTGTGTTATTATTAATTATTTCTGTTAATTTCAATGTTATTTGAAGGCTATGAACTCAAAATTTATCTTTAATAAATTCAGTGCGACACACCCTCTATAAGCCATATAATGATAAATCACAAAGGCCCTTGGCCCGCGGACCAAATATGGCCCAGGGGGGTTATCTGATGCGCCCTGCCGTCTTCAAACCTAATTTTGTAAAAATGAACCAAGTGGCACATTTACCGATCGCTTAAGTGTCCCGTGGTACGATTCCAGAACATTTAAGCGGCCCGTGGCATATTTTTTCAAATCACTTAAATGACCCGGGCCGCAGTTCTAGAACACTCAAGCGATCTGTGACATATTTAGAGATCCCTTGAGTGACATCTGACGTAGTTTTAGAGCACTTAAGTGGCCCCCAGTGCGATTTTACATAACTCAAGTTACCCGCGGCACATTCACAGATTATTTAAGTGATGCGTGGCACAGTTCCAGAACACTTAAGCAGCCCGGACACATTTCCAGATCAATTAGATCCACGAAAAATTTAGAGATCACTAAAGTGGCTCTGTAGGGCACTTATCAATACGGAGGAGGATGTTACTTCAAGTGCCCACAAACTATCGAAAGGTTTTTCTCGTTTTTGGCGCACCGAGTAAGATGCCATTAAGGATATTTCATATTTTCATAAAGGGTAGTTGATGACGTAAGCATTATCCAAATCCCCCCCTCCCCCCTTGTCATCAAAAGTCAGCAAATCAGGAACCCCCCAACCCCAATCGATGATGACGTAATACTTGAACGGCCCCTCACCCAATTTATGTAGAAGCTGCATAATTTAATAATTAAAGAAATGAAATGTTGTCTGTATTTTCTATTTTGGTGTTTCCTCTCAGCCGGTCCGCAAATTTTTTTTCCTATTTATTTATTTATTTTTCATTGTTTGTCCTATTTATTTTTTGCTGGTCCGTAAATTATTTTTTATTCTTTTATTGTTGTGTTTTCTGGTCCGCAAATTATTTCTCTCATTGATTAATATTTTGCCGGTTTGCAAATTATCTCCATCCTGTTTATTTATTTTTTGCCAGTCCGTAAATTTGTTTTCTATTTTCTTGTCTGTTCCGTTAATAATTTTTCTAATTATTTTTTGCCATTCCACAAATTGTTTTTTGTTTAATTATTTTTGCCCGTCCAATGATAATTTCTCCTAATCATTTATTTTTGACCGGTCTGCAAATTATCCTTCCTATTTATTTTTTTCCGTTGTCCACAAATCATTTTTCCTATTTTGTTATTTTTTGCCGTTCAACAAAACAACATGGACGATCTTGTCAATACAACAACAAAACAATCTTGTCAATACAACAACAAAACGATCCTGTCAATACAACAACAAAACGATCTTGTCTAATTTATTTTAGCTGGTCTGCAAACTACGTCTCCTGTTTATTTTTTGCCTGTCCGCAAACTATTCCTCCTATTTATTTATTTTTGCCGTTCCGGTAATTACTCTTCCTGTTTATTTTTTTCTTGTCCGCAAATAATATGTCCTATTCATTTTTTGCCGATCCTCCAATTATTTCCTCCCTTTCTTTTTTACCCGGTCCGCAAATTATTTCTGTCATTTTTGCCGGTTCCTATGGGTTCAATGGTTTTAAGAGCAATGTTCTAAACTAAGGTCTTCAAAGACCGTTCCGACAGTGAAGTAATGTAAACGTTAATGTCATAAAGGTGCGAGTAGTTCTTGCTGATTTTGCTAAATTGCGGACATTATCCAGTAGGTGTTTGCCACTTGCCACTCTCGCATATCATACCGGTCCTCGTGGGAAGTGACTGGCTTAATTAATTATGTCATAACGAGATCTCCTTCCCAGATCTTTTCCCAACGATGAATATTTTTTATTGAAGCAATGCTTTGGTCCCTCAAGGAGGCCGCGACTCTGAGGGAACTCGCATATAACATAAGGCTTCTCAAGTCCATTTGCCCCTGTCCCTCCAGCGGTTCTAGGATACCTTAAGGGGGGGGGGCACACGGGGGAAATCAAGAGATGTGCGAGACTCCCTTTAGTGTGGTGAGGGGGGGGAGGGTTATATAGGACCGTCTTAACGTGATGGGTCCTCGAACGAAGTAATGTTCTGCGGCTCTCATATTTTTCTTGAAGTATATATTAATTCTTAAGTATGGTTGTTATTGATCACGGTAATTGTTCTAAGTGTGGTTAAACATTTCCATACTTAGTCTAAAAAATCATAGTACCAGATCTCTTCATGTACATGTCCTATAGACATGAGACTAGGGCCACAACTAGGTATTTTATCAGCCATGGAAGGTACGCATTTCGGTTCCCTGTGTAATGTTGAAGATGCAGTTAAAGGATGAATTCGACACCCCTTCCAGTCCAGCGCCTGGAACACCAGACGTGAATGCTCCCCATCTGGTTGTGGCCCTGCATGAGCCCTCCTGGCTATTCCTTTGTAGGGCCCCATATATTAAGATGGCCTTCTTTATGTTTGATGTTTAAGATATATAGTCGCACCTTTCCCCTCCCCATTACATATTTCACTCAAAAGCTTTATTTCTTCACTCTTACATTTCTTCTCCACTACAGCTCCCCGAGACCCCCCCGCCCCCATAACCATCTTTAATGGCTACCCTTTCACTTGATTTTTTTCTCGTGCCCCCCCCCCCCCCCGCAGAATATCCTAGAACAGAGGTCTTCAACCTTCCAGAGACGGCCGGCCAAACTGAGAACTTCCACGAAGTCCGCGGGCCACCAAGTCACGTAATTTAGTGACCTCCTAACAGAAGAGCGGCCAATGGAGGGGGGGGGGGGGGAGGGGATATTCAACTGGGACAAAAATAATTTAAAACTTTTACCTATTCTGGAATTATTAATTACTGATTTTGATTAATTCTAGAATAACTATTACCACTAATGCTGAAAAAGTTTTTGATTATGTAATTACTGATTAAACTAATCAAATTCTGAGATTAACTTCAATCTAGAATCACGTGATTCTGTAATTATTTTATCGTGGAAATTCCGAAATTATTTTCCTTCGCAATATATCTTGAAAAATAGTTTGTTTCAATAATCGTACAGTTATTCTTTTAATGATTATGAAATAGTTTCCATCACACATTACGAAATTATTTCGCTCATTGATTTACAAGTTATTTCTTTCACTAATTCTTTAATTATTTCTTTCACACACCATTTCTGGAATTATTTCTTTCATCAATTCTGAATTTTCATGAATTTGTTCTGGAATTATTTCTTTCATCAATTTGTTCTGGAATTATTTCTTTCATCAATTTGTTCTGCAATTATTTCTTTCATGAATTTGTTCTGCAATTATTTCTTTCATGAATTTGTTCTGCAATTATTTCTTTCATGAATTTGTTCTGCAATTATTTCTTTCATGAATTTGTTCTGGAATTATTTCTTTCATCAATTCTGAATTTTCATGAATTTGTTCTGGAATTATTTCTTTCATCAATTCTGAATTTTCATGAATTTGTTCTGGAATTATTTCTTTCATCAATTCTGAATTTTCATGAATTTGTTCTGGAATTATTTCTTTCATCAATTCTGAATTTTCATGAATTTGTTCTGGAATTATTTCTTTCATCAATTCTGAATTTTCATGAATTTGTTCTGGAATTATTTCTTTCATCAATTCTGAATTTTCATGAATTTGTTCTGGAATTATTTTTTTCATCAATTCTGAATTTTCATGAATTTGTTCTGGAATTATTTCTTTCATTAATTCTGAATTTTCATGAATTTGTTCTGGAATTATTTCTTTCATGAATTTGTTCTGGAATTATTTCTTTCATCAATTCTGAATTTTCATGAATTTGTTCTGGAATTATTTCTTTCATGAATTTGTTCTGCAATTATTTCTTTCATGAATTTGTTCTGCAATTATTTCTTTCATGAATTTGTTCTGCAATTATTTCTTTCATGAATTTGTTCTGGAATTATTTCTTTCATCAATTCTGAATTTTCATGAATTTGTTCTGGAATTATTTCTTTCATGAATTTGTTCTGGAATTATTTCTTTCATGAATTTGTTCTGGAATTATTTCTTTCATGAATTTGTTCTGGAATTATTTCTTTCATCAATTCTGAATTTTCATGAATTTGTTCTGGAATTATTTTTTTCATCAATTCTGAATTTTCATGAATTTGTTCTGGAATTATTTCTTTCATTAATTCTGAATTTTCATGAATTTGTTCTGGAATTATTTCTTTCATCAATTCTGAATTTTCATGAATTTGTTCTGGAATTATTTTTTTCATCAATTCTGAATTTTCATGAATTTGTTCTGGAATTATTTCTTTCATTAATTCTGAATTTTCATGAATTTGTTCTAGAATTATTTCTTTCATTAATTCTGAATTTTCATGAATTTGTTCTAGAATTATTTCTTTCATTAATTCTGAATTTTCATGAATTTGTTCTGGAATTATTTCTTTCCTTTGTTCTGGAATTAATTCTGAATTTTCATGAATTTGTTCTGGAATTATTTCTTTCCTTTGTTCTGGAATTATTTCTTTCATTTGTTCTGGAATTATTTCTTTCATTAATTCTGAATTTTCATGAATTTGTTCTGGAATTATTTCTTTCCTTTGTTCTGGAATTAATTCTGAATTTTCATGAATTTGTTCTGGAATTATTTCTTTCCTTTGTTCTGGAATTATTTCTTTCATTTGTTCTGGAATTATTTCTTTCATTAATTCTGAATTTTCATGAATTTGTTCTGGAATTATTTTTTTCATCAATTCTGAATTTTCATGAATTTGTTCTGGAATTATTTCTTTCATTAATTCTGAATTTTCATGAATTTGTTCTAGAATTATTTCTTTCATTAATTCTGAATTTTCATGAATTTGTTCTAGAATTATTTCTTTCATTAATTCTGAATTTTCATGAATTTGTTCTGGAATTATTTCTTTCCTTTGTTCTGGAATTAATTCTGAATTTTCATGAATTTGTTCTGGAATTATTTCTTTCCTTTGTTCTGGAATTATTTCTTTCATTTGTTCTGGAATTATTTCTTTCATTAATTCTGAATTTTCATGAATTTGTTCTGGAATTATTTTTTTCATCAATTCTGAATTTTCATGAATTTGTTCTGGAATTATTTCTTTCATTAATTCTGAATTTTCATGAATTTGTTCTAGAATTATTTCTTTCATTAATTCTGAATTTTCATGAATTTGTTCTAGAATTATTTCTTTCATTAATTCTGAATTTTCATGAATTTGTTCTGGAATTATTTCTTTCCTTTGTTCTGGAATTAATTCTGAATTTTCATGAATTTGTTCTGGAATTATTTCTTTCCTTTGTTCTGGAATTATTTCTTTCATTTGTTCTGGAATTATTTCTTTCATTAATTCTGAATTTTCATGAATTTGTTCTGGAATTATTTTTTTCATCAATTCTGAATTTTCATGAATTTGTTCTGGAATTATTTCTTTCATTAATTCTGAATTTTCATGAATTTGTTCTAGAATTATTTCTTTCATTAATTCTGAATTTTCATGAATTTGTTCTAGAATTATTTCTTTCATTAATTCTGAATTTTCATGAATTTGTTCTGGAATTATTTCTTTCCTTTGTTCTGGAATTAATTCTGAATTTTCATGAATTTGTTCTGGAATTATTTCTTTCATTTGTTCTGGAATTATTTCTTTCATTAATTCCGAAATCACTTTGAAAAATGATTAATTCTAGAATTTATTGTGATGTTTCCGACCATTTTCTGAAAATTATCGGCGAGCCACAACAAAACAAAGCTCCTGGGGCCAAATGTGGCCCGCGAGAAATGCTTTAAGACCCCCGCCATAGAACCACAAGCGGGAATGAGATCTTGTTCATTTCCAGGAGTAGGTACGCAAAGGTGTCGGTCGTTATTTCCAGCTACGTGTAGGCCGCAGAACATCATATCCCTCAGGGGCACGAGATGTTCAGACGGCCTTGCGTAGACCCCCCCCCCCCCCCCAAAGAAGGAAACTCAATGAATGAAGTCCAGGGGCCCGCGGAGACCGACCATTTATTCATAGAAATTGTTCCCTCAAGAATTCAATATGTAAAAAAGATAGCTCCTGCTAATGAGAGCTCTGGATATAAGACAGGGTCACGAGTGGGAAAAAAAGATGAATACAGATGAATACTGTACAGGAGAAATACCGACAGCCACATTCACGACCCTTTTTATGAGTCCAATTACCGTCCATGGTAATGACAACGATCCCAAAGGATGACACTCCCAGCGTTCCAACATTCGTAATAATTCTCGGTACACGATGATGAGTGGCATTTCTTTTGTGGAACTTTTACTCGGAACCCCTTCTGCGGTAACCTCTCCAGCTTGCGAAGACGTATCCAAAGGGGTACCGACTGGTAATTCAGCATCTTCCACCAAAAAAAACAGCAACTGTGAGAGAAAACCAACTTTCTTCAGAAGATTTCCAGCGAGTCCCATCGCATGTTTTATAACTTGGGTCATTGGTTCCTGTTGCGGTTTGCGAGTCTTCCGGACCTCGTAAAGGCGGTTATTATTATCATCATCACCACCGCTACCACCATCATCAGCGCCAGCTATTACCAACAGGATCATCATATAGTAGTCATTATAATATCGATGCATATTAGCGAGAGATGAACTTTCTGTGTGTGTGTGTGTGTGTTTGGATCGTAGTACTAAAATCAAGCTTGTGTCGAGAATCTTCACGTGGTTCCACTCATTGACCTCTCGAGGGCAGTCGGTAATTATCATACTCACGTTATGTTATCACTCTGAACTGTCCTTTTGCTGTTGTTCTGTTCTTCGTCGATGAAGGTCCGAATAATCAATGGAGACACAATCGATCTTATCTCTTTTTCTTTTTTTTCCATCGTGGTGATGAGATAAAGATCGATCGAAGTTGTCTAGCGTGTGACAGAACCGTCACACAATACCTCCGAGCAATTTGCCATCGTCAAATGAATGAAATTGGAACCTGCACCTATACGGCAGGAAAAGAAAATATAATTCGTGTCATTGGCGGTCGGTGAAAAAAAGACACAATTGGAGCGTGGAATTAAAAGGACAGACATGGCATTATATCTGTCTGTGTTAACTTAAACGATATCGCGGTTTTTTTTTTGTTTTGCTGCTTCTCTTCCTCCTTCCTCTCAAACAATGGATATTTTCGATTGTTATCATTTCCAAGAACTTTTGTTTCGATCTCATCGCCCGTGGTCCTTGGGTGTTGGTGGCGATTTGTTTGGTGGACCTGAATCGCGAGAGAGAGAGAGAGAAAGTGAAAAATCTCTGATCCTACCCGAGAGCTGAGATAAAACTATTGACCCTGTTTCTCTCGCATGATCAGAAGAATTGAAGATCTACAACTATGGTTGTAATTTGGAATTGTTTTGAACTGACAATGATAACCAAGAGACTGGAGGACAATCCTCTTTGAGGCCACAAACACGCTGTGGGGGGGATAGGATAAGAGGCAAAGGGACATATCGGTGAATTCTATCATATGACATTCATCTGGGTATCTTAAAACCACAAAGGGTAGAGGCTTCTAGAAAATGATTAAATGATAAGTTAGCACACTGCTCAATATCCTAGTACGCTTTTATAAAGCTAACAAATTTCTAGGGAATTCGTAACGCACGATCTCACAAAATTCGCAAATTTCTAGGAGCTAGTAACGCACGCTTCCATGAAGCTCGCAAATTTCTAGGAGCTTGTAACGCACGCTTTCGTGAAGCTCGCAAATTTCTAAGGGGTTCATAACACACGGTCTCATAAAATTCGCAAATTTCTAGGAGCTCGTAACGCACGGTTCCATGAAGCTCGCAAATTTCTAGGAGCTCGTAACGCATGCTTGGAGCTCGTAACGCACGCTTCCATGAAGCTCGCAAATTTCTAGGAGCTGGTAACGCATGCTTCCATGAAGCTCGCAATTTTCTAGGGAATTCGTAACGCACGATCTCATAAAATTCGCAAATTTCTAGGAGCTCGTAACGCACACTTCCATGAAGCTCGCAATTTTCTAGGAGCTCGTAACGCACGCTTCCGTGAAGCTCGCAAATTTCTAAGGGGTTCATAACGCATGCTCTCATGACGCTAGAAAATATAAGTAGCAGGTCTTTGGGAAGCATCCGGAGGAAATTTCCGATTTCAGACTGTTTGAAAGTACCTGGAGTTGCCATTTTGTGAGCAGCAATGACATCCTTTCAGAATCTAGTGATTCAAGTACATCCCGTTCAAAAAAATAGTAGGAAAACCGGACACGAGACTCCACGTTAATATTCCTTAGGAACTTCTAACGTATTGGACTCGCGTCGGAAACAAAAGAAAAGTAAGGGTGCTCGACCTCAAAGAAAATGTGAGCCACTACTTCATTTGCTTTCAAACGTGTCGCGGGCCACTTGAGTGATCTGTAAGTGTACCGCGGACCGCTTGATTGATCTGTGTAACTGTGTCGCACTCGCCGGTTACTTAAGACCAGGCCCGTCATTTGGGGTGGTCAAGGTCCGTTGCCCGACCACCGGCTTTAGAAATGGTATATATACATAAACATTGAGTATATGTTCTTTTCTCCCCCCGCCCCCCGGAAAAAGTTGAAATGACGGTCCTGCTTAAGACCCGAGTGATGTGGAACTGCATCACGAACCAATTTAGTGCTCTGGAACTGTGCCGCAGGTCACTTAAGTGATCTGCAAATGTGTAGTGGGTCATTTAAGTGATCTGCAAATGTTTAGTGGGTCATCAAAGTGATCTGCAAATGTTTAGTGGGTCATTAAAGTGATCTGTAAATGTGTTGCAGATCATTTAAGTGATCCGTAAGTGTGCCGCGGGTATTTAAACGATGTGTAACTGCATCGTTAATAACCTAAGTGATCTATAAATGTGTCGCGGGTCATTTAAGCGTTCTGGAACTGTGACGAGGGTCACTCCAGGCTACTGTGGATATGCCATTGGTTCCTTAAGTGATGTGCAAATGCTCCGCGGAGTAACTTGAACGATCTGTAAATATGGCGTGGGAAGCTTAAGTGATCTTGGACTGGACTGGACTGTACCGCCGGCCACTTGAGTGGTTCGGAGCTGCACCGTGATTTACTTCTGTTAGTTGATTTCCAAATAAAAATTAGGCTTGAGAGGTCGCGGGGCCACATCATACGATTCCGAGGGCATCGATGATCCACGTATAAATTTGCATTTTCGGTTATCCCAAGCAAACAACTATCCAAAAAAGGCAAGATAAGCTAGCTCAAGAATTTCTCAGAAACAAAATGCAAAAGGTTGCGAGAGGAGAAAGAACACCACATACACACACACACACACACACGAAGAAAGGGCGAAAAAATTAATTGAATTCCGAAAAACGTGGAGGGCCCAAGAAGACCCGATGAACTCTGTGTTATTTTTTTTCTTTTTTCTTCGGGAGGACGTTGATGATGATGATGCTCAAGCCAAAACGGGGGCATTTCTCTGGTGCTGCTGCTACTTGATTATCTTCCGAATAATCTATTTTCCTCTTCACTTTCCAACTTGTGGTAATAGACTATCCGCGCGCACACACGTAATTGCCTGCGCATAACTTTCCCGTGATTCGATTAATCCAATAGGACAACTTATTATTATTTTACCTTAACGTTTTACAACAGCTTGTTTAGACACGATCGGTTTATGATTCAGTCGACGCCGCTTATTAGAATCACGGATAATGTTATCATTTGGGTATTGTTATTACTTTCGTTAAGTACGTACGAACGGGGAAATGCCATGGAAATACCGTTTATAGTTATCAGGACTTCGGTTTATGTTATCTTTTTGGCATATTTTGAAGCTACAGTTTATAACCAGACTCATTTTTTTCCCTATTAGTTATGGTGGCTAATTATGGTGGTTATACAGCGGTTATAGCCGATGTGGTGGTCGAGTGGTTATAGTGACGGACTCGCGATGCGAGGATCTGGGTTCGAATCCCATAGTGGTGGTCGGCTGAAGTTGGTTTTCTGTGGTTCCCAACTTCAAGGCGCAAATGCGAGCCGATCTCCCCGTTAAAAAGTCTCGCCACAGAGAGCAACCGTCCTACAACGATAAATCATTCAATCATAACACTTCACTCATAGTTAGAAAAACTGGTGGCAGATGGCAGCACTACATATAACAAGCATTACAGAGAAACGAAAAACTTCACGTCAGGTTTCACTACGCGTACACGCACATTCCGCATGTACCGATTCATTGGGGGTTCCGCGGGGGGGGGGGGGTTACATGTGTGGTGTAGCAGTAGTAGGTAGGGCCTCCAAAAAATGGTTCTTAAGTCAGCCATCTCACATGTTTGCGAAAAACATACGTTTAATTCAATTTTTACCCATATTGATTAACATCTCTCTATTTTCCACCATTACCAATTTCTCAGCAGTTTTGAACTTTCAACAACTTTACTTGCCTCTTGACAATTATTTTGGCTTTAATTTGCAACTTTACTTGCTTTTCACAATTTTTTTTTTTTTTTTTTTTGGCTGTAATTGGCAACTTTACTTGCCTGAGATAGTTTGGCAGTTTTTTCACGTTAATTGGGACATCACGTATATAAATCCGGATTTCCCGTATTCATGAAGGAAGTATGGTCAGCCTAGGCATTTATTTATCGTGTTGTAAGTATATTGTGGTACTTTTCTTCCCGGACACATTTAGGTGCAACCCATTTGCGGGTCACAGGTTGTGACTCGCAATTACACCCCTAACGTAGGAGGTCAGAAAGCTCCTTTGTGTGTGTGTGTTTTCACAAAATTTCTGCACTCGGTTCGCAATGTCCTAACCGGGCCATAACAGCCGTTATGATTCATGTACGTGTAGCGCTTCTTTTGCAATTTCTTTCCTATTGTGAAGGTATCTGCAATGTAAAAAAATAAAAAGTCCCTTTCTCTTCAGTTCGTAGTCCGGTTCTTTCAACTGACCACATTCACGGTTCCTCGGTCAGAAAACTCAAGATGAAATCTACAGAAAGTATCATACATTATAGAAGGTATCGTAATTCGCAATACAGCTTCACAATTTTTGAATTTAAAATAGTTTAAAGGGTAAAAAATCATGTTCAAAACAATTGAAGAAAAACAATACACGATTTAGCATTCTAAAAACCCTGTTGTCTAGGAAAGAAAAACGGTGATGTCCCGTTTCTATACGTATGGTCAACGTGCGTACAACCGGGATTTTTTTTTTTCGGATGCACTTATCAATCAGTTATTGTTAATAGAAATCCCGAGACCCTATGTGATTACATTAAGCGACATGCACTGTATTTCAATTTGTAACTCGGCATTTTTTCCTCCAAAAATGTTTTTCGTGCGGATCCGCTCTGAAACAAAGTTCGCGTGATCCTCACTAAAGCCACGAAAGGCCCCTTAAATGCATAGGATTTCAAGGACGTAGGTCATATCTAAGGGAGGACCTTTTTCGGGGTTCTAAACACCACCCCCCTGTGTAGATGTTCTCGAAGGAACCATAATAATAATAATGAGCCGACCGTGAGCCTATAGATTATGTGTTCTGGCTCTCGGAAGACGGAACTTCTTGTGCAAGTCCCTTGTTCCGGACCTCAACACTGGAGGTGGATGAACTCTGTAATACAGGCAGTTTCTGAGATAAGGTTTTTGTGTGTGATGAGAATCTTTCTTCTGCATTTTTAGGGGTTTTTTGGAATAAAATAAGTTTTTTTCTTTCTTTTTTGAAACCAACTTCATTGATTTTGACTATGAATAATCTCGAAATCGATTCGAAAATCCTAGGGTCATCGGTTCAAAATTGATTGCAACGACGGAAAATCATTGTTTCTAAATTCACTCTATTATCGAAGAATCATCGGCGTGAGACTGTCTTCATCGTTGAAGAACCACCGGTTTGAAATGGATTTGATTGTCGAAGAATCATCGCTTCAAAGTTAAAATCCCATAGCTTTTTCAAATTGCTTTATTGTCGGAGAACCAGCTGCTTGAAACCAATTTCATAGTCGCAAACTCATTGTTTCTAAATTGACTTTTATGATTAAAGAATCACCAGCTTGAAATTGACTGGATCGTTAAAACACTATTAGTTCTAAATTGATTTTACTGTCGAAGTACCACCAGCTTAAAATTAGTTAATTAAATAATTAAAATATATAGTGAGGCGATTCTCCTCATAGAGGAATTATTCTTCGACGATAGAGTAAATTTCTAAACGATCATGCAATTGAAATTGACTCCATCGTTGAAGAATCGTCATATTAAAATTCATACCATTATTGAAGAATCGTCGGGTTGAAATTGACTCCATCGTTGAAGAATCGTCGGATTCATATTGACTCCATCGTTGAAGAATCGTCGGATTCATATTGACTCCATCGTTGAAGAATCGTCGGATTCATATTGACTCCATCGTTGAAGAATCATCGGATTGAAATTCATTCCGTCGTTGAAGAATCGTCGGATTCATATTGACTCCATAGTTGAAGAATCGTCGGATTCATATTGGCTCCATCGTTGAAGAATCATCGGATTCATATTGGTTCCATCGTTGAAGAATCATCAGACTTATATTGACTCCATCGCGCGTTGAAGAAGCATCGTATTCATATTGACTCCATCGTTGAAGAATCATCATATTAAAATTCACTCCGTTATTGAAGAATCATCATATTAAAATTCACTCCGTTATTGAAGAATCATCATATTAAAATTCACTCCGTTATTGAAGAATCGTCGGGTTGAAATTGATTGAGTTGTCGAAGAATCATTGCTCTTAAGAAAGGAGGATTTATCGGCTTGAAATTTATTTCATCATTTAGGAATCATCAGTTGGCAAACTGATCTCATCGACAACCAATCATAATTTCTGAATTTATTTTATGATCGAAGAATCGTTGACTTGAAATCGACTGCATCTTTGAAGAATCATCACCGGTTCGAAATCGATTTGGTAGTCGAAGGACCATTGCTTCCATGTTGGCATCATCATTAAAAACTTTTGCTTCTCAATTCGCTATATCATTGAAGAACCAAATGCTTTAAATTGAAGTCATCGTTGAGGAATCATTGATTTAAAATATATTTCATGGCGTTAAAACTCATTGCTTCAAAATTCACTCTATTAGCGATGATTCATCGGTTTGAAATTGACTCCATTTTTGAAGTACAATTGTTTCAAACTTGACTCTACCGTCAAGGTAGCATCAGCTTGAAAAAATATTATAATTAATTATAATCAAAATATATATCCTCATAGAGGAATCATTCTTTTGTCGAACTCAATCGATTTCACATACAGATGATTTTTCACCGATATGGTAGTCAAAGAATCATTGCTCCTGAGATTGAGGAATTGATTTCATCGTCGAAAAATCGTTATTTATAAATTTACTTTATCGTCGAAGAACCATCGGCTTGAAATCGACACTATCGCACGTCTAAATACTGGCTTGAAATTGATTTCATCGGTTTGAAATCAATTTGGTGGTCGTAGAATCATTGCTTCTAAGCCTGATTTCATTGTTATTGATGAGATGTAATGAAGTTTTAGACCGGCATTACACTATAAAAGTTTGATAAAGTACTTTTATAAAAGTTGAAAAATGCAACCAATAACAGCATCAGTAACATTCTAGCAAATGCAATCTATCACCTTATTGGTTGTGTTTTTCGAGTTTTATAAATGAACATTTATGAAACTTATATAGTGTAATCCCGGCCTAAGACGTGAGATAAAGCTGTTTTTATTGCTTCATTGTGGATTGATCGACTTTATCGTCAAAGCACAATCAGCTTAAAATTTCTTCTGTCGTCAAGAAATCTTCGGCTTGAAATTGATTTCATAGTCGAAAAATCATTGCTTCTGGATTCAAATTTATCCTCGAAGCATCGAAGGTTTGAAATTAATCACATATAGTTTAAAGAAAACTAATTAATATTAACTGACTCTGTCGTTGAAGCATTATTGGCTTGAAATTTATTTCCTTTTCGAGGAACAATCGGCTTGGATTCCTTCATCAAAGAATCATCGATTTCTTTTAAATTAACTTTCTCGTCATAGAAACCATCGATTTAAAATCGGTTAATCATTGAATGAATTGAATATCAACTTGGAATCAGTTTCACAGCCGCGGAAACATTTGAGTCGATTTTATCGTTAATGAATCATTTTCTTCAAATCGATTTCATTGTCGATTTTTTTTAGTTGACTTCATTATCGAGAAATTTTTTCATTAATTGTGACGTCATTGTCGAGTTATTTTTTAAAAACTAAACTTCATTGCCAAGAAATTTTTTAAACTAAACTTCATTGTCAAAGAATTTTTTTTTAACTAAACTTCATTGTCAAGAAATTTTTTAAACTAAACTTCATTGTCAAAGAATTTTTTTTTAACTAAACTTCATTGTCAAGAAATTTTTTAAACTAAACTTCATTGTCAAAGAATTTTTATAAACTGAACTTCAATGTCAAAGAAATTTTTTTAACTAAACTTCATTGTCAAAGAATTTTTTTTAAAGTAAACTTCATTGTCAAGAAATTTTTTAAACTAAACTTCATTGTCAACGAATTTTTTAACTAAACTTCATTGTCAAAGAATTTTTTTTTAACCTTCAATGTCAAAGAATTTTTTTGAACCTCATTGTCAAAGAATTTTTTTAAACTTCATTGTCAAAGAATTTTTTTTAAACTTCATTGTCAAAATTTTTGTTCTCGTCAGTTGTGATTTTTTGATGATTTCAGAAAATTTATATCATTCCATCTCGTTGAAATAATTTTCTTCGAATGCATTTTTCAATTCCAAAGAATCTCATTGGCTATCAATTTTACTGTTAAAAAACCTTGATATCCGTGTATCGATACGTTTGAAATTATGCATTAGAGTACGCAAAAGAAATCGCAGCCACAGCGACATGTCGATCGATCCCATCATCAGAATTTTTTCTCCCATCTAAATACAGTATGTAATTACCGCTTGTTGATACCACGAACAAGTGGACGGTGAGGATTTCTTTCGGACATCTAAATTGTATATCTCTGTCCTATATAAGATGCGCAATTACGCATTTCACCCTCGTAAGAATATATATTTTTAAAAATCAAGTTTTTTGATTGGACAAAAATAGAAGCAACAAGTTATTGGTCTGTCAGCGGTAACACCTTTCAATGTCTTCCAAAATAAATGGCTTCTACACGCATCTCATTATTCCTCCGGAGGAAAAAGGTGTGCCATTTGCCTTTCCCAAAAGCAAAAAAATTCGGTCGTTTCCGAGTTAGACAACTTTGACAAGACCATCTAACGCACATATTATTATTATTAACGCCGCATCCATTCTGTTTTCAATCAATACCAACGAGTTCCGACCGATGATCAACTGTGGCTGATTATTTATCGATGGGAATCGATTATTATTATTTTTATTTTTTTTGTGCCGATGGTCATCGTCTATAGGACTTGTTGTTTGTTTATTGCCATTCGAATTATTCCGTGAGTAGCGTGTGGTAATTATGTTAGCTAATTGACGATATCGAATCGGAACAGACAGTGTTCTCATTCTGATTAGGCTGATACTAGACAGTGAGGTTACTGCAGCAATTTGAATGCACCAAATTATACGTTTTTACGATATAACTACCCTCGTGAGTTTATAGGTGTGTATGATTTTGATGCTAATTATTAGTGTTTGAGTACTAATTTTTATCTAGTATTTAGTGTCTTCTAATAGCTGGAAATAAAATGATGGATTTAAAAACGTGAAATATGTGGATAACAAAATTGTTGTACATGTTTGAAAACATCGAAATTCGGGCTTGAAGCAAACCAAAAATTTTGTGTTTACTGTTTGGCTAAGTACAATATACGGTTAGTGATTGGACCATTTTTTTGCCAATAAAAATATATACATCCGCAAAAATACTTTTTCGAATAAAAACTTTGTATTCATGTGTAAAATATTTTTCGAATTAGAAATTTTGCATTCTCTCAGGTTTAAAATATTTTTTGAATAGAAAATTTTGCATTCATGTTTGAAATTATTTTTCTAATCTCAAAACTTTCGTATTCATCCTCATTAAGCTAAAGGAACATTTATTTTTTTTAATAATTTAATTACGAAGTCCCCCTCCGCAAGTATCAAAATACTGTCCTTGAAGTATTTGAGTTGAAGGGTGCTTATATAGGTGCTGAGCAAAATTACTATTCATTTTCTCTTCAAAACGAGTAAATTATCAAGTGATAAAAATTAAATTTTCGCATTTATTCATCAAAAATGGCGTATTCCTAATTCTAAATACTGCATTAGTAAAAGTTGAGACCACGTTCTAAGTAGGAACGTTATAAGCGGGATCCTCTGTAATGGTTATGTCCCTTAAAATACGGGTCATATATGTTCAAAGTGGTACCGTTACTCCGAATCATCACCCTGGATCCACAGCAGATTATGTGAAATTATGTAAATAGAACAAGCAAATTTTTGAACAATTATTTGCCTTTTATTTTCTTTATAGCCCATTTACATCTCAATATATTGTGCCTGTAAGAAAATTCACCGAAAAATTGACAGAGGGAAAAATCACCGCTTGAAAAATTCACCGATAATACCAGTGAGTGAGTGACCGAGTGATTGAGCAAGAAAATGAATGTGTGAGCGGGTGAATCACCGAACGAGTTGGTGAATACGCTAGTGAGTGGGTAACTTTGAGTGACCAAGTGAGTGGGTGGAGTGACCTATGAATGACTGAATGAGTTGGTAACCATGTATGAGGGCGATTGAGTCAGTTACCGCGTGAGTCACTTACTCGATCATTTGCTCACCTACTCACTCAGTCGATTGTTGGTTTTTGTGCTCACTATCTCCCTCCCTCACACACTCGATCATTTGCTTATATTTACTATCTCCCTCCTCACTCCCTACTCATTCACTTACTCACTCAATCATTTGCTCATTCATTATGGCACTTTGTCGATGAATTGTTAACCGGCGAATTGTGATGTCGATGAATTTTTCCAGCGGCGAATTTTCGTTTCTGTGAATTGCTTGGCGGTGAATTTTCCACAGACGTTCCTGGAGATTCATTGATAAATGATTGTTACATTCGAGTACATAATTTTAAATTTATTTTGAATATTTATTGCAAAATTTACGAATACGTAAATTTTTCAAGTTCCAATTTCATTGAAATGTGAAAATTCCGATACGAACTAATATATTTATTTTTCTTCTTTTTTATAGGTGAGTGTGTGTTTTGAACTTTACTTTAGTGAACTTACCTACCGGTAAGTAGAATATCATTTAATTTGCGAATTAATAACTCCATTGTACGGCACTGACAGTGAAAAAACACTGAACACGCATTTCTTAAATGAAAACGCATCAATTGCGATGTTACGGAAAGGATTAGATAAATAGTAGTATTAAATATGGCCTCGCCTGTTTACCATTTTCTTTTTAACCATAAAATATGTTCTCTTTGGCCTAATTGCATGACCAGAGAATTATATCCATTTATTAACTAACTTGAATTGATTTCTTTCGCTTGTTTAACTGATTGTTTTTCATTGCGGGAGAAACAAAGAGCCCAGCCCAAGTTCTAAATAAGAACTTGGTGCCGCCAGGGATTAAGGTTAAAGGGAATTATTCATTTTACTTTGTATGTGGATTAAGATGAATTAAAACCAGGCCCGCGGGGCCCAGTGCGAATCTAATAGCGGGGGGGGGGGGCTGGGCCGTCTAAATGATTTCGGCACCCCTTAGCCCCGATTTTATATATTCTGTGGGAGAGGGGAATCAGGATCCAAAAATACATACATTAACACAAAATATATAGGAATGCTGAAATATATCCATAGACAGAAATAGACGCAACTAAATGTAAATTAACAAAAAAAATTAATGAAAATTTCATACCGAAGTAAAGTTTAAATTGATGAAATAATTTCGGTTACCCATGAAAATCCAGAATAAATGAAATAATTCCGGCACCCTTGAAAAACTCAGAATAAATAAAAAAATTCGAGAATTGCTGAAAATTCAGAATAAATTATAATTTCATTTGATCATTTTTGTCGCATAACGGTCATTTTCTGCACACGAGGGCTAATTAGACCGGAACCTACAATTTATTGCCGATTCCGAACGGCAAGCTTGTTTTTTATACTCATCGTGAGGTTGGTGCGCTAACCCCTCGATGGGGGAACCTCCCTGCAGTAGCAATTTTTTCTGCGGTCATGTCGCCGTTTCTGTTGTACCCCGTGTCAGGAAAGTTTTCTGACAAGGACGAACCGGGTATCGAACTCGCGACACCACTAAACATCCTTTGGTACTTTAGGCGGGTATTTTATCGACTTGGGCTACCGCGCCCTCATAATAAATGAAAGAAATGATTCCAGAACTGATGAAAATTCAGAATAAATGAAAGAAATGATTCCAGAACTGATGAAAATTCAGAATAAATGAAAGAAATGATTCCAGAACTGATGAAAATTCAGAATAAATGAAATAATTCTATCACCCATGAAAATTCAGAATAAATGAAAGCAATAATTTCAGCACCCACGAAAATTCAGAATGAATGACAGATATAGTTTCAGAATTGATATAAGTTCAGAATAAATACTTCTACAGCTTAATTCATGAAAGAAATAATTCCAGAATTTATGAAAGTAGTAATTTCAAAATTGATAAAAATTCAAAATTTTCAGAAGAAATTGTTACCGCAGCTGTCGTAGAACCCTAAGGGCGGCCCTGATTAAAAACACACGAGAAAATAAAAAGATCGATTTAAGAAAAAGCTTGCCCTATATACTCATTACAAAAAAGTTTTAAGTTTTATAATTTGAAATTTTTGTTTTTAAATACTAGAATTTTTGAAAAATTCTGGTAAGTAGATCGAAATCAACAAGTTTGAACTTTTTTCCATCTGATAAGAGGTCAAACGCCAATTAGTTTTATTGGCGATCAATTCTTGGCGATAAAAAGAGGAGTTGAAATATTTTAGTAACCCTTCTTACATGTGAACTCTGAAAACAAAGAAACGATGTCGAGTATTTATCGTTTCGTTTCGTTATTTGTGATCAATATTTTAATATTCCATCATTACTTTATCGTTTTTGTGGCATCTATTGGTGTGATTAAAAATACATTTCTGTATTATCATGGCATTGATTTAATGAGACATATGTACAAGGAAAACTAATTTAATATCGTAAAAATCTACGTACTTTCTTTGAATTTGGATTATCTAAATGAGTTTGTTGTCCGGAGATATGTGTGTTTGATATTCCAAGAGTTCAATGAAATTAAAATAGTTTGTATGATGGATTCGATTATAGTTACTGTAACGGTGTCCCTTAGGGTTGCGGTCACATTTTGTCCCGCAGAAGTAATAGAAGTGAAAAAATACTAGTCGATTAAAATTTTTTGTAGTAAGTGAAACAAGGTGTCTGAGCTTTAACTATGCAAATATGGAATTATTTCTTTCATTCCGAATTTATTTATTTCGTTAACTCTAGAATTATTTCTTACATTAATTCTGAATTTCTGTCAGTTTTGGAATTATAATTTTTTCATTAATTGTGTGAATTTTCATCAGTGCTGGAGTTATTTCGGATTATTTCTTGTGTTAATTCTTATTTTTCATCAAAGCTGGAGAATTTTCCTCGGCTCTGCAATAATTTTCTTTCATTAAATTTAATTTTCATTCATCTAGAATTTCTTGTCTTTTTCTACTATAATTTATAGAAATTATACTAATTATATTCTATTGATTTCTTTTTCTACCATATTTTGTAGTAATTGATAATTTCTTACCTTTTTCTACTATAATTTGTGGAAATTACAATATATTCTATAAATAATTTCTTGTCTTTTTCCTGCTATAATTTATAGAAGTTATAGTAGTTTTTATACTTCTTAATTGTATCCGATTAAGAATTGCTTGTCTTTTTCTACTACAATTTAGAAAAATAATACATTCTATTGATATTTGATTGCCCTTTTTCTAATATAATTTATAGTAACTATATTATGTTCCTTTTGCCTTCTATACTATAACTTATAAAAATTATAATATATTGAGTGGTGGATTAAAGTCGGTCGAGACCCCGGGCGCAAAAGAAAATATTGGACCCTTTAAATTAGAAAAAAGTGTGAAGTTTGGGTTTTTTGGGGCCCGGTGCGCCCAACGTTAAGTTCGCCTGTGAATATATTCTATATTTTGCGTTTGTGTGATAATTTTCTTGTCTTTTTCGTAAAGAAATTGTTTTGTAAATTTCACAATTTACAGAAATTACAGTAATTATATTCTATTAATATTGTCTTTTTCTACTATAATCCACAGAATGTTTTTGTCTTTTCTTCAATAATCCATAGAAAATTCTGTCTTCATCTACTATCTATAATCAATAGAAATTTTCCTTTTTTATACTATCAATAATTTTTTTTTCTACTGAAATTTGCAGAAATTTTTGTAATTATATTCTACTTAGAAACTATTGAATCAGAAATTAGTCTCTCTTTTTTTTTCTACATAACTTGACAATTTATGGCTTTTTTTTCTGTACAGTTTGAAAAACTTCTCGCTATTATTAGTTTCTTCAATTTCTAGTCTTTTCGCCTATTTTTCTACCATAATTTATAGAAATTAGTCTTTGAAACGACCTCAAAAATTCATAAAAAAATTAAATAATTAAATAAATAATTAATTAAATTTTTTCTTTCATATAAATGAACTCAAGAATAAATAAATAAAAAAGAAAACGTAAAATGGGAGATTAAAAAATGAAAATAAATGGCGAATAAGAGGGGAAAAGCGCCAAATGTAGATGTAGTTCTAACTTTTTGGCGCGTTTCATCCAACAACGCCAGAGCCTTACGCAAGAGAGAAATTCTTTTTGTTACGTTACAATCGGCTTTTACCTTTTCTCAGTTACCTGTTCGAAAGTCAATGGAAGCGGTAGCCTTTCTTTCTCCGTGACTTGTATTTTATTTTTTCACTTTCGAACTATCTGCACAGTTTCACGACAACAATCGGATCAAAATAGTACATTGTTGAAGACTTTATTGTGGAATGTGTACGTCGTTGTTTGTTTCTATAGCTTTCGCGTAATTCAACGTGGAAAATAGTGAGCGGAAGCTATGAGATGTGTTGATAAAAATCACCGTTTCGGATACCGCCAAAAAACAAAGTAAAACTTTTTAACCTTTTGCGCTTTTATTGATGGTGTAACGACGGCAATGGATTTGGATTAGTATAAGAAGAAAAATAATTATCGATTGTTGCGAATATATAAGCGGGAAGATTGAATAGAATAAGTTATCATCATTATTATCATTTTGGATTAATAGTGATTATAGGAAAATATCGGTCCAAAAATAACGTTTTCGGGATGTCTTCTAGTGGTGAGTACATATTTTGATTACTAAATAAAATTATTTTCTAATCCCATACTTCGAATTATTTCTTTTGTTTCATATAATAAAGTTTATATCAATTATGTCCTAGTCATTCGATTCCTATAATTTGATAATTTCTAGTTTTTTTCCTAATTTATATGAACTATAACTTTAATTGCAATCTCGTATTCATAATTTCTGTAACTTTTTCGGTCTTATATTTTTCTAATATTAATCATTTTTTGGCTTCTTCTATAATTTATAAAAGTTATCAAAATTCTACTATCTAATACTAATTATCTAATATTTGTCTATCAAATAATTTTAAATATAGCATGTTAATATTTTCTAGAGTTATTTGAACTGTGTAAATTAGTTAATATGTGTGTGTTGGTTATTTTTCCATTATGATTATTATTAATTTATTGCCTTTTCTACTACAATTTGTAGATTTCACAGTAGTTATATTTTCTAGTGATAATGATTTGCCTTTTCCCAAATATTATTTATAGAAATTATAATTCATTCTATTGATTATATCTCACATTTTTGTCCTTTAATTTATTGAAACTATATTATAGTCTGTATCAAAAATTTGTCAGTTTTCCTACTATAATTCGTATGAATTATAATTATATTGAAGATTTCTTGCTTTTTTTCCAACTATAATTTGAAATTCAATTTCTATTTTTTTTAATTTAAATTTTTTTAAATATTTATAATCATGAGAAAAAAAATAATTTCTATTTGTTAATTAATTTCTATTTATTATATTAAATATACAATATAATAGAAATTTTAAATTTTATAAACTAATAAAAATAATGGTAATTATATTCGGTTGATAATTTAATAATTTCCTGTCTTTTCTCCTATAATTCATGGAAATTATATTCTGGTTTTTGATAATTTCTATATATATATATATATAATTCGATAAACTTATAGTATTTTCAGTTTTTCTTTTAATAAAAAATAAAAATTGCATTTTACAAATTGAGAAATAATTTGTTTTTTACTATAATTTTTATAAAAATTATTTTCGTTGATTCATTTTTCATTTTGTTTGGATACGAGTTTTCAATTTGAATATTTCTATTTTTTAAATAATTTTAAAAAAAAATCGAAGTTTATAACTGAAATATTTTCGTCATCTGATTATTAACTAGATTATTAGAACTGTATTAGTAACATCATTCTTTTAATCAATTTCTTCTAATTCATTACCTATCTTACTGTTTTCACTCTGATTGTTAACATTCCAAATTAGTTTACCTTAAAAAGTATTTTTTTGACGCAATTATAAGTGAATAATCAATGCTTTATGTTTTGGAACGAGTCTTTGTCTATGAAATAATTTCGAATAAAGCATGTAAATAATAATATTGTTATTAGAGTTACTAGAACTTAGTAAAGTAGTTATTTTATATATATAAGAACACAAATATTTTAAATCAGATAAGAGTTTTTAGAACAAAAACATACAAATAAAATACATAATAATAATATATATATAAATTTGATAATAGTGTTCAAGTGGGATCGTAATGTCTAAATTTCCATATCTAATTTACTTTATTTGTATTATAGTGTAAAATTTAAATTATATTCAGAATTCATTTTATAATCATGTTCTATCTTTTCTGCATAATGTGTACAGTATTGATCCACGTTCTCAGAATGCTGAAGTGAAACGGTAGGCGTTTTAAAACATCGTCAATAATTCTGTAAATACCCGAAATGGTCAAAGAGAATAGTTTCTCGACTTCAACAGTCACTTTCGAAATCTTTGATCTGCTTAGTCATTCATATTATTAGGAATTACCGAAAAGAAAAATAAGAATAATTCGTAATATGCTAGATAATTCTTCCTTTACGGAATAATCTTTAGAGAAAATTTTGAAAAATTCTTCTTTTATTTTGTTTTCTGGGTTAAAGAACTTGTTTAAATTCTGTGTCGTTTCCTCCTCCGCCTCCAATGTTGTTTCTTTTCTTGAAAAGGAATGATCGCTGTCAAACACAGATTTTAACTGCCATGTTGTCGTCGTCGTGGTTGACTCAAGCTGATATTATCTTCCATTTATTGTGCATGTTGAACCCCTCTCTCTCTCTTTTTTTAATGCCTTGGGTCATGTCTAAAATATATGCTCATTATTTTATTTATTTCGTGAAATGGAAGAGTCATTTGAATCCGTCATTGTTAGCGGATACAGGCAGGAACGGATCCGGGTGGGGCAATGAATTGCGTAGGTTCCTAGGATTGTCCCGTATTTTACGAGATGGATAATTTTTTTTTTTTCTACCATATCATCCGGCTCTTAGGAGGTGCGTTCGCCCCACTCTGGATCCGCGAATGACGTAAAGTGTAAATTATAAAGTAATCCAGAGATTTGACGTGGATGATTCATTTCACTCCTCTGTATACCTGTGTTATTCAAAGCACCATGCTTGCTTTTGATACATTGGTGCTCAGTATTAAAGCATATTTGTATTTAATATGTATTTAATTGAATTTTTCCGTTAAGAGGGTTAGTGTACGATCTTTGCTTTCCTATGAGAAAAATCTCCTTAAAGGAACATTTAAAATTTTCTATTCGCTCTCAGTTTCTTTTTTCTCAAATGCTATGGATATTTCTATGCAATTTAACAAAAGCATTTAGGATTTAAATTGTTGGTTATTTCCTTCTTGAATTTTAACTCCAACATGATGTTCATTTTTTCAAAAATCACTGAAATTTACACCTACTTTGTGCCATAAAATTTCTTTAAATCATTTTAATAAGAAATTCTCTTGTTAAAGTATGAAACAAATTAGTGTTGACACACACACAAAGTTTCAAGGGATTTGAACGAGCGGTGTTTGAAAAAATGCTCCTTATCTGACAAAAAACTCAGTTTTTAGAAAAAAGAATTTTAATGGGAAACATTAGCATATATACAGTAAACTTTCTGCAGCAGTTTATATCGAAATACGTTAAAAATGCTTCTAGTGCAGGTAGAACAAAAACTCGTACACAGACGCGGAAAATTTTATGGTATTTGAAAATTAAAAAACTCGAAAATGTGTTTTTTTTAGAGAAAATTTGCGTGCACCCTTATATGTTTCTTTAATCAGTAAATGATTGGATTCGGTTATTTCCTGTGGAAGACTTAGAAGTCTTGGTTAATATTTGTAATAATCTTCCCCAGGCAGGGTGTGTGTAATTCTTTGTGTTCTACGGATCCTTTCTGCCGATATGACGATGGCCAAGGGCTCTCGTTGCCAGTAGGAATAAAGCCAGACTCCTTTACAGAATAATGTACAGTACACGATAATGTAAAAACAATGAGTTAATCGTTATCTTTTCCACCTCGTGGAAATTCCGAAACTTCTCCCAGGATCCCTGTTTGAGAACCAATGTAAAAGCAATGAATTAATCGTTATTTCTTCCACCTCATGGAATCCCCGACACCTCCCCCAAGGATCCCTGGTTGAGAACCAGTGTCTTAGGGTTTCACACACACATACAAATGACGTTTAGACTCCAAATGTTTCAATTTTAAGGAACTTCAACGTATTTGGGAAATTGTCGAAAGTACATATTCTAACTTTCATGCAATTAGCAGCCATAAGGTTCTTCCGAATTTCACTCAAGCCACGTAATTTTTGCGTTTTCTTTTTGATTTCATATTGTGATAATAACACATGGTAACCTAGGTCCACTGAATGATAGATGCGGGGTCTAAATAAAACTTCCTTCTGTTTTGGTCTGTCTAAAACCACAACTATTGATCAGAAAGCTGTGAAATTTAAAGAATGTCTTAATGATGTTTTTTTTAAGAATTGAACAGCAAGAAGGGGTTAGCCTTCCATTTTCGGCACTTTTGATTTAAGTCCAATTTCTTATTTAAAAAAATATTTCTATATGTTAGTTTGTTGCAAGATGAAGGCAACTCCCGCAGTTTGTTCCTGTGTTCTCCCATTTGAGAAAAGTCTCTCCGCAGAGAGCAGGCAGATCAACAACGCGATATTTGCACACATGAAAATTCAAACATTTACAATCTTCACTTCAAATGTAGAAGACAGATGGCTGCGCACCAGCAAGAACACGAAACAAGCGCAACTCTCATAACATTAATATGTTATGGACCACACATTCCGGCATGTACCGAATCGTTAGAAATTCCGCGGAGGGATATGCAGAATTGGAAGTAACAGCTTACATATTTTCAAGTCTTTTTTCCTGAAAAGCATAGCACCATATCTCATTTTGTAGGTTCCCCTTATGGGCAATAGGCATCCAGACCATGGCTGGATGGGCTTAATGCATTAGCATGTTCATAGTGCCTCAGAAAATAGGAAATTCTGTCGGAACTCTATCTTGATTTGCCTATATTTCCAAAATATGGCTTTGTCATTGCATAGGTCAGTAATATTTAATATTACCAAGTCAATATAAGCTGCTTCTCATAAAAAAAAAACGTCCTCATCCATCACCTCCTAGAGATATATGAGGCATCATCTCCTCTATCTCTAGGAGGTGATGCCTCATCCCACTTAGCATCGAGAGATTCATGCTTTTTGGCCAATTCTCGTCACTATTGTCTGCACTGTTTTATGGGGGGGAGGGTATTTGTATTTCGGTTTTGCACGCTAGACATTTGAATTTTTCTAAGAACATTAGGCACAGTTCGATGTGTGCAAGGCAGGTCTTATTCCTTCTGAATTACGTCAGAGAAAATTTTTTTCTCGCGTAAAATCTGTGAGTAATCGTCTTTTTCTGACTTTATGGTAAGAGAAATTGGTAAGAGATTTCTAACGTTATGGCCTTATCGTGTGCGAGCTTTCAGTCCGTAATTCTCTGGACCATTCATGAAGCTGTAACCAAGTCTTCGATCTCTTTTAATTCTTCTCGGAATATTATGACCAGGCATCCCGTTTTTTCTGACAGCAAGCTTTCTCGCCCCTTCAATAACCAATAAGTATGTTGTCTTTGGCATCTGCACCTTTTCAGGGGAAAAAAAAATTCACAGGTTTTTCAAAAAAGACTTCACAGCGCATGGCTGATCAAAACAGTCTCGACTCTAACGCCGACACGAGAAAAATTCAAATTTCCATCTTTGACGTCAGAAAGCACGCGTGTCTTTATATTTTTTTTACCAGATTTTGACTTTTACTACATAATTTCAACAATTTTTTTCTGGAAAAGTGCAACACCCATCAGAATTATTATCAGTGGAAAATGTTTAGTTTCACTTGTAGTTGCCGCTCTAAAATTTTCACGCACCTTCAAGTTTCCGCAGCTTTTTTAAACACCTGAGCAATTATACCTGGACTCTAACTATTTTGAAACGATTCTGAATGACTACTCATGCTTCCATGAGGACATCTAGTTAACATTCAATTTCACTCATTGTTTTTCCCTTTGATATCAGTTGAAATGCAGGGTGATTATAGAGTTCCCGTGTACCCTGAGTAGTTTTTCTCAAAAATTGCTTATCCGAATACTGCCAAATTTTTAGGATACCTTAATGAGACCATGGCAGTGAGAGAGATTTATGAAATAAAAAAATAGTTCAATTTTAAATCACCAGGTGAAAAAGTGGCACTTTTATTGAATTTTCCTTCCCTTGCCCCCCATGGACCATACATCGTATATAAACAGTTTCAACGGAATACGTCTACCAAAACGGGCGTTATATAAGTCTGAGTAGCTTCAATATGCTGACACGGCTCAGACCAATGTAGCACCCGTCAGTATACTAGCACTACTGCGACCTACGTAGCGCCCGTGTTCTGGTAGACGTATTCCATATAAACTTGGTATATATACATATATATATGTTATATGGTCCATGAAAAAAAAGAATTCAATATAAGCGAACCACTTTTTTCACCTAGTGATCGAAAATTGAACTTTTCCTTTTATTTCATAAATCTCTCTCCTATGGTCTCACTAAGATATCCTGAAAATTTGGCTGTATTCGGAGATTAGCAGTTTCTGAGAAAAACTACTCCGAGTACACACACACGGGAACTTTAATTTGTAATCGTCCTGTATATTTTACTTCTAAGAGCATGTCACACAATTTTATCATAATGTAAACAACTTCCTCTAAAATTTCCACGTGTCGGCAAGCACAAATTTCCAAGACATGGCGGTTTTTCTGGTTTTCCCACCACCATCACACACCCCCCCCCTTCCCCCACGAAATCCGACGAACCCGGGGCATGTTGAAAGGGAAACGATAGTTACACGCATTACCACATTCTACACATAACATTATTCCATTATCGTGTAAATTTTGAATCTTTTGAAGGTCCAAAAAAAAAAAAAGTACGGGCACAGGGAAGAAACCCGAGTATATGCACGTTGGGGGTAGGTAAAGGGTTAAAACTTGAAAGCATTCTTTCCCATCAGGTGAAACGTAAACTAAATTGAATGGAAAAAACCATGAATGGTGACGAGAAATTCAACAGCTGATGACCCATTCCTGAAAAGAACGGGTCAGGGGTGGTATGATGAACCCTTTAAACCCTAGGCCCCAGACGAAAATTTATCAAAAAAAAGAAAAACTATTCCATAATGGATATAAGTACCAAAAAAAAAAAAAAATAAGAAAGCTTTCATTTCCTATGAATAAGTCCATAAGAAAGGAGGCCGTCAATAGAAGGTAAAAGAAAAAGATCCGTTGAGGGATGAATCATTACCTAAAGACCCGTTCTTTATCATATACTAGTTAGACATTCCTTTAACTGAGAGTGAAGGATTTCATTTTATTATTTTTTTTAAGGGCCAAATGGGAACAAGACGGAACGCAACTCTCCCTCCATCAGATGTTGGCAGCAGCACAGACTCTATTATATGCCATATATACATTAAGAATAATAATAATAAAATCGAATCGAACGGCTCTCAAAAGTAAATGGAAGTCGGATGGTTAAAGTACTCTTTTTTTTTTTTTTTTAACTCGTGGTTTGGTTGTCTAAGGAGTCCGTATGTTGAGGAAAAAATAGGTTAAATGTAAGTAGTTGGGGAGGAAAAAAAGGAGGGTCGTTGTACCATTTCTTTCATATTTTTTTTTTTTTAAAGGTCAGTCCGACGTGCGAAAGGGTATTTCGGACCGCTTGAGGCTAATGCGAGCTCTACATTAGACTTATAGGCTCATACTGCATTATGAATGTGGCCTGAAGTGGAATAAGAGAGAGGTTTGCGCAGATGAACTTTTTGTTTTTTTTTGCTCTTTCACCATCAACTTTCGCGTGAGAATGTTGAAAAATTACACGTTATGAGATTGCAGGAAAAAAAAAAATTGGAAATGTTTCTTACGAAATATTTGAATTTCTTGTTTTGATATAAAAGTAACTTAAAAATGCCTGGAGCAACCGTGAGTAAAATAAAACTTAATGTTTTTGCTTGTGGATAGGCCCCGTCATTTAGGGGGACTGTTGCCCCCTCTGGCTTTTGAAAATACACTGAAAATGATATATATATACATACATTGAGTACATGTGCTTTGCCCCCCCCCCCGGAAAAAGTTGAAGTGACTGCCCTGCTTGTGGATGTATGTGTGTGTGTGAAGATTACGGTTATATATACAGTCAAACCTCGTTAATGAGTCACTCTTGGGAAAGCAAAAATAAGACTTGATAAGAGGAGTGACTCGTTAAACGGAGTAAGCCGTAGCTGTTCCAATTCCTGCATGAGGATAATTGGGACTTCCAAAAAGTGATCCGGTAAGCGGAGTGACGTGTTAACCAGGTGACGCACTAACGAGGTTTGACTGTATATATATATATATTTATAAAACTAAATACAGTCCACCTCGCTTATTGTGATCACATCGTGACTCGTAGTTTCTGGTAATAATAACTGAATGATAACTATATCATAAAAAGTCCTGTTTTTCTAGTAGGATGACCGTACATCCCGTTTGGTCGACGTACGGTAAACGGATATTGCAAAAATGGAGCAAGTTTTTCTTTCCCACTTAATTGGTTCAAAAATGCTCAGTCGCTTCCATTTTTTTTTAATTCTATTTTTCCGGTGTTTTCCAAAGTGGTCAATATCGCCCCCTCGTGGGCGATGGAATGGTCCAGGGGAGCAGTAGAAGCTACTGGTATAACATAGGATCCTATGGGTTTACTTGAGTTGGGGCGGCGATGGAACAAAAAGTTTGGGAAACTATGTTCTAATCTAAAACGGGACCGTTTCCCCCTTTAAGCTAAAATTTTGCATTTTTGTTATTCAGGCATAGGGAGGCATTAGAATGGAACCGTTTAATGTTTATCGCAAATTACGATTATAATTTCTTTTTAATTTGCATAATACGTTTCATAGATCCCTTGAGAAAGTCTCTCGGGAAAATAAATCTGATCAACTGAAAGAAAATGATCGAGAACTGAAGTAAAGCGGCTTTTTTTCGTCATACAGTTGCCTTTACCATAGGAAAGCCAAAAGCAGCTTCACATGGATCACAATACTATGGACTGATTACGACATTGAATACGGAAATATTTGTCTACAAGGGAGGGAAGAGAGAAATTCTTCTAGCCACCTACATAGTCTTGCAGCCTAATAATGATAACTCACTGGGAAAAAAATGGTGATGTCCCGATTATTATTTCCAGAATAAATGAAAGATATTTTCAGAATGAATAAAAAATATCATTTTCAGAATGAATAAAAAATATCATTTTCAGAATGAATAAAAAATATCATTTTCAGAATGAATAAAAAATATCATTTTCAGAATGAATAAAAAAATTTTAGAACAAATGAAAAAAATTTTAGAATAAATGAAAAAAAATGTAGAATAAATGAAAAAAATTTTAGAGCAAATGAAAAAAATTTTAGAACAAATGAAAAAAAATTTAGAATAAATGAAAAAAATTTTAGAATAAATGAAAAAAATTTTAGAATAAATGAAAAAAAATTTAGAATAAATGAAATATATATCAGAATGAAATATATTTTCGGAATGAATATAAGATATTTTCAAAACAAATGAAAAAATTTTCAGAATAAATGAAAGATATTTTCATAATTGAGAGAAATATTTTCACAATTAATGAAGATTCTCATATTTAATGAAAAAAATAATCTCAGAATGAATGGGAAATTAACAATATGGGGCTTCCTTTGACTCGAAACACCAGGACTCGTTTGGCCCACATATCGGCCCTCGGGGTCCGTGGAATTGTTTTACTTTTTAAGCCCGTAATATCTGAAAGGTTGAAGACCCCTATCCTACGTGACGTTGTCGCTTGAGACATTAAAACCAAAGAAAATGGAAAGTTCTTAAAATAGTTAACACAAAGTTTGACACATAAGGAAAACCAACAAAAAAAAAGTCACAGGGTTATTGCTCATCAAAAGGGTTAATCGTAACCTCAGGTTATCAACACACACACCACTGAGAAGGAAGCCCAGCTCTGACAGCGTAACTAATCTCGACTCCAGATCACATACGCCATCTATGTTTTTTTTGTTCTCTTCCATATTTTAATCGTTTAGTTTCGTGTCACACAATGATGCACACAGGTATTAAGTCTTAACAAACAATATTGCCCATTTCAAATCACTCTCTTGGCTGGGGGCGCGCTCACCTTGCTCCATCCACATGTACTTGTGACCCCGTGAACAACCGTGACCTGGAGCAAGGTCACCCGTAGAAACACTGTGTACCGTGCAGTGTAGTGTCCTGATGATGTGGCCTCTCCATCCTCAAACCAGTAGCCGGATAGAAAAAAAAAAAAACGAACCTTATATAAATCAAGGGTGTTGTTCAACACTTCAGGAGAGCGCGGGGCCACTTCTCGCTGATTTGGAAACGTGTCGCGGGCCACTTCAGTTATCTGGAGACGGTCAATCTGGTGACTTGACAATGTGCCGCGGATCGTTTGAGTAACCTGGAAATGTGTCGTGGGCAATTTAAATGATTTGGAAATATGTCTTGAGTCACTCGGGTGATCGGAAAATATTCAGCAGGTCACTTAAATAATCGAGGAAATGTGCCGCGTATCACTTAAATGATCTGGAACTGTGCGGCGGGTCACTCAGTCGATCTGCTGATAGGCTACGGATCACTCAAGTGATTTGCAAATGCTCCGCAAGACACTTTATGCATATGCAACTGCACCGCGGGGTCACTTAGTGGTCTGTAAATGCGCCCCGAGTCACTTGAGTGATCTGGAACTGCTCCGCGGGTAACTTGAGTGAACTTTAAATGTGCCGCGGGTCACTTGGGTGATCAGTAAATGTGATGCGAGTCGTTTGAGTGATCTGGAAATGTGTCGTGGGCAATTTAAATGATTTAGAAACATATCTCGAGCCACTCAGGTGATCGGAAAATGCGCCACGGGCCACTCTAGCTATCTGGAAATGGGTCCGGAGCGAATCTGGAAATGTGTCGTGGGCAATTTATGTGATGTGGAAATATATCTCCAGGCCACTCAGGTGATCGGAAAATGTGCCGCGGGCCACTCTAGCTATCTGGAAATGGGTCCGGAACCACTCGGGTGATCGGATAATGTTCCGCGAGTCACTTAAATAAACCGGGAAATGTGCGGCGGATCACTTAAATGATCTGGAACTGTGCGGTGAGTCGCTCAATCGATCTGGATATGTGCTGCGGGTCACTCAAGTGATCTGCAGATAGGCTACGGATTACTCAAATGATTTGGAAAAATGTGCCGCAATCCACTTTATACATGTGCGACTGCACCGCGGGGGTCACTTAAGTCATCTGTAAAAATGCATGGAGTCCCTTAAGTAATCTAGAACTGTTCTGCGGGTAGCTTGAGTGAACCGTGAACGTGCCGCTGGTCACTTGAGTGGTCAATAAATGTGATGCAAGTCGTTTTAGTAATCTGTAAACGTGCCTCGGATCACTCGAGCAATCTGGAACTGTGCCGTGGGGTTACTTACACGGCCCCCACAAGGGGTGGGCTGACAGGGCTCCCGGGAGAATTTTAATCATTTTTTTATTTTTTTCACGCTATAAATTCCTCATAAAGGGGACCCCGTGAAAGTCTGGTCGGGGGAGCCCCGTAAAATATCCCAGCCTAGGTGCCCTGCTTCAGGATGTGGGGGGGCCATGGTCACTTGAGTGGCTTGTGGCACATTTACAGATAACTTAAGTGACCTGACAATACGTCAGTTGCCACTCAAGCGGATCCGAAACTGTGCCGCTTAGTTCATTCTTACGAAATCACGTTTGAGATCACTCCGCATTTGGCCCGGGGGCGCCGTGTGTCGGGCATGAATGCATGCACGCCTCAAAGGATGACTTTCGACAGTTCGATGAGCTTCGCATTATAATAATAATGAATCGATAATATATTGTTCGGGGTCCGCTTTAATGAATTGATCAATATTCCTGTCGTGTCCGTTCGGGGTAGTATGGTCAGATTTCTCTCCTTACATACGCATAGGTAAGGGGGAGAAAAAAAAAGAAGGAATTGTTAAATAATAAATCCTCTCGTGCTGTTTGACCGGACGTGTCCGGGTCTGTGGGAAAATAATAAATAAATAAGTAATGAAATAAAACGCGCTTTTGTTTGCGTACTCGAGAAAGTGCATCAGGTAACGCTGGTGTTGTTTGGAGAGAGAGAGAAGCGTTTATGTACTCTGCAGGTGTGCACTTCCAAAGACCTTCATTTAATGCCCCTTTTTGCTTTTCTTAATTTATATATCGTCTTATTCATTTATTTTTTATTGCTATTATCTAATGTTGGATGCGTTTCTCACGGAAGCTGCTGTCATGTGTAATCATGTTGAGTATGGCCCGCTAATCTATTGACTCTGTGGATATTGTCAGTCACAGGATGTTCGATTCTTTTCTGTGGGATATTTGAAAAATTAATTTAGTTTTTTTTTTTATTTGTGCGTGTGCAGTGTTGTTGTGTGGGTGTAATTTCCACGGAATACATTAAAACGCCCTCTGGGACAAAAAAATTCGTCCGTAAAAGTGGGGGGGTGACCGTTAATCAGGGGTTTGAAATGCATGCTTTTATTATGCAAGGAGAAATGATTATTTTGGCTGTAAAAGAGGGGGTGGCCGCATCTGAGGGGTGTTTCCTATCTAATTCTGTTTAGAGACAAATACACATTTTTTTGGAAAATTATTCAGAATAACTTCCGGTTGATTTAGTTTTTCTAATTTTTTTTGGAGCACTACTTCGGCTGGTCAAAAATTTAGTATCAATGCAATTCTGTGGTGTTTGGTCAGAGCATGATATATCCAATAAATGGCTTTTTGATCTAAAAGTGAGTCTTGCTAATTATATCTAATTAGAAGTGAGATAAATGCACAAATACGTGCGTACGGCTAAACAACATGCTGGTGTATGATATTTTTATTTGTGTGAATGCTTTATTTTTGATTTTTGAACGGCAATGAAAGTGCTAATATCTCAAAAATGTGATTTTGCAGTTGTCGTGTTCTGACCAAACACCACAGAATTATTCTACTTGAAGATCGATAGGGAATTTTTTCTTTTATGGATTAATACGTAATGGATGCCCAAAGTATTGTTGTATCGTCATAATGGATGTGCAAAGTGTCATTGGATCAGTCATAACAAATGCGCAAAATGATGTTGAGTTTTTGATCAAAGTTTCGATCAAAGACTTTATCGAAATCTATTGGGATCAACAGTTTTTGTAACAGCTGCGCGAAGTATTGTTGATAAAATTTGTAGATCTCGGTACAGTTTCGTAATAAATACAGAACGTATTGTTGAGGAGAGCATTAAATACATGTATATGTTCCTGCCGAAGCGCCCAGTTCGAAACGGGTCCGGCCCCTTCGCGAATATTCGGTCAATATTTAACGAAACTGGTGGCCAATTTGCGAATTGGCCAATTTCTGGCTTTGGCAGTAACATATATAAAATCCATTCAAATTTTGGATCAATGCATTTTTGTTCATTTATGTGCAAATTATTTTAGATAGAAACCCTTGGAAACTCATTGCTGACGAGCGATAAGTATTAGATCAATTTAGTTCTGTAACTGATGAGAAATGTATTGTTGAGAAACCACCCTATCACAAAATCTATTGTTGATGGGTTTTTGGATCAACAGTTTTATGACAGCTATGCAACACATTGTTGATAAAACCATTTCCAGAAATCTATTCGTAATCTATTCGTTTCGTAATGGCCATGAAAGTGTTGTCGTGAAACACTGTTTTTCAAATCCATTGTTTATCGGTTTTGGACCAATACAGCTTCACTTCATAATAAATGCGGGAAGTATCGTTAAGAAAACGCTATATAAATCTGTTCGAATTTTGGATCAATTTTGTTAATCGATGCATAAATTTTCGATACAAAATCCTTCGAAATCCATTGTTGATGAGTGATAAGTTTTAGATCAATGAGAAAACACACTATCGAAAATCGAAATCTATTGTTGATGAGTTTTGGATCAACAGTTTCGTAGCAGATATGTAACATATTGTTGAAAAAATACTTTTCGTAGATCCATTGTTGGAATTAACCCTGTTTCATTATGGATGCGGAAAAACGTTGTCATGGAAACACTGTTTCGAACACCTTTATTAATAGGTTTCAGATCAATACAGTTCCGACCCAAATACGGAGAGCATCATTGAGAAAATATTAAATAAATTTATTAGTTTTTTAGATCAATCCCGAAGAGAAAATCCTTCAAAATACATTTCTCATGAGTTTCATATAAATTCAGTTTCGTAATGGATGAGCAGTATATTGTTGAGAGAAAACTATCAAAATCCATTGTTGATGGATTTAGGATCAATACAGTTTTATCATGTGAACTCAAGAGGATATTGAAAAAAAAAACTGTTTCTAAATTTGATTTTGATAATTTAGAATGAAAGTCTAAAAAAATTATAATTTGATTATATATTTCAGTCGCTCAGTGATTGTTTCATGCACACAAGGGATAGCTATCTTGGATTAATAACTTTCATACAATTTTGCTCTTATGCCTCTCGACTTATCATTCTAGAGATTTGTGGTATCCGATACGCGTAAAATCCGGTAGAATCCCTACTTTCTTAGTAACACAAGAGGCATTAGCACGCCGGTGATTGATTACGTCACGAGGGGCGGAGCTTTCGGCGAAACTGAATTTTGAAGTTCATTAACGAAAAATGAAAGCATATTTTAGTGAATCAATAAATGACAGCAAAGATGTAAGGAAGGGGGAAAAATCTCTGGATTGAGAGGGAATCGAACACACAAATTCGGTACACGTGCCTTTTTTGCTCTAACCACTGCTCCAACTGCGGATGTCGGACTCAAGTACAATTAAGTATTGTTAAACGTCACCAGAGCAAAAATTTCACTATTAGTGACGTAATGGTTCATCATTCATTTCGGCCAATCACGATGCGCTAAATTTCTATAATGTAGCTAGGAATGTAAGGTTTGTTTATAAGCGCCCCGGCACCAAAAAAACTAGTTTCAATCTCATTACTGGGAGTATCTGGATCGATACAATACCTATTAAAGATCGATACGAAAAAATACATAATATTGTTAGAATTCCTAATTCACGTTTGTGACGGATTTTAGATAAACATCGAAAAAAAGATAAAGGATGGGGGTTGTCATCAGAAATTTACTTCTAATTACGTAATTGAGTATCTTTAAAATTGTAATGTTTCCGATTTCTTCAATTCTCTCTTACTTCCCACTCCTTAAATGTGATGAAATTTAAAAATAAATTAAATTATTTATTATCACAAAAATGAGAAACTTTGCCTGGTTTTAATTTATACAAAAATTGCCACGTTTTCAAGACAAATAAATTCAATTGGTCGACGCGTTTCGGCTCTTCAGTGGAGAGCCGTCATCAGGACCCCGCGGTCAGAATTCACCAAACGGTGATGACTAGAGCCCGGATTATATGCACTAAAAAAGTGGCAAAATATGCTCTAAAAATATGCAAATATGCACTTAAAAATGTAAAAATATGCACTTAAAAATGCAAAAATATGCACTTATAAATGCAAAAATAAGCACTTATAAATGCAAAACTAAGCACTTGAAATACAAAATGTGCACTGAAAATTCCAAAATATGCATTAAACACCCCAGAATATGCATTAGAAATCTTGAAAAAGTCAAAAATTCCGAAATATGTATAAAAAAAGGGAAAATATGCATTAAAAAATACACCATGCAAAAAAAACGAATGTGTTTTTAAAATACATGTTTTCTATTAGTGCATATGTATTTCATTTTTACCAAAAAATATCCCCTCATATATATGTATACAGCATATGCAAATAACTTTTTATTCAGGCATTTTTTTAGTTTTCAGTTTGTTGTAGCTGCTCAATAACGAAAATAGCAGTAATAAAAGAATTTCGACACTATTTCTAAAAACAAAATTAACATTTTGACACATCTCTAGAAATAGCCTTACAATAAAACAGTTAGTAATCGTAAAATACTTTATAAATATGTATTAATTCACTAAATTTCACATACCGGGAAAAAAAAATCGATGTTATGAAAATATTATGAGCAATATTTATTTGGAAAATTATAAAAAAAAAAAGTGAGTTTAAGTAAACCTTCAAAAATATGCACTTATACTGAAAATTCTTTGATTTTATGCATTTATATGCGTTAATACTAGAAAAGGCCAAAATATGCAAATGCATATGCACATATGCATTTGCATATAATCCGGGCTCTAGTGATGACGATTGAAGAGCCGAAACGCGTCGACCAATTGAATTTGTCTTGAAAACGTGGCAATTTTTGTATAAATTAAATTATTTAATCCGGAACAAATAACTTTTCCATCTCCACTCTAAACAAATAAACATTGATTTCAATTTGTAAAAAAAAATGTCTTCGTTTATTGACACTTGCGAAGTCTGTCGCGTTATCGTTATCATCACCCGACTGCCATTTCCTGATACATTTTTTTTTGAGAATAATGTACGCTCACAAAACGTCGACGCATTTTCGGCATTTATTAGAGGAAAATGGGGAGAAAAAAAAGGCATTTTCTCTTCTTAAAAACCCATCGACGAGGATCTTGTCGTGCTTTGTGTACCGTGAAAATGCCATTAATTCTAACTCATACACGGTTTATCTTTATTTTTATTCACTCGGGAAAATTTCTTATTTCATTTGTAAGCGAGCATTTCGCCCATCATCATTCCGTTGTCATGTAAGCATGTTGGTTTGGAGGGGAGCCATTGACTTCCCATGATGTTCTATCGACGCGTGACCGTCTCAATCTCTTTTTCCTTCTTATTCTCATTTTTTTTGGTACCATTTTACCCTTCTCTTCTCCACCTCCGTCTCAGAAATCATTATTATTATTATTTGCCATCCTCCAAGAAGTAGCCGAGAAGTTCCCAAACTGCACCATTTTGGCACCCATTCTTCTCGTTGTTATTCATTGTATAGTCGTCCAACATGCGAGAGAATAATACTTGATAGAGTGATGATGAGAATGGTTTTGTCTCCTTCCCGCCTTTTTCATATTCCGTCCTAACATTAGGATAATGTTATAGGACTCAAATTGTTTCATTGTGTATATCGTTTTCGTTTCTTTTTTTGCTGTCTGGAAAGAGAAAATGGTTGTAGTTTCTTTTTTCTGTTTATTTTCCTATGGAAAAAGAGATGGCGTGAAAATAGATAATTGTATGGATCGTGTGCAGTTCCATACTTATTTTTACGCTTCTGTTTAGACTGTAGAAAAACCTTCCTTTTTCTGTTATTATTGTTGTCAGGTTTTGGTCATGAATTTGAATTCTTTTTTATTTTGTTTTGTCCGATCCTTCGACATGAGTAGTCACGACCGTCTTTATCGTGGATACGAAAGCGGAAGAGAGATTATAAATTCTAAAAGACGATTTCTTTGCATGGAAACCATTCATCGATTCGGTTTATTGCTTTGTGGATGGAAATATTTTGTGGGAAAAATATATATGATAATCATTTGAATAATCCTCGAGAGTCAATGTATGAAATGAACCTGCTTTTCCCACCAACTTTCTGTGTTTTTAGTTTGAATTTCCGATGTCTGTTCCCAATTGTACACAAAATGTTTGGTTACAGATTTTTAAGATGTTAAATAGCCTATTTAATAAACACGCAAATTATTTATCTAAAACTTCGTTGTGATTATCTGAAATTCGCTATTTAAATTATTTTATTTATTTACCATTTTCTGTGGAAGGACTTGCAAGGTTCTTACTCCCCCAACTGTAAGTCCAGGCGTGGTCCACACACTGTCCCAAGAGGGATGTAAGCGTTTTTACACTCCCCCAACTGTCAAAAATAGAGAAAATAAGAAATACAATTAATGTGTACGAGGAATGAAAAATTTGAATGAAAAGAAAGACTAATTAGTACGAGAATTAAAAAATTCAGGTTGTCCGAAAATCATTTTACCTGTCTGAAATCTATTGTTGATCAGTTTCGGGTCAGTACATTCCAGTGGAAGATCGATAGACAAAAGCACTATTCAAACGTTACTGTTTGACTGGTTTTGAATCAACGATCCAATCGAAGACAGATAAGAAAAGCACAGTTCAAATACCACTGTTTCCAGAAACCTATTGTTGATAGGTTTTTAGATAAAACCAATTCAGCGTTTAAAAAAAACATCATTCGAAGCCACGATTTACAAAATTACTGCCTGGGTTCCGATTAAATCCAACAGGAGATCGATACGCAAAGCACTGTTTAAACGGATTTAAAAAATCCAACCAAAGATCGATACAAAATGTATTGTTGAAAGAATTAATTTTTCAAAAATCTATTTTTGAAGAATTTCGGATCAAAACAATCCACCTGGAAATCGAAACGCGAAGTATTAATGGGGGAAAATTAATTTTTCTTATCAATAAGCAACCAAAAGATCGATACACAAGAGCAATCTTGATAAAAAAAAATATATAGTTTAAAAAATCCGTTTTTTGCCAAATTTTGGATCGAAACAATCACCTGAAGATCGTTACACCGAATATTAATGGACAGAAATAATTTCAAAAATCCCTTTTTCAGGCATTTCGGATCAAACTAATCCACCTGTGGATCAATGAACAAAGTATTGTTCGAGGAAAAACTTTTCAAAAATCATTTTTTGACGGATTTCGGATTTAAAAAAAACAAACAAACAATCCACCTAGAGACCGAAACGCTAAGCGTTGTTGGGAAAAGAAACACTTTTTCAATCATCCTTCTCTGACGAATTTTGGTTCAAAACAATCCTCCTGAATATCGATACCTAAAGTATTGATGGAAAATCCACATTTTCAAAAATCCTTTTTTTTACGGATTTCGGATCGAAACAATCCAACGGAACAGGTTCTCCGTATACAAATGGCCCCCAATAACCTCGTCAATGGATTCTAGCGAACCCAATGCATAGTCTTATTCAAAATGGGGGGTGGGAGGAGCTAGGGTGTTGAAATGACCTGGTCATACTAATTTCAGCCTGCGAATACTGTAATCTAATTTCCATCATTCATCTATAATTAGATATTCTCTTCTTATATCGACAAGACCTCAGAAATGAAACTGTCCACTTCCTAGAGCGTAAATGAATGTGACTTGTCTTTAGGACACGGGTCCGCTTGACCGCTTCGATTTCCGGGCCACGCCGGACTCGTGACCATTATTTTTTCAATTTATTCTGTCTGGATTTTCTCTATCCACCAACAGTAGGACACGCCGGCTGTGGACGTACTTCACTGGTGTTCCATGAAAATGACCACCAGAACCATTTTTTTTTTTGTCCATCTCTCTCTCATGAATGGACGCACGTGTACCATTTTGCTCGCGTTTTTCTTTGTGTTCCATCCTCTCTCTAGATCAAAAAAAGGTTTAGTTCGCGGCAGTGTTATTATTATTCGTTGGTGTCTCCCCACTCTCATGTGCCGACATCCCGGAAATGACGTATTCTAATCGACATGTGGCCGGAAGTTGTTTGCTTCCTATATTCACCACCAACCAGATTGCTGGTTGACACTCCTCCTTCAATGTGTTAAACGCAACAAAAAAAAATTTAGGATCACTTCCCCTCCCGGCATTTATCGTTTTTTTTTTTTTGGCGTATAAATGCTATTTTTTGCTCAAAATATATATTTACGGATATCCGGAGGTTCAAGGGAGAGGGGGAACGAAGGTGTCTATACCGATTCCCTACCGAAATATTACATAAAAGGGAGGGAAATAGAAATATCGTGACTATTATGTGACTCTGTATATGGACGCTTTTGAACTTTTGTCTGGGGTTTTTGTGAGGTTCGTGTCGGGGTGCTTTTGAGGTGCAGCAGGGAGCACGTGCTTTTTCTTTCATTAAACCTACCTAGGTCATGGACAGGTTGGGGTTTTTTTTTTTGTTTTTTGGTACGTGCCATTCAGCTGGACTACATTGTTTGTGTTGCTTTCAGGTTTTTACAGTTACGGATTATTTTCATATTGGCAGTTTCTGTTTCTCGCGTGGGCAAATGGGGCATGTGCCCAGGGTCCAAAAATTTTCAAAATGCCCCCCACCTACCCAAAACTGTCTCTCCTGTATTTTAATCTTCTCCAGTGAATTCTTAACTCATGACCCGAGCAGGGGGTTTCAAGAGAAGAGGGGGGCTCACAAAAATGAGATGTGGTTAAAATTTTCAAGATTAAGCATGTTAATTTATCTCGTTAGAGCCTTTTTAAGGCGTTAAGCCAAAAATCACTTGGCCCGTGGGAGGGGGGGGGGGTACATGATGCTCTTAAGACGGCCCTGGTCTTCCGCCTTTTCGTAAAATATTGCCAAAAATTGGAATCGTAAGTTTATGTGCTTGTCTGTAATCCCAACATGAAGACATTACCATGTTTTTGCATGTTTACTCTTTTCATCTTGTTGAATTTTTGAATGTAAAGTTGACTACCCTGATGAGATGCAAAATAAGCAAATGCATATAGTATACGTAAAATTTTTTTCGATAGTAATTGCACGCAATTGCTACTTTATAATACTCTGTAGCTATGTTTCAAAGATCACGATACATAATGGGAGCTCAAAAATTCATGTTTGCCCACGGCCGGAATTTACAAGGAACAGGCTCTGCCTAGCATGAGTTCTAGAATGCTCAAGAAGCTTTATGAGCGTGCCTGATACTACTATACTGAGCTAGATATCTGGTGCATACGCAATATGCAGTTAGCTTTCGCTAGTGCATTATTATAGTATTTGCTATCATCTGTGGTATAGACGTCCTCTCTTTCTTCGGCTTTGTGCAAATGCTGATCTGAAAATGAAATTGACATGAAATTTTAGTGGGAAATAAATATTACATGCGTTTGGAAATTACTTGCATGTGAGTTTTTCATGTCGAGGTTGCTGAGCGTGGCCGTTCTAGAAGTATCGTAGCTCCCCCCCCCCCCACCCCCACCCCTAACTTCCCAGCTTTAAGTGCCAGTATACTAATTTACATGCTTACCCTTGAAAACCATAGTTGGCCCCTTATATATTTTACACCCCCCCCCCCCACAATTCTTGGGTTAAGACGGCCATAACAGTTCGCTTTAATGACTAAAAATTATTTTAGTGTCTGAAGTTTTCCGATTCTTCAGCGTCTTCATATCTAACAAAAAATTTTTCCCAACAATACTTTGTTATCGATCTTCAGGTGGATTGTTTTGATCTGAAACCTCCCGCCTCGAGAAAATTCTGCGTACGCCTATGCTCTGTGATAATGTTATGAATTTTTGAATTAAGATTTTCCCCAAAAATATTCGAAGTCATGACTCTTTCTTCGCAAAAGAATAATGTTTAGCTCCTGAGAAATTCGGCTTGTAGATCTTTGAGTTGTGGTCAAGGAATTTTGGAGTTTTTGATCATGGAAATTATCCCTAAAGATTTTGGGGTCTAGGTCAATTCGTCGCGCTCAACTTGTCGCGCGACAATTCATCGCAATCAATTTGTCGCAGCGTCAATTCGTCGTGCTACAAACTCGTCGCGGTACAAATTTGTCGCAGAGTCAGTTCGTCGCGGTACAAATTTGTCGCAGAGTCAGTTCGTCGCGGTACAAATTTGTCGCAGAGTCAGTTCGTCGCGGTACAAATTTGTCGCAGAGTCAGTTCGTCGCGGTACGAATTTGTCGCAGAATCAGTTCGTCGCGGTACAAATTTGTCGCAGAGTCAGTACGCCGATCAAATAAATTTTCAAAATTCAGTTTTCATGGTATTCATGCCACACTTCCCGCTTTCTGGTGGGATCTCCATTTCTCGCAGCGAGGGGCGTTGGGCGAACTCACCAAGATGATAAGTTATGATAAAAAAAATTTTCAAAATTAAATTTTCACCGTATAAGCCGTACTTCCGCTTTCTGGCGGGATCTCCATTTCTCGCAGCGAGGGGTGTTGCGGGAACACACCAAGATGATAAATTACGATAAAATAAATTTTCAAAATTAAATTTTCACCGTATAAGCCGCACTACCGCTTTCTGGCGGGATCTCCATTTCTCGCAGCGAGGGGTGTTGCGGGAACACACCAAGATGATAAATTAGGATCAATGCCCATCCCAAAGCACAATTTGCCTAAGGGGTCATTCAAATATTACGTCAGGATCGGGGAGGGAGTTTCGGATTTGTTGACTTTTGATGGCGGGGGAAGGGGGAGTTTGAAGGTCGCTTACGTCATCAACCATCCCTTTTGGAAGATATGAAATATTCTAAGCTGCTGGTGAAATTTTGCTGGGAGGGGATGGGTGTCAGTGTTTTGCTGATTTTTGCTGACAAGGGGGGGGGGGTCAAAAATGGCTGAAAATCTGCTTACGTAATACTTGAATGGCCCTAATTCACTATTGAATATGTATCTGCCATGTAGAGAATACATCTTTGAGGAATTTTTTACCGACAATATATCTAAGGCCAGCATTACACTATGAAAGTGTTCTAAAAGTCCTTTTATAAAACTTGAAAAATTCAACCAATAAGATTATCGGTTGCATTTGCTCGAGTGTAACCTATGAACTTTATTGGTTGGATTTTTTGAGTTTTTAACTTGAGCAACTTATCCGGTGCAAATTAAATTTTGAAAATGTATGTGATCGCAATTTATCATCTCGGTGTGCGCCCCAACTCCCCTCGCTACGAGTAATGGAAATCTTGAGAGAAAGCGACAAGTGTGGCTTATCCGGTGAAAATTAAATATTAATTAAATTAAATTATTAATTATTTCAGGTTCTTGTGGAGATACTGTAGTGGTTAATGTTGGTGGGAGTCTCGATTCCACATGGGACAGATACAAGTTTACACTTAAAGAGAGCCTCCGCTGTACTGTAGTTTGGGGAATATCATAAACACCGACATTTTTTTACAGAATTTTAAAATTTTATCATAGAAAAAATGATTTTTTTAACATTTACAATAATTGAATAATAAAACATTAATATCAATTGCAATTTTAATTTCGATGATTTTTTTCGAAATGACAAAAAAAAAAAAATTAGTAAACTGTGTGCATTTCTTGATGGAAAAAAACTTTTCTTCATGTTTATTTTTTCACGTATGAGACAAAAAACCTACATACAGATCGCGTGACGAGTTGACTCTGCGATAAATTGACGTCCCGACGAATTGGTTACACGACAAATTGTCACTGCGACGAATTTGTACCGCGACGAATTGGCTCTGCGACGAATTTGTACCGCGACGAATTGACACTGCGACGAATTGGCTCTGCGACGAATTTGTACCGCGACGAATTTGTATCGCGACGAATTGGCTCTGCGACGAATTGGCACTGCGACAAATTGATGCGCGACGAGTTGAGCGCGACAAGTTGAGTGCGACAAATTGACCGGTTACGAAGATTTTGCTGGGAATCCTGCTCTACATAGTCTTGAAGGTATTCATCAACGAAACTGAAATTTCGTAGTTGTGATTGCCAATAAACGGAATTTAAAATGTTTTCTTCAACATACATACATTGTGATATTTTATTCAGCGTGTAGTGATATCACTATGCAAAAAGAAAAAGAAAATGCTCAAAGGAATGTATATTTCATAGTGTTACTTGTGAGTTGGAAGGCGGAGTTCACACAATTATTTCCGGATGAAAAACCACAGTTTAACAGAAATATAGTCGATTAGATCCCGGCTATTATCGTTAATTCTCTTTAATCCCCGGATTAATTTTTTTTTTTCATGAAAGGCATGCTTATATCCAATCATCTTTCTTCCTGGTTTGGAATGAAGAAAGATGATTGGAGGAAAGAAAAACAGAAGAAGAAAAAGCTTTTTAAACGGGTCAACACATTCAAGAACCGAGTCACTCATTCCAAGACTTTTTCATTGACTGACTGACTGTTGTTCAACGATGCAATTAGTGGGGATTTTTAGAAGTCTTATGGGTTCTGGATTAGGACCGTATGGTAGTGTGTACGGGTACTGTAATGGTAGTTAGTTCATGACAGTCATCATGTGAGGTCGTTGTCGAACTGAGGTAGTTAGCGGCGACACGCTCTGTATGATATACGAGTAGTCGCGCTAGCCATGACTGTTTGCTTGTTCTGCGTGTGTACGTATGTGATTGTGTGCGTTTTTTTTTTTTTTTTGAGGGCCGATTGATTCGTTAGTCGCCGATGCTGTTGTATGTTTCGACACGATGTTATTGTATGTATATTGGAAAAAGGTGGCCCAAACGCTGTTTCCCACCCAGCCCCGAACAGTACAAAAGAGTGATACGAATTATTTCGATCGTGGTGGTTGTTACTAAGGCGATCGCGGGAGCCTTGTGACAATGGCCATTGCAGAAATTTCACGTTCGACCGATAAGATAATATCATATTTTTTATATGGAAAAGCTCTCGTGTACCCATATCAAACTACAGTTTTCTCTGGTTAAACATGAAGTTACTCACCCCCTTCCCATTGTCCTGTCGAACCGCCTTTAGCACAGTGTGGCGTCGTGCTTTTTTCTTTTTCTCTCAATAAGTACATTTAGCTAGATTTGCAACAATTTTCTCGCCAAAATTATTGATGAATCAAGAAAACGACGACTACTCTGTCTATCAAGAATCATAGACTGTCGTTTGGATCTGCGTCCGAACTTAGTTTGATAAGTTAAGTCGCCATCAAGTGTTCATTGAACGAATTTCAAATATTTCACCAGCAGGTCACCATCACGTTTTTCAGTCAATGATAACATGCGACCAGTTGGTCGCCATCAAGTTTTTTCGAAGCACAATTTCAAATATTCATCCGGTTTTGAAACCTATTCCAAATATTCATCAAGTTTTTCGAACCGATTTCAAATATTCATCAAGTTCTTTGAATCCATTTCAAATATTTGACCAGTTAGTCGTAACACGTAATAAAGTTTTTTAAGCCTATTTCGAATATGAATTAATTCTTTTTACCGATTTCAAATATTCATTGCTTCTTGAACATATTTTAAACATTCATTCAGTTTTTTTAAATTAATTTCGAATATTCATCTAATTTTTTAGAACAAATTTCGAATATTTGATCAATAAGTCGTCAAGTTTTTTGAATCCATTTCAAATATTTTACCGGTAAGTCGTAATGAAGTTTTTTGAACCGATTTCAAATATTCATCAAGCTCTTTTGAATCAGTTTCAAACATTCATCGAATTTCTTAGAACCAATTTCGAATATTTTGCGAGTAAAAGTCGTCATCAAGTTCTTTGAAACCATTTCAAATATTTGACCAGTAAATCGTCATCAACACCAATTCCCACCAATTTCAAATATTCAAGTTGCTTTTTTTACCGATTTCAAATATTCATAAAGATCTTTTTTCAATCAATTTAAAATATTTGACTAGTAAATCATCAACTTTTTTGAACCAATGACAAATATATTCGACTAGTAAGTGACCATCAAGTTCTTTCTTGAACCAAAAGAAGAATTCCACCCCTTCAATTGCCATCAAATAAATAATTTTCATCCAGAAACTCTAGCTATTCGGCAAACACTTGAAATTAAAGAAACACCATCACATACTTAACTAGAAGCTGACTTCAAAGGTGATTATCATCTCTTATCCTTACACTTACCGTCATTTCTTTTTTTCAAAAATATCCACCACTTACGTAGAAAAACGCCGCAGTAGTACTTCCGAATCCCGCCAAAAAGAGAGAGTGACTCATTCTTGTCAGTCTTCTTCAAATTCACAAAGATCTCATAATTTGATTGAGAAAAAGGAGGTAAAACACTAAAAACAGCAGAGGGCAGTCGGTGTGTATTTTGTCTTCCTTTTACCTCGGGGAAAAAAAAATAAATAAAATACTTTCTTCTAAGGAAATAATACATCAAGTGAGGTCACACACGCAGTCAAATTATGTCCCTAACAATAGAAACATATCTTTTTTAGCGAGAAAAGAAGAAAAAAAATTGCCTAAATTTACTTTTCCAGGAGAAAGCTTCGAGTATTATGTATTGTGTGTGTGTGTGTATATGTCATTGTGGATAAACAAAACCAAAATTGCCAAAAATGGTCTCTTCCTTCATCCCACTCAAAAATTACACGTCTCTACCTCTCAAAATCGTATTAGCAAATACGTTTTCTTTTTGGTTTTTTTTAACAGAAATTTCCGTTTTTGGAGCCCAATTTGTTGCTTTTTTGTTGTTGGTGCTCCGAGGCCAAAGGCCATTTTCTCGGTATTTTACTGAAGGGGGAAATAAGAGGACTCTTGTGTTTATTTCTTTACTTTTTTGTCAGATGGAAGTTATGGTGATTGCCGTAATTCTTGGTTTTACTATCATCTGCTTTACTCTTCAGGTTATCCCGCTCTTGTATTTAGTGGAGCCGAAACTAGTAGTTATCTAGTTATTTAAGCCGAACTTTCCCCCCCCCCCCTTGCTTAATGCCTCTTCATTCACTGGTTGGTTGTACATATGAGAATGATTTTTCCCTCCTCGAGGGATTCTTAATACGAACTACACTATGGGAACGTGTGTCTTTTTTCTTTTTTTTTCAAGACATGCTTTATTTATGTGGTTTCGTGTCTCGTTAGGAGTCCGCGGGTATGTGAAATCCGTGGAAGTGAGATGATCTCGCAGCTGATTATCTGAGGGCAGAAAATGTGGTCTTGGAGCAGAAATCACGTGTGGATTCTCTATCGATGAGGCCCCCCCGAGGCTGGGGCCCGGCCTCGGGAGTTAGCTCTGTAGTGATGGCAACTTATTGAATATTGGATTCTTTTCTTATGACGAGAATATCTTCCGGATGGTCAATATTCCGAACACGTGGAAGGTATCGGCTATTTAAAATACAGTCGGCGCACGTTATCGTAAAATTAGCAACCCCGTGTCGTTCGAAGGGAGTTCGCTGTATCGAAAGGAAAACACATAGAATGGACGTTATATGGAAACATTGGGACGTATCTTACTAGCCGTTGTAACGGAACAATCTCTTCTATAACTAGGTAGGGCTTCGCCGGGTGGTGCGCATGTGCAACATCGGGAGCCAGAGCTTGGTAAGGAGCCAGATGGCAGAATTACATCAAATCAGGTCGGAACGAGCGGCCCACAGGGGCACCACTAATGCTAAGTTGCTTGATGGGAGGGGGTGGGGGTCTGGATGGTGCCCTCACGCACAGATAAAAGGAGGAAAGGGGGCTGGAGGTGCCGGACCGGGTGGCCCTCCCCAGCGCGACCCAACCCGCAAGGGTAAAAGGCTTATATCCCTGGAGGGACAGAGCCTGGGCCGTGACTGGTTTGTCGGACCGGGTGGCCTTCGAATGCATCTCGAGGGCTTCCTGGTCGGACACCTTCAGCACTCTCCAGCACGGACCAACTCAGAAGAGTAAATGGCTAACATCCCTAGCGAGACAGAGCCAGGTCCCTGCCTGGTACTTTTGGGTCTCTTCTATAACGAGTGTCGACCGAAAGAATTGTATTAGCTCAACAGGGCCGGCTTTAGACAAAGTGACGCTACGTGTAATATCACAACATTCGGCGACCGCTTTCCCTTATATAATTAAATTAAATTCGAGAATAGAGATATTCTGGGAGTAGGTTTTTTGAAACCATGAATAATTGCCAACTTCAATTTGGAATCTTATAATCTTATTTCTTGTATTATTATTGTTTTCATTCTTGTCAAATTAATCTGAGACATCCCTCCGCACTTAGGGCCCCCGGGTCATGCCCAGGTAACCCTCTCCACTACTGCCTATAGGACTACAGTCAAACCTCGTTAGTGCGTCACCCGGTTAACACATCGCTCCGCTTACCGGGTCACTTTTTGGAAGTCCCAATTATCTTCGGGTAGGAATTGGCACAGCTATGGCTTACTCCGTTTAACGAGTCACTCCGCTTACTAAGTCATATTTTTGTTCTCCCAAGAGTGACTCATTAACGAGGTTTGACTGTATAACTATTTTGAGATGAGTTACGGCCAGACCGGATCCGGGGGGTGGGTGGTTATCGCCCCCTCCCAAGAATCGAATAATATGGGAAAAATTGATCTGTGTGAGCACGAGACAGACCAACGAACCTTAATAAGTCGTTCCTCGCGACGCATTGCCTCCCAGATCCGCTCCTGATTACGGCCATCATCAATGCCAAATGAACCAGAAATTTCTTGATTCGAAAGACTATTGGAAGATGAGAAACGGAACACGCCATATTGATGGCCCAAGTATTTGTAAGGCCTCGGGAAACATTTTTCAAATGGGTGTCCCTGTCTAATCCTTTCCCCCGGCGTAACAGAAATCACTACACCCCCTTTGCTAAATGCCATATTTTTTTTTGATGAAGAAGGCTTTATGTTTCGATTTTTTCAGTCAATGCAAAGTTGCATTAAAAAATCTGCTTCACAGAATAGCTGAGCTTGCCATGACTATAATGAAAAGTTTTTAAGAAGACGAGATATCTCGTCACAATGCTGGTAAAAAGCGTAGAATGAAAATTTAACAACAAATTGTGCATCTTTGCACCCTGCTGTGCATTTGTTTAAACTTTTTAGGCAACCGCTCACTTGCCGTGTTTTTTTAGTTTATTTTTTCAACGAAATTTTAGAAATTCATGTCCAAAGACTGACATGAATCTTGGGCTTGTAGGACTTGTCTTTGGACATGATGTTTCATCACAGGAAAGATATTTCCGACTTGTGGATTTAATCTTGACGAAGACAAAAATTAAATTTATTACATCAGTGGTCCCCATTGCCTTAGTGACTTTTACGTCCACCCTTGTGGGGACCGCTATTGCTTCAACCCTCTCACTATGATGATCACATGCTCGTTACTACATCCGTTAAGATGCGATTTTCCATTACCTAATCCTCACTCAGACCATGGATTTCGTGGCTAATGACTGCTCATGGCGTACTCAATAATTGTAGCAATTATAATTGCGAAAAAAAGGCTTGAATGGAGTGATTCTCTTCTCGTCTTAGGAGATTCGGGGTCTGTTCCATGATGAACAATAATTTCGCATTTCTCGTAATTACTCAAAAAAGATTACACACACACACACACACACACAAAGGAAGTGTTTGCGTTCTCCTGCCCTTGTTTTGATCAGCGATTATTATTGTTGTTATTACGATGTTGTTTTGCTTGCTCATGATTGTTATTTTTGTTCCGTGTGTATCTCATGAGTTCCATCTATTGTCTCGTAGTAGCAATAGTAGCAGCGCAGCTCCACTTTTAGTAGATTGTCTCATTTATTTCTCCATTAAGTTATCCCGTTATAAACGGGGTTATTGGAAAGCGGGGAAGTGTGACGTAACTGTGATAACTTTTCGTGACTGGTGGTATAGTAGTAGTAGCAGTGGCAATAATAATTCCGCCCTTCTATTATTATTATCAAAAAAACAAAAGGTAACGGCAATGGTAAACTTTCGACGTCACACGGTCGTGATGCCTGGAGTATAATGATAATGTGTGTGTGTGTGTACAATGTGTGATCCGCGAACTGGGTTGAGTTGTGGTTCATTTTCGTCTTCGATTTTGTTTTTTGGTACTCGATCGGAACTTGATAGAATCGATCTACATCTGCCCCTGAGGCGACCAACACCAGCCTTTTCGTATTACTCGGTCTGGTGTTGTTGCCTCAGGTGGATCGTTGCTCCTATTCGAACCAATCGATCAATAATTCAATTTTGTTTGCCATCATTGAATGAAACGATCAGGTTTCCTTGTGAATGTAATTCAATCTCGTCTCCAGTTTAGATTACTGTGATGCTATTCTATAAATGCTGCGCGAGATCTGTTGGATTCCTTTTTTTTTCTTTTATGTCGCAGTTTGTGCGCTGTCTGGTCAAGAAATAGGACCCCACGCTCTATTTTTGTTGGACATTTTGTTTTTGCCACGAAAAATGCTTGCTGTAGTTCTTGGCAAAAATCTCATTTGTTCATACGCTGAGCCTTCTCACTTAATTTTACATCGATGAATGCTTGCAAGCAGGGCTGGAACTATAGAGTGGGGCAACTGCCCCGGGCGGAAAAATTTAGGGGTGGAAATTTTAGATGGGAACAAAGAACACAGTTATAAAATTATACAATTTTAAAGTTATATGGGAGGTAAAAATCCTGGTTACGGCCCTGCTTGCAAGTACCCCCTGTAAATGCGTAGGAGACTTGCGTGCCTTATACAAATGCGTAGGAGACTTGCGTGCCTTATACAAATGCGTAGGAGACTTGTGTACCTTATACAAATGCGTAGGAGGTTAACCGAGTATTGGAATATAATGTTCGGTTTTATTCTCAAAAGAGTCTCTTCGCGTTCTCCTAAAGTCATTCTTCCGCTTTTCCGAGGCCTAGTTCGTCCTGGACTCGAGTATGGTGTAAGGTTTTGGAGACCATACCCACTATGGGATATAGACTTGGTTGAGGCCAGTGTAGAGGAAGAGTTGCGTGTGCTGTTGTGCGTACACAAGACTTCGGCTATCACGAGAAACTTGATTTGTTGAATACGTTTACATTGGAGGAACGCGGATGTCGGGGGGGGGGGGGGGAAGATATACTTCGGCAGCTTTTTGGGGCTACTTCACCAAACACCAACTCTGGCCGTATCGCTATATTGCAATTTACTGCCATTAGTGAGATGGGTTGGAAGTGAAGGCGCTGTCTATCGGTGGTCGCCTCGAGTTCGTTAGGGAAACTATCTTATCTATATCCTCCCTTGGGTTCGAACCCGGGACCCTGACAACAACCTTCACGATGGTAGACGAACATCTTACCACCATGCCACTCGGGGGGGGGGGGGGGAGAGATATGAACGAAGTTTTTAAATTTTTCAACGGGATGGACAGGATGGATCATGAGTTATTAATGCACTGCCAATCAACTGCTTCGACAAGGGGAGTTCGTTATAACGGGATTCGACTGTATATTCTACACCCATATTTTTTTTTATGAGCATCTCGGCCACATCGTTGGGCATTTCGTCTGTTGCGGCCTTTGTACATATTTGAAGTGTATATTTTTCGTGTCCTTAGAGCTATCCGAACCTATTCACGTCGTGTAAAAATGACTGAAATGAACCAAATGTGTCTGATTCCTACATTTTTTTGTCCGTCTGAATTCATATTTTTTTAGGATATGCCTGTCAATCTAATTGTGCTGTCAATTCTAATGGGAGAAGGGGTCGGAAAGCAAAAAAAAAATGGCAGAGACCACCCAGTAGCATGCATTTATAACATCTACTGTTTTTTTGCAGTTCCACCCAAAAGTTTCAGGTTAAAAAGGAGCAAGAAAAATAGAAATGGCGGAAAAAAAATTTACGACACCACAACAACAGCAGCAGCAGCAGCTTCTGTGTTTCTTTTTATAAAGCTGGATTTTCGAGGCTACATAAGTATCAGGTGTGTCAACGTTCGCCCAAAATGAATATAAAAATACAAGAAAAAATGCCCACACTCAAATCCACGGTCAAGTTCATACTCCCCACCGCGACCTACGCATGTCTACACGTGCGCGCATGCGTTGTTTTCACATGCACCAGAAGGAGGAGAAAATTACGCGCAAATTCAACATGGAGAGAGAGAGAAACACGTCTTTATATTTATTTATTTATTTATTATATTTCTTCAAGGTCCGCTCGAAAAAAAAAAAGGGAGGGAATCGCTCACAAGATGGTGTTCCATTTGTATCTCCCACATGTAAGGGGGAAAAAAACCACACCCGACATCATTAACATGGGCCTAAAATAACATGAGAAAAAATGCATTGGTGACGATTCCGCACCTGTTGGACGAGAACAAAAACAACACCTACGTCGCCACTGTCTGACGAACGCGAATATATATATATATATGTATAAACAAATACAGGGTTATCGAAAAAACACTTGCTTTACTCTGAGGACTGTAGAGCAGTGATTCCCGACGTGGGAGTTAACGTCCCCTGGGGGAGATGGAATGTTCCGTGGGGGGCGGTGGAAGCTACGGGTATTCCAGAAAGATTGAGATTTTATCCAGGCAACATGGAGGTGAGAGTTGTTGATCAAGAGGTTCCGGATTTGCATCCGGGATAGTAATATCATTCAACTCGTAAGTGAAACGTGGGTGAACCAAAATGAGCGACCATACACTCATTAACGCTAAAGGTCATGCTCCACATTTATTTGCCTATGTTGCAATCCTATTTTATTTGGTCTAGAGCAGTCGTTCCCAACCTGTGTGCCCCAGCACCCTAGGATGCCGCGATACCGGCTAAGGGGTGCCGCCAGATATGGAGATAAGTGCACCGTACATTTTTTTTTTTTTTTGATTTAAGTTCTTAAAATAAAGTAAGTCGAATTAATTAATCATGCATAACAGACTTATCGCCATCAGGTGACGGTGTCAGCAATGTGAGCTTTGGTCTGAGCCTGTCCATGTACGGCCCTGTTCAGCGCACACGAGCTCTAAGGAAAGAGGATTCGTCAGCTTTTTAGTTTAATGGTCTAGGGCGCTCACCCGGCAGGTGACATCACACACACACACGCCTTCGGATAGGCAGAAAGACCTCATTTGTCAACACCTTATCAAGATTGCAAGATGCAATATAGATATGTACTTTCCATCTCTTTCCACTTAGAATTTCGACTGGGTTGTCTCACCATTTGATTTCGCAGACAGTGAGGAGGAAAAAGATTCCACTGCTTTTGTGAACGAGATGGAATTTAGTGATCTTTGCGCCGATTCCTCACTCAAAGATAAGCTCACCAAGAGTGAAGCGTCGGTGGCAGCTTTTTGGTTTGGACTGAGCAAGGAGTATCCTAATCTATTGAAGAAGGCAATTAACGCACTTTTTCCCTTTTCAACATCATATCTATGCGAGCAAGCCTTCTCTGCTATGGCGACAATAAAATACAATGCAAGAAATAGACTACTACTACTACTCGACCGTGCGTGCACCTCGTACACATTCCTCTACGGAACTTCTAACGAATTGGTACATGCCGGAATGCGCGTGTATGTATTGTGAACTTAACGTGAAGTTTATTTCTGTGTAATGATTGTTATGTGTGGTGCTGCTATCTGCCCTCTATCAAGAATTAGACTTTCTTGAGGAGAATTCACGTGTTTCGTTTCCAACTGTAAGGCCTGCTTTCAAGTATATGTGCTCTAAGCATCAATCGCAAGTTTCACATTAATGATCAATAGAACAAAACTCTATTGATGTATTTTTACTCTGTGATTTTTGTCGTAGTAAACTGTATTCTGAATTCAAGGAAGGGTGCCCCGAGTTTTTAATGTTATTCCCAAGGGTGCCGCGAACTTCAAAAGTTTGGCAAACTCTGGTCTAGAACAGTCTTCGAAACTTTTTGTTCCATCGCCCCCTTCATTAGAAAATTTTTATTCTCATTCTCCCCCCCCCCCCAAACTCAGTTCAGCCCATAGGATCCTATACTAAACCCATAGCTTCTACCAACCCCCTTGAACCATTCCATCGCCCCCAGGGGGCAATATTGCCCACTTTGGGAACCACTGGTCCAGAGCAACTCCCTACCGCTTCGATTCCCAACTACACCTACTAATTTAACGCTATCTGTGAATTTGCTAACGATCCTATCGATACCCTGACAGAGTCTGTCAATAAAAAGTTAAATTTTGATTAAATTAAATTTTTTTTCATTCGTTCATTAATATGTATTTTTGTTCGTTCTATTCGTTGTATAAATTTTCAATGTGTCAATCAACATGGGTCTTTTGACCCCTTGTCTGTTTTTTTTCATTTTGAATTTTTGAAAAAATTAATAAATTGAAATTGGAAAAACAAAAAGTATGGGACCAAGGGTGCTTCCTTGAGGGAGTTCTCTTCACCTATCAGAAAATTCTCCGTTCTCTGTATCTCGCAACCACGATTTTAATGATCGTTGCATGTAAGGGTCGCTCAAAAATATTAATTTCTGAAGATAGAGATCTGACAATCATATCGTTGAATGAAGAATCTTACCAACGCATTGTTAAGTGGAGGATCATTTTATAAACGTTGTTAGATCCAGTGCTTTGAAATATCGAACTGCGATTTTGTTTGTCCCAGTACCATAACAGAAAAATGATAATACAGTAGGCTTCGTTTAATCAGATAACGGATGAACGGATATCCGGTTAAACCTATAAAATCATCATTAAAGTTTCCTGATGAATATGCTGATAATTTCACCTTTCCCCCCCCCCCCCCGCTTAACGGAATTGTGCTTAACACGTGTACTGTTAATACACACCACACACACAACACTGTACACGTTTTTGTTCAATGAAACTTTTGAAATTAATGGGAAATATGTTACTAAGTTTTAAGATAAATACATTTAAAAATAGGTACTGACCTCTAACTATTCAAGTTGTCTTCAATACGTACGTTATTAGTTTTTTTTAATTGTTGTTCTCTGTTGAGCCAATAGAGGGCGCTAACTTAACTAATGAAAGGTAGAAATCTTGAGTATTGTAGTTAAAGTAATTTTCCTTTTCGATTCGAGAAGCTTTATTAATATTGATCATCAGTTTTTAATATACACAAGCTGTACTAACGTTGTAAAATGGCAATGGAACTGGTCCCGGCTTTATTGGATCGTTGGTATTGGAATCGTTGATATCCGATTAAGCGGGGGCCGAGTGCATTAAATCAAATTCAAATCGTACGGTCAATAAACCCGTATTTAAGGAAATGGCGTCGCCGGCACGACTTCTAATAAGTGCGCTCTTATGCTGCCTTATCAATATTTTAATGGGAATGTATATTTCCTCCTTTCAACAACATTAGCCATTATTCGACAATAGCGACGACACGAGGCGTCTGTCGTTGATTGTCGCGTGTTCGAATATATTTGAATACGAAAAGGAAACGCGCAGAAACGCGATTGTCTGTGTCGTTTCCGTCCGAACCAGATTCGATAATATATAGATCGAGATCATATTAAGACCTTGGGCTATAACTTGTATGTCAATGGGAAATGTGTCTGTGTATTTCTTGGTAAGGAAAGTAATTAGTTCGCTAATTAAGGAATACGTAATTATGTAATAATAATGGCAAAACCTTGTATGTGTGTTGTCTAAAGGAACCGGAAATTTTTCCCAGATCTTGTTTCAGATCAGGCCCAGTTTTTGCGTGTAATAGGGGAGTAAGAAAGTGCTCAGGTAAGGGGGGTCACTCGGTCTATATCATAGTTTCCAACCTTTTTTTGTCCCATCGCCCCCTTCTTCAGTAATTTCTTTTCTTCCATCGCCCCCCAAAGCAATCTAACCCATAGAATCCTATGTTATACCCGTATCTTCTACCTCTACCCCCCCCCCCGGGGAACATTCCATCGCCCACGTTGGGAGTCACTGGTCTATATCCTCAACCATAGGTGTAAGCAGAATTTTCTTTAGTTGGGGGGGAGTTCAGATTTTTTTCCCCTTCTTAGGGGGGGGGGGGTTTACGGTTTTTTCTGCAAAATAAACACTATAATCTTGGCTCAAGGGGGAACGGTTAGCACCCCCAAACCCCCACCTCAACTCACTAGCTAGGTCGCTCACTCTGATGCTTCCTGACAAGGTCGTTCATTCTATCACCAACTCACCGGGTCACTCACTTTCACACGCTAACTCATTAACTAGATCGTTGACTCTGTTACTCCCTGAATTGGGCAATCACTCTATCCCACACTCAATCAGCATGTCACGCACTTACTCACTACGTCATTCATTCTGTCACTCGCTCACTCAGTCTACCACTGGGTCGCTCACCACGACACTCACTCAGTAGGCCACCCTTTCACTCACTATGTCACTTACTTTATCTCTTCGTTGCTCACTAGTTTGCTTACTCACGAACACTTACCGCTCTGTCACTCACTAACTACTGTACAATTTAATGATTCACTTACCCGGTCATTACTCGCTCGCTCACTGGCTCTTGTCGAGCTGTTGGTCGGTGAATTTTCTTAACGGTGAATTCAGTAGCTTATTATTAAATTATGTGTAAATACGGGACGTATGGTCATCAAAGTAATGCATAAAATTAACTGGTTGTTTGAGCTCGGTTTCTGGTTGTTTCTGATGAAAAAATCTAGTTGGAAAATTTTTTTACTGTTGGCAACAGGCAACATTGTGAGGGACTTGTCGGTGAGTGACCGGGCCTAGAGAGTTAAAAAGCATGTGAAAATGACCTAGACCAGTGGTTCTCAAAGCGTGCGTCGCGGCTCCCAGGATCAACGCGACGTGCTAGCATATTGATGTGTTCCTGCTCTCAGTGCTTTGAAGGGGTTCTTTTATGAATGCAAAAATGAGCCGCGATGAGCTATGATTAGGGTAAGGGAACCATGGGTCACAAAAAGCTCGAGAAGCACTAACCTAGACAAAGAGCGCTCAATTTTTAGGAGATCGCGGGCCACTTTATTGGTTTCAAAAGTATCGCGGGTCACTTGAGTGATCTGCAGCAGCACTGTAGGTCACTAAAAGTTACCTGTAAATGTGCCACATCACTTGGGAATCTGCAAATGTGCCACGGGCTACCTGAGTGGTCTAGAACTGCACTGCGGGCCGCTTAAGTGCTTTTGGAACTGTGTCACAGGTCATATAAGTGATCTGTAAATATTCCACGGATCACTTGAATAATCTGGTGATATGCCGTGGGTCACTTAGGTGATCTATAAATGCGACGCTTAGTTCATTTTCACAAAATTAGGTTGAGATCCATGGGTCGAGCATGTTTTCTCCCTAGACGGCAAGGGACTTGGTCAGTGAGCATCCAAAACAGTGACCTAGATCGTTTTCAGGCAAGTGAGTGACCGAAATAGTGTATAATCATGTTGAATGACCAAACGAGCAACCTACAGCACGAGAGACTAAATCAGTGAGCAACCAAGAGTGTGACCTAGAGAGAGAGTTTCCAGCATCTGAGTAGACCCAAGAATGGCTTATAGAGTACGAGGGATCAGGTCAATAGAGATTTCGCAAGCATGTGAGTGACCAAAAGAGTGACTCAGAGACAGGAGCTAAGAGGGCTACAGCCTAGGGCGAGAGACAAACGTGTAAGGAATTAGTGATTCAGAAAATTAAACTCTATACAATGGCGACAAAACCGTAAATCCGGTGTATAAAGTGCTATATATAAGCGTTTTTTTCGCAATAACGGGGTTAATAATTCTTAATTATTATAATTAATGATCGTTGTGTCGGATAATATAATCCGATTGACAAGTTCCAAGCTTGTAGAGAAGATCCAAACACTGTTATAATGGACATTCGAGGGTCCTTCAACTCGAAATCGTTTGTTCAACTTACGATCTAAATCGGTGTTAGTAGGACAAATCAAGTCGCGATTACGATTTAATTGATCGACTGGCGGCCATTATTATTTTCTTGCTGTAATGGTCTAACCTTTACTGTTTAATTGAGATTGAGAAGCGTATTCCCCCCCCCCCACCCCACCTAATATTTTATGCGTAACTTTAGGGCATTGGACAAGAGTAAACTTATCGTATTACTGACTGATATTGATCAGTTCCCGAGATCTCTAATCTCGTTGTCTGATTCGTGACTGGGTAATTTCATTTTTTTTTTTTCCATTTCGCAGCGACCTCTTTCGGAAGATTGAATGACTAATTGTGAAGTTTGAGAAGGTTGTTAATGTAATGGAAATAATTATCGGAATGGGATCAGTATATCAATTTGATTGATCGATCAGATTCCGTGTGCGGAAAGTCCACCGACGACAATTTACCGGAAGGGATAGTCACCGGCGTGACAATTCACAGCTGGAAAAATTCGTCGACAACGGGACGTGGTGAGTGAGTGGGTGAGCAAGGGAGTGATTGATCAAGGGTAGTTAGTGAGTGAGTAAATAATCGAGTGAGTGTTAATCACTCGTACGGTCTCGCATCCAATCATCACTCACTCATACATATTGTCACTCACCCATTCACTTGGTCGCTCGCTCAATGACTCACTCATTCACATTCGGTTTACGCATACAGTCGTTCAATCACTCACTCGCTTGGTTCCTTACTCAATTATTCATTCATTCCACTCACTCATTCACCGGTTCGACCATGCTGTCACTCAATCGCACACTCACCAAAATCGATCACTCATATGCTCTCGCACCCAATCATCACTTACTCACTTGATCACTGACTCGCTCAATGACTCACTCATTCACATTCGGTTTACTCATTCGGTCGTTCAATCGCTCACTCACTTGGTTCCTTACTCAATCGTTCATTCCATTCACTAATTAACCGGTTCGACCATGCGGCCAGTCAATCGCACACTCACCAAAATCGATCACTCATACGGTCTGGCACCCAATCATCACTCACTCACCCATTCACTTGGTGACTCATACGGTTACTCCCTCACTCTGTTACTCATCCACTCACTTGGTCACTGACTCGCTCAATGACTCACTCATTCACATTCGGTTTACTCATATGGTAGTTCAATCGCTCACTCACTTGGTCACTCATACGGTTACTCCCTCACTCTGTTACTCATCCACTCACTTGGTCACTGACTCGCTCAATGACTCACTCATTCGCATTCGGTTTACTCATACGGTCGTTCAATCACTCACTCGCTTGGTTCCTTACTCAATTATTCATTCATTCCACTCACTCATTCACCGGTTCGACCATGCGGTCACTCAATTGCACTCACCAAAATCGATCACTCATACGGTCGCTCGTGATTATTCACTGGCCTACTAACTTATTCACTAGCTCATTCACCAACTCATTAACTCGTTCAATGATGAATTGTTATCGGTTCATTTTCCGTGAAAAATCGTATTTTATTCTTATCGGATGTAAATATTCGAAAAATCTAATAGAGGAAAGGCTAACAAACTCGGTTATAACGACAACGAAGATTCCGCGAAACTTTGATGAACCTCACTTATAATGTCAATGAAAAGCACGACTTTTTTCTTATTCCTGGAAAGCGCATTTTCAACATGCTTATTGTTACTGTTGGTTTTTTTCTTCTTTCTGGGTTGCAAAACATATACAGGGTGGTATACAAACATATACAGGAAAAACAACCGAAATAAAAAACGGTTTGCAGGGTTAGCATCGGCTAGGTCACGGGAATTTTTTTAAGACGGAAAAAACCAAAAAACAACCGATAGGTGGCACTGGTACGACCGACTTCGGTGAAAATATGCAAATGAGACGGTTATAAGAGCTTGCGCGCTCCTAATCCACAACCAGTTCACCGTTATAAACCGTGTATGTGGACCTGCTGCACTCTGCCGTTGGTGGATTTGTGACTCGCCTGCAATGTGTTATCCCTTGTGGTGGTGGTCATGCGGAACACATACTGCTGTAATAAACGATTTGGAGGTATTCTGTTCGTAATTTGCGTATCTTTTCTTTTGACTTGTGTACGTCAGCACCACCTATCGGCTGTTTTTGAGTCATTTTTTTTCCTGTCAAAAAAATTCCCGTGACCTAGCGATCCTAACCCTGCAAACCGTTTTTTATTTCGGCTATTTTTTCAGTGGGGGGGGGGGTGCATGTGTGGTGTAGCAGTAGTGGGTGGGGCCTCCAAAAAATGGCTCGGGGATCCATGATGTTCTTAAGTCAGCCACCTCGTTGGGCAATTCGCCTGTTGGGGCGTTGTATTTGTATTTGTATTTTAGGAGTACAAACATTCGACTTGAATGGCAATACCGTTTTTATATGGTCGGTGGACCGTCACGGCGAATAGCTTCGAGGGACACATTTGGCTCGTGAGCCATACGCTGAAGAAGACCCTTGCTCTATATGGCAGGGGGTTCTTAACATATGGGTCGCAGAGACCTCTGAGATATGGGTCACTCAAATCACAACATACAATCTGGTCAGGGGCGTTGGAAATGTTTCGAATCTGTGGGTGCTCGTCTTGAGCTTTATATTGGAAATTACGATTTCTCTATCAATTCTGGGGGTGCTCAGACCCGTGCTACAAATTACCGTGGGTGCTCGAGCACCCCCCGCTCCGACGCCACTGAATCTGGTTATAAATTCATTTGTTGCTGCGTCACTGGTTCCAGGGGCATCTCAACGACATCGGCGGACTTGGCTGGGACCCAGACATTTATAGGACTCTTTAGCTATGACTTCGTATATTTTTGGGGAAAAAGTCTGTATTCAACAATTCATAACATTATCACAGAATGTACCGGAATGCTGAAAAAAATATCCTTACAAAAATCGGAAAAAACCTGTTGGTGCACCTGTTAAGACGTCACTAACTGGTTTTAAAAAAAAAAAACCAAGCATTTTATAATTTGGAAATATTTAATAAGCATATTACATACCCTTCTTAACGGACACCCCGCTCAGATGCTGCCACCCCCTGTTTTACGGCCAAATAATAATTTCCCTTGTGTAATAAAAGTATGTATTTCAAACGCCTGTTTAACGGTCACCCCTCTTTTATCGACGAATTCTATTATCCCTCCGGTGTCCGCAAAAGAGATTTTACTGTATTTTTAAGTTTAAAATAGCTCGTGAAGATGATCCTGTTATTGATTTTGGGTCACGTCTAAAAATGGTTAAGAACCCCGTGCTGTATGTATGAAAGAATTAGCCGGGACCGCCAATTATGGACGTTATGGCCGAGGTGTCGTTTCAACCGAGTTCGTTATAACTAGAGCCCGGATTATATGCAAATGCGCATATGCATTTGGCCTTTTTTAGCATTAATTCATATAAATGCATAAAATCAAACTGTTTTCAGCACATGAGAAGATTTATTAAGCTGACTCAATTTCTTTTACAATTTTTCTAATAAATATTGTTCATAACATTTTCATAACGTCGGCTTTTTTCCCCGCATGTGAAATGTAGTGAATTAATACATATTTATGATGTATTTTACGAATATTAACTGTTTTAATGAAAGGCTATTTCTAGAGATATGTCAAAAGTGTTAATTTTTTTTGTGTTGAAATAGTGTCGAAATTCTTTTGTTACTGGTATTTATATTATTGAGCAGCTGCAACAAACTGAAAATTGCAAAAATGCCTGAATAGAAAACATGTAGAAATTATTTGCATATATGCGGGAGGAATTGCAATTATTTGCAAATTATTTTCATATATATATATATATATATATATGAGATTTTTTTTTAAAATTAAATATACATATGCAATAAAAAATATAAAAGTTGCATTTTAAAAACACATCTGCTTTTTCTTTTACATGGTGGGTTTTTTTTACTTTTTATCATTGATCATTTTTGTCGCACCACGGTCATTTTCCGCACACGAGGGCTAATTGGACCGGGACCTATAACTTAATTGCCGATTCCGAACGGCGGGCTTGTTTTTTTATACTCATCGAGAGGTTTGTGTGCGAACCCCTCGATGGGGGGGGGGGACTCCCTGCGGTAGCAATTTTTTCTGCGGTCATTGGTAATCTTTTTGATGCATATTTTTTTTTCATTTTTTGTACATATTTCGGAATTTCTGACTTGCAAGATTTCTAGTGCATATTCTGGGGTGTTTAGTGCATATTTTGGCATTATAAGTGCATATTTTGGCATTATAAGTGCATATTTTGGCATTATAAGTGCATATTTTGGCATTATAAGTGCATATTTTGTGCATTTTAAGTGTTTAATTTTGTATTTTAAGTGTTTAATTTTAGCATTTTAAGTGTTTAATTTTGGCATTATAAGTGCATATTTTGGCATTATAAGTGCATATTTTGGCATTATAAGTGTTTAATTTTGCATTTTTAAGTGCATATTTTTGCATTTATAAGTGCATATTTTTTACATATTTTTAGAGCACATTTGCATATTTTTTACATATTTTTAGAGCACATTTGCATATTTTTATAGCACATTTACATATTTTTAGAGCACATTTGCATATTTTTATAGCACATTTACATATTTTTAGAGCATATTTTGCCACTTTTTTTAGTGCATATAATCCGGGCTCTTGTTATAACCAAATTCGACCCTATTCTTATTTTTTTCTATTGATTCCAATCAATTTCTCACCTGACGGATGTGGTTTTTCCATGAAAAAGTATCTGCATTCTGAGAAAAAATATTTCCACGGAATTTTTCTTTTCAACGCAAAACGTTGATGAAAGATACCTATAAATAGTGGCGTGTGTGTATATAACTTTTTTCTGGAAGAGTCACGGGTTCGGATATTGTTGTCAGTTCGTTTGATGGAGTGGCTGGTCCTTCTTCTTGGAGAAAACCCTTCTCTATCTTACATAGTTAGTATTTGATGGACGACCGTCGATCACTTACGTGTTATGAGTGCAAACATGTGACTTGAAAGACAATACCGTGTTGCGTGTGTGAGATCAAGAAGCTTTCTGATTGTTACTACGAGGTGGCTACCGTCACGTGATTGTTTTCCAGGTCCACCGTGCCTGTCAGACTGAGAATAATGAGAGATTAGAAAGCGGAGCCAACAAAAATGAACAATGATTTTTTCCCATCCATCCCCCGTAAGATGTTTGACTATGATACCGAGAGGACTCTGAAACTGGTTTTTACGTTTATAGGTAGGTTGGTGTATAATGAAGACGACTGGAAAAAAAAAATGGCTGTTTCGTCATCACGTGACCAGTGGATTGGTTGTAAATAGCCGTAGGTACCCTACAGACAGGCCCGTAATTAAAAAGCCGGTACGCCGCCCCATCGGAGGAAGGGGCGAAAGAAAAATACAGGGTGGGATTGTGATATAACCATGGCTTGTGATGGGACGTTTCTACTGTTTGCTGGTTCCCACACTGAGTATGTCAATCACGTGATCGTTCTCAAGGGTTTGTATTCAAATCGTTGTTGTGTGACACACAACCCATCAATCTCGTATCAGAAGTTATATAAGTACTGTCGGCCGTAAATTGTAAATATGTAGGAAATAAGCATGGTCCCCCCCACATCCTGGAGCAGGGGCCCCTAGGCTGGGATCTTTTGCGCCCTCCCCCTGACCACACTTTCACGGGCCCCTTTACTATAACGTGAAAAAGCAAACAAAAATGGTGAAAATCATCCTGGGGCTGGAGCCTTGTCAACCCACCCCTTGTGGGGGGCCATGGAAATAATATCCGTGACTCGCTAATGAGGTCTTGGAAGATATTACGGGTTTCAATTGGAACCTCCTGTGAATGGAAACTTCGAAGAACTTCCGAACGGGGGAGTCTTGACGCGACTGGAAGCCAGGGGCGCTAAGCGGGCTACGGCCCAAGGCGGGTGTTTGGGAAGGAGGTCATATTTGAAGTATGAGTGGTCAAGTAAATTATTGTGGAATGGGAGAAAGTTGGCAAACCTACAAATCCGCTTTTGCCTAGCGTCAAATCAGGTCAGTGAGCGACAAAAGTGCGGCTTAGAGCAGTGGTCCTCAAACTTTTGTGGCTCACGAGTCACACCCTTACACTACTCACCATTTATCCGCGGCTCCCTAGAATAATTTAATTGATATTGACCATTCACGCTCATTTAATATCGTCAGGTCACCGTGGCTCCCGTAGAAGCCGCGACGTGAACTTTGAGAAACACTGTCCAAGAGAGAGTGTGCAGGCATATGAGCGACTAAAAGAAGTAACATATAAAGCGGGATCAGGTCAGCGAGCAACAAAAAGAGTAACTTAGAGAGCGTGCAAGCTTGTGAGTGACCTAGAGAGTGAAGTGCTACGCCAATGCACTATCAAAAGTGTGAACTAGGCAGTGTGAAAACATGTGAGCGATAAAAAAAAAAGTGACGTGGACATCGAGGGGCCTGGTCATTGACCGATCCAGAGAGTTTGCAAGCATGTGAGTGACCGAAACAGCGTGCAAGCATGATTAACAAAGAGAATGAAAGAGTGATCTATAGTGTTTACATAATTATGGAAGTGACCTAGAGAGCGAGGAACTATGTCCGTGAGCGACCGAAAAAGTGACGTATAGTGTGCAAGCAAGGTCGCAACTTCTGTGGGTGGGGGGAAGGGAGCCTGGCGGGTCTGGTGCCCAGAGTGCTGGACCAGCGTGGGCACCGAATTCACCCTTTAACAACTACTTCTAAATTACAAAGGGTGCCAAAATGCGCTATTGCTCCGGTTGGCAAAGTATCTAGTAGCAGGCTTGCATAGGAGTAACCTAAAAACGAGGAAACATGACAGTGAGCAACCAAAAGAGTGAACGGTTGCATAGAGGTGTGTGTGTGTGTGTAAGCTCGTAACTGAAAGAGTGACTTGAATGGAAGGTCGCTTAAAAATTTTTCGTAGAAAAGACGGTCACTCAAAAATATAGTGCAGGTAGCTCACAAAAAAATTACTTCCTAATGAAGGGCCGCTCACAAAAATGATCGTTTGAGCGAAGAATTGTTCGAAATAAATTTGAAAATGCAGGGTCTCGTTAATAAATTATTCCTACAAATGTTCACCAAATATCCATCAATAGCCAATTAAAAGGGTGCAATATCCGGTCGTTAATACTTCATAGAATCGACAACTTTTGAAATCGCTCACGACAACAGTTGTTGCTCCGTCATCTCACAATTTGGTAGAATATTTGAAAAAAAAAAAAACAGGCCCCGCTTCGACCTTTTTGTTAAACGCAACGTTAACGAAGTGGAAATTCCAAAGTAGGCGTGATGCAGGCCATCTGCCTGAAAGCCGTCCCAGAAATCGGGCCACATTCAATAGAGAGAGAGAGAGAGAGGAAAAAAACACAAAAAATAGAGAGAGAGAGCAATCTGTTGGATGGAAACTCGGAAAATATGCTATGGTATATATAATATCGTGTACAGAAAATTGGAAAATTCATCGACAAAGGGATACAATGAGGGAGCGTATGAATAAGTGAGTGATCAAGTGAGTCGAGGAGTTAGTGAGTGAGCAGCTGAGCGAATAGTGACTCATACCTTCACTCACTCGTCATTCATACTGCCACTCACCCAGTCACTCATATGGTCACTGACTCTCTCAATCGTTCACTTATCCACTCACCCGGCCACTCATGTGGTCACCGGCTCGTTCACTTACCCACTCACTCGTTCAATCGGTAATTCATTCACTCACTCTGTCATGAAGTTGGTCACTCACTCGTTCAATCGGTAATTCATTCACTCACTCTGTCATGAAGTTGGTCACTCACTCGCTCACATATTCAATAACTTCCTCACTCCCTAACTGGTGACGAATTGCTCAGCTGTCGATTATCCCATCGGGGTGAATTCTCAGTGGTGAATTTCCTTATCGTTGAATCGCGTGACTGTGAATTGTTTGACTTTTCCTATTAGTGATTTTTTAGTGAATTTTCTTATCGATGAATTGTTATCAGTGATTTTTCTGTTGGTGAAGAGTTTCCTATACGTAAATTTTCAGTAAATTTGTAGCGATGAATTTTTCTGTCGGTGACTTTTCCGTAAATCATATAATATTTATTGTTTGAAGAAACACCATTGGAATACCCACTATAAATCCCTCATCATTTTCTTAGTTATGCCTAATAATCCTTTAAAATGAATTTCTTGGCCAAAAAACACGTTCTCAATTCCATTGTTGATTATTACAGAGAGAGAGTGTACGTACGCGTGATCCGAGGATCATTGTTGTGGATTATCACGCTGTATTTACTTGATTGTTTGTTCCGGCCGCGTTTTTTTTATTATTTTACGCGAGTTATTTGGGTCAGTTTTTATGTGTTTACGGGCGGTGCTGGAATTGACCCCGAGGAGATTTTGAATTGTTGCAAAATGGTCACGATTGTCTAGTATTCATATTCAACTAGTTGTCCAACGTTATTGTCAATTAGGACTTTGATAATTATCGTTTGTGTATCTTGGTGTGGAATGTAGATGTTGCGAAATCTGGAGCTTTTTTGGAATGTCAATGACGAGTACACACCGTTTGTATGTAAGATTCAAACAGTATTTACGGACTTTTTATACATTGCGCATATTCGAGACAAATTTCCAAAGCTGTATCGGTGCAGTAGAACTTCGCTTTACGAGCTTAATTCGTTCAACCTACGTGTTCGTTACCCGAATCACTCCCATTTTTTATCGAACCGAACTTCCCCATAGGAAATAATGGAAGAAAAACTCGGATATAATTCGTTCCGCACAATTCAATAACGGATATATTCATTCACATAAAAATTACTAATAAAAACGGCATTCAATCAATAATAGAACACAGTAATAATATGATAAAAGCTATGCAATACAATATAATCTTGTAACAAAATAATACGAAAATGTCAATGAGTAAAACATACAATACGATAAATGTTTACAAATTAACCTAATTGAGAAAGCGGTGGTTTATCTATGAAACCACTTAAAAACTTTTTTTTTGTTTTATGATTTTAGCAAATGAAAGAGTACGTAGCTGAAATATTTATGAATTTTGTCTACGTCATAGTTTCTCAAACTTCTTGTTCCATCGCCCCCAAACTCAAGGGTACCCATAGAATCCTATGTTATACACATAGCTTCTATCGCCCACCTAGACAATTCCATCGCCCACCACCAGGGGCACACTGGTCCAAGTTATTGATTTTTTTTTTTTTAATGAAATGAGAAAACTCAAAATTTTTCATCTTCCTGTAGCTAAAGTTTGCTCACATATTAAATAAATTAAAAAAAGGAACTATTTTGTGCTGCCATCTAATAGCTTTATTGAAAATATTAGAAACCATATTTTTCTAAATCGACTACCCCTTAAACCACTACCCGGCTAAGGAAAAGAATTTGTACAGCGAAACCACCGCTCTTCAAAGGTTTAAAGGAAGGGAAATTCACTGAGAGCTGTACAAGGAATCTCAATATCCAAATAGGAGTCCAAAGAAAAAAGGCAGGCGTTCTTAACTTATGGGTCACGACCCAAACTCTGGTCGCCGGGGCTTCCAGGATGGGTCGACTTAAAATCCACTAACAGTCATATTCTTATGCTATGGGTCACGACCCAAACCTGATTCGTAGAAAATGGGTCGTGCCGCTGTGCAGTCGTGTGGGTATCGTGCTTAGACTGTCGTCCTGAGGATCCAGGTCCGAACTCCATTGACGGCACAGTGGTAGTCGGCTGACTTGGTTTGCTGCGGTTTTCCAGCTTCGATTCACGAATGTGAGCCGGTCTAATATTTGAAAAAGTCTCTCCTCAGAGAGCAGGCAGGCCTACAACACGATATTGGCATAACATGAAAATTCAAGCATTTCCAACTTTACTTCAGAAAATTGAAACCAGATGGCAGTGTGAACAAGAAACAAGCGCAACTCGACAACATAAATACGTTAGGACCAAGCATACGCTCAGAACACACATTCTCTCTCCGACATGTGCCTATTTGTTAGAAATTCCGTAGAGGAATGTACGAGGTGCATGTTCTTAACGGGGGAATTCTTCAGCTATGGGCCACGATCGAAACTCGGTTTTGCAGGGACTTCCGAGATGGGTCGTTCAAATCCACTAGCAGTCAAGGACTCTTTGAGCTGTGGGTCACGATCCAAGCTTAACTTGCAGCGGCTTCCAAGATTGGTCGTACAAATTCACTTGCATTCCTGTCATAAATGCGTTACTGGTTTTCACTAATTTCGAAAAATAAGTAGTCTTGCTTGTCTCGATGCTGGTCTCATTGTTGGTTTCGAGTCGCGGTTTAAAAAAATTTAAGAACCCCTGAAATAAGGTATCGACGAAAAATATTATTTCGAACCATTTTCGATAACTCGTGCCACGCACGTGACTTTCATTTCGCGCGAAAAAAAAGACAACAGAGGATCGAAAACACACACGTATACAGTATAGGCCTACCAAAATAAATAAAAATTCTCTTGTGTCATATCTCGTAGAAAAGAATATCCTTGACTGTCACACACACACACACAAACATCATGAGACAACGTCATTCGTGATTATTTTTATTTCAGTGCCATCATTCACGGCTGTTTTAGCACGATTTAAATTCAACGAAGAAGTGACATTTTATTGTCTCGTGGAGGATTTCGCCATTTTTTTTTCCCCACACAAAACACACCCGATGCTATCAATCTTCGTTACTGGGACAGAGATATGAGCGAATGTAAATGTAAAATTATACGAGTAAGCATTTACGGAAAATCTGTTAACATTAAAAAAACTCTCGGTGAAATTCAGCTCATCTTTTCGCTATATCTTTTCACACTCTCGAGTAAAAAGTCTCGGTGCGTCAGTTTTGTTAAAGGAAGTTCTCGGTGTCTATATTTAAAAAAAACGTTTTCGGTTTCTCTTTCAGCTCTGTAAAAAATGTCTCGGTATCGTTCAGTTGTGTTTAAAAAAAAATATTGGGTGTGATTTAGTTCCTTTAAAAAATATTCTGTATCATTTAGTTCGTTAAAAAAGATTCGGTCTAGCTCCCTTAAGAATTGTTCGGTGTCATTTAGTTCCTTTAAAAAATATTCGGTGTCATTTAGTTCCTTTAAAAAATATTTGGTGTCATTTAGTTCCTTTAAAAAAGACTCGGTGTCATTCACTTCCTTTAAAATTGATTCGGTGTCGTTTAGTTCCTTTAAAAAAATTCGGTGTCATTTAATTCCTTTAAGAAAGATTCGGTGTCATTTAGTTTGTTAAAAAACAGATTCGGTATCATTTAGCTCGTCAAAAAAAAATATTCGGTGTCATTTAGTTCCTTAAAATTATTCGGTGTCATTTAGTTCCTTAAAATTATTCGGTGTCATTTAGTTCCTTAAAATTATTCGGTGTCATTTAGTTCCTTAAAATTATTCGGTGTCATTTAGTTCCTTTAAAAAATATTCGGTGTCATTTAGTTCCTTTAAAAAAGACTCAGTGTCATTCACTTCCTTTAAAATAGATTCGGTGTCGTTTAGTTCGTTAAAAAAAGATTTGGTGTCAATTAGTTCCTTTAAAAAAATTCGGTGTCATTTAATTCCTTTAAGAAAGATTCAGTGTCATTTAGTTTGTTAAAAAACAGATTCGGTATCATTTAGCTCGTCAAAAAAAAATATTCGGTGTCATTTAGTTCCTTAAAATTATTCGGTGTCATTTAGTTCCTTAAAATTATTCGGTGTCATTTAGTTCCTTTAAAAAATATTCGGTGTCATTTAGTTCCTTTAAAAAAGACTCAGTGTCATTCACTTCCTTTAAAATAGATTCGGTGTCGTTTAGTTCGTTAAAAAAAGATTTGGTGTCAATTAGTTCCTTTAAAAAAATTCGGTGTCATTTAATTCCTTTAAGAAAGATTCGGTGTCATTTAGTTTGTTAAAAAACAGATTCGGTATCATTTAGCTCGTCAAAAAAAAAATATTCGGTGTCATTTAGTTCCTTTAAAAAAGACTCGGTGTCATTCACTTCCTTTAAAATAGATTCGGTGTCGTTTAGTTCGTTAAAAAAAGATTTGGTGTCAATTAGTTCCTTTAAAAAAAATTCGGTGTCATTTAATTCCTTTAAGAAAGATTCGGTGGCGTTTAGTTTGTTAAAAAAAGATTGTGTCATTTAGTTCCTTTAAAAAAGATTCGGTGTCGCTTAGTTCGTTAAAAAAAGTATTTCATGTCATTTAGCTCCTTTAAAAAAGATTCGCTGTCGTCTAGTTCGTTAAAAAAAAAATATTCGCTGTCATTTAGATCCCGTTGAAAAAAAATTTCGGTTACATGATGAATGTCTCCATCATGTTCAGGTGCTTTATCAAAGCTTTCGGTATCATTCAGCTCTGTAAAAAAATGTCGATGATGTTCAGTTCAGTGATAAAAGTAGATATTCTTCAGTTTAACCCTTCAAGTGGCACTGACGAGATATCTCGCCTCCTTAAAAGCATCGAGCACTCTGGGTTCGGTTCAATTTTTGTTAATTGCATTTTTAATTGATTTGCTGTATTTTTGAAATATATGACATCCATATTTTTATGGGCATCTTTTTCTCAGCCACCTCGTTGGGCATTTTGCCTGTTGTGGCGTTGTATTTGGGTGTTTCAGGGAGCACCGTGGTGCTCGCGAGCAACGGGTTGAAGATGCCTGATCTAGGGGTTCACGGATAGATATTTTAGAAACCGAATCGAACATCCTGAACGTGATGAACTCAATGCCATACGTCTCGGTCAACTCGTCTTTCCATGTGGTGCCTCTTTCCTCATGTTTCTACAACCAATAGTACACATAGAAAAAAAAAATCCAAATTGTCCGATATTCTTCTCCATTCGTCCGCTGTGTGTGATTGCGCCATACACACACACACACACACACATACACAAACTCCGTTTCCAGAGCACGCGTGAGTGTTTATTTTACTTTTATATATATATGTGTATTTGCGCGCTGCCGAGTGCGCAAAACGATGAAGAAAATGTAAATAAAAAAAAATCTTAGAGGATAAATAATGCAATGCAAAAAAAAAAGAAGAAAATGCAAAGAAAAGTGGTTATGCCCCGTAGGCACGATCAAAATATAAAAGAAAAATGCCCAGAAACGCGTTCCCAACGGGTACGAACGAAGTGGCGTACGCACATCTAGGTACACACACACACACACATACATTGATAGAATATAAAGGCAGCAGTGCGTTAACACCTGACGCTGACCCCATTCTGTTCCTTAAAAGAAAATGAAGGAAATGGCGGAGAAAGGCGGTTATAAGCTCCGAATGTGTGTGTGTGTGGCTTTATTTTTGTTTCTTATGTTTTTATACTTCTCTGCTTCCTTCAAACATTTCTTAGGGAAGGGAGAAGAAAGAGGTGGACGAGGGTCGAAATTGAATGTGAAAATGAAGTGTAAAAATCGGCCAGAGAAGTTCTCTCTCTTCACCTCGTTGTGTGGTCAACGACCCCAACGACTCCGCTGGCTATTTAAGCATTGGTGATGATAATGTATGATGTCTTCGGGGCAAGGAGTTGGTCATGCAACGGCTATTTATCTATTCCCCCCCCCCCGCCTCTCTTTAACATTATTAATTGTAAGTTTGAGCAGTGGTCATCCTCGCCTGATGAGGAACTGATCCTCTGATATTGATCGCGTATTTTAAGAATTGATCATCCTCTGATTTTGTTAATGTCGTTTTTGGAAGTAATATAGTAGAAGTCAAAACTAGGTTGTCTTGAAGTGCTTCCTCCCCTCCCCCCACCGGTGCAGACTAGTTTGCTTGGAAAGTGTCCGGTAGCTTTGGGACCATGGTTGCGTCCGCATATTCCTGGTGAAATCCCTTTTGTGACAAATAGTATTGGTCATTATCTCGCTTGAAATGCAGTAAAAACCCCTCGTTTGCGGACACCGACGGGGCAAAAAAATTCGTCCGTAAAAGAGGGCTAACGGCATCTGCGGGTTGACAGTTAAAAAGGGGTTTCACTCTATTTATTTCACCAATTTCTGATGAAATATATAATTGAGGAGGGCCGTGTTAACAAGGTAGACCCATAGCGGGAGGGGGGAAAGAAAATTTTCAGGGGCCCCTCTTTTGATTTTTTTGTTCTTAAATAATGATTTTATGCCTGATATTGCCTCTCTCAAATTCATGCGATAGTTTTAGAGTTTGAAGAGTTTTTACGTCTATAGCGCATAGGCATGGCTCCCATATCCCGGAGTAGGGGCCTCCTAGACTGAGATCTTTGGCAGACCTCTGAGCCAGACTTTCCTTCACAAAGTAATAACCTATATATATATATATATACAGCAATGTAAAAATAATGAATAATTATTTCAGTTCACAGAACCTTAAATTATGTTCAAGGGGTCCGTGGACTCCTGGTCTAGCGAAAGATGACTGTCGTATAAGGTATAGAATGTCACATAGGCAGAACCTAACTTCCGTGACATAATAAGAATAAAGTCTGAAATTCCGAGTTGCCTTGAAATGTGAGTCCTGCGCGAATATTCCTTTCTTCCATGGAATAATTCATCGTAGATCCATGACCTCCCCACAAGGGTGGGACTGACAGGGCTCCAGCCCGAACCCCAGGACAATTCTCATCTTTTTCATCCATATTATAAGTTCAGTATAGAGAGGCCGGTGAAAAATCTGGTTTGGAGCCACACTGAAGATCCTAGTCCAGGGACTGGGCCCGCAATTGGGAACGAAAATTTACTATTTACTCGGAGACATCCACTTTGGCGCCCCTTTCCCGTTATTTCTAACGTAAAAGAGTTAACTCGTTTCTCTTCCTGATCCACCACCCGGAGCACTAGATACTCCAGCCATTCTTTAGTTGTAGCCTTGCCTCGAACAAAAAATCCACAATGGTGTGACTGACAGAGCTCTCCAGCCCGGCGGCCCGGGACTACTTTTAATTTTTTTTCGTGTGCCTATAAATTCACTATACGGGGGAAGACGCAAAATATCCTAGCCAGAAGCCAGAATCTATAGAGGTCTATATGAAAAATTTCAATTGCATCAGTAATGGCATCTGGGATGGGCCTACGATGCCTGGCTCAGAGTCAAAACGAAATCTCAATCTTCACGTACATATTTTTTTGTATTTTTAAGCCTTTTTGTGCATTAACAATTGTTTTTTTAAGGGTTTTAAACCCCTCAAGGTTTTCGGACTTTTAGGAGCCCCAGAACTTGGCCCAGAACTTAGGGCCTGAACTTGTTGAGACTAAATACAAAAGAGACGCGGAATAAATAATCGCATTGAATAACACATTATAATATTCGCTATTGAAATACGATTTTTCAGAAACATTTGCATCCACGATTATAAGAGATTTTAGGTAAAAAGAGGTTGTGGGGGGGCTGGGGGTATATGGGAATGTTTGTGGCCCCATTCTGATAATGCAGGTGAGTCAAACACAGTTCTGTGTTATCATCACAGCAGCACGCGCCTCCCATTGTGTTGTTTATGATGTTACATGCGTAGAAGAATGGGAGCCCCCGACTCTTTGTGCATTCAAAAAACGTGAAGCCGGATTTCGAATTTTTTAGGCCTTTTTTTTTGTCGTTCTATAAATGATCTTTTACCATTGAATAATAATGATGATGATGATAATAATGGGGAGCATTTAAAAAGAATAAATGGCGAGAAATGTCAGTCGCTTTTCTTCTTCTTGGCGCTGTTTAGTGATACCTTAACGGATACGCCAACGGGACTCAAATCAAATAGAGCTTGTAAATTATTTATTTGTTTTGAATTTTTAATAATTACTGCTAAATTTCTTTTTTTTCATCATTTCTTTGTCGATTTTTGTCATTGTTTTATGAGACAATTTTTCATTATTTTATGAGTAATTTTTCATTATTTTATGAGTAATTTTTCATTATTTTATGAGTAATTTTTCATTTTATGAGACAATTTTTTCATTATTTTATGAGAATTTTTTCATTATTTTGAGACAATTTTTTCATTCTTTTATGAGACAATTTTTCATTCCCATGAGAAAATTTTTCATTACATCTGAGACAATTTTTTTCATTATTTTATGAGAATTTTTCATTATTTTATGAGAATTTTTCATTATTTTATGAGACAATTTTTCATTATTTTATGAGACAATTTTTTCATTATTTTATGAGACAATTTTTTCATTATTTTGAGACAATTTTTCTTAATTTCTGGGACAATTTTTCTTAATTTCTGGGACAATTTTTTCATTCTTTTATGAGACAATTTTTTCATTCTTTTATGAGACAATTTTTTCATTCTTTTATGAGACAATTTTTTCATTATTTTGAGACAATTTTTCTTAATTTCTGGGACAATTTTTCTTAATTTCTGGGAATTTTTTCATTCTTTTATGAGACAATTTTTACTGTATTTCTGTGACAACTTTTCATTATTTTTGAAATTTCTCTTTTCATTTCTGAGACAATTTCTTTCAACGATTCTGAATTAATTTCATTGATTCCTTAAAATATATATTTCATTATCACTAAAATTATTTTTTTTATCACTACTGAAACTTTTTTCGTTATACCTAAAATTATTATTTTTTCATTATTCCTAAATTTATCTTTTCATTATTACCGAACTTGTTCTTTTCCCGTTATTCCCATAATAATTCCTTTCATAATCCTGAAATAACTTCATTATTCCTAAATTTATATCATTAATCCTGCAAATTATTTCTTCCATCAAATTTCATTAATCTTGCAATTATTTCTTTGACAATGAATTTTCATTGATCCTGAAATTCTTTCTTTCATTATTTCTGAAGTAATTTTTATATTATTGATATAATATTGAATTTTTTTTTATTTTTCTAAATTTATTTCATTATTTCTACAATTATTTCAATTAATCCTGTAATTATTTCTTTCATTATTTCTGAGGCGAATTCTTTACGATACAATTATTTTAAATATTTCAGAGACAATCTATCATTATTTCTGAGACAGTTTTTCATTGTCAATTTCTCTCATTGATACCGAGTTATCATTCATTTCTGGTCACTTTGTGCCTATTTTTGTCAAGACATTTTTCAGCATTTCTATTTCTGAAATTAGGAATGTTTTTTTTGTTTGGATGAGACTTAGGCCTCCCCCCCCCCCCCTCCTCCACTTTGGTACAGAAAAAAATAGTTCAGAATTTTGTCGAAAGATGGCGCCGCATGAAAGCCAATCGCCGGGGAAACGCAAATCGGAGCATTTCTATAAATGCAGGGTGTAAGCTCATTTGTGAATTTTCCTGTTACTGGCGCCTTCATAAGATTTTCATTCTGGTGTTAACATTAGTGGATGCCAAGAATCGCCGACTGAAGCTTTACGAACGTTTCGGACACATGATGTTCGGGTCCCATCACTACTGCCACACTTTTTTCCAGTGACATCTCGCATTCAAATTTTCGCACCGATTTTTTAAATTTCTATGAATTCTTAAACTATTTATGAATTTATGGGACCTTGTATTGTACCTGGATGGATAAAACGTGGAAAATAGTTACAGTAGAATCCGGACTCTCCGTCCTAATGTAGCGGAAGGGCTGGCCGGATAACAGAAAAGCTGGATAGGCCGGAGTTCTATAAATGTTCACTTTCTACCGCCAAATCATACCATCAAAAATACCATTTCAGTGCCAAAATCCGCTCCTATTCATATTTGGTGACCTCTTGGTGCAGGTCAGTACATTATACATAAATGTATGCATAACGTGAATGATTGTTATGTACTGTACAGTACGTTTCAAAAATTTATTACAGAAAAAGGAAGTCCAAAAATATAAATACTGTTACGAAAATTATGTAAATAGTTCTCATTTATCATTTAATATTTCATTTTTGTCCTGTAAATAGTCATTACCTTATGTTAAAAATGAAAATTAACACATTTTCTCTGTAAATCGCCGAATTGGCAAGAACCTTGGCGAAGTTTGGTGACAGCTCCGATGATTTGGTGAAGTCATGGCGCCAAGCGACTAAGCTGGATAGTCGAGATTCCACTGTATATTTGATAAGATTTCCAAAAAAAAACACCACTCTTTTGTTTCGTAATAACGATGATACATGTACCCACCTGCCGGTTGGCGCCGGTGTTGCCAACTCGCTGAAACTGATGTTTGTGTTTGTGTGTAATATGAGAGAAGGGTAATAAATGCTGTAAAAGTGTCACCATTGAAAAATGTGTGAACGAGATCTTATCTCTTGGGCAATCATTCCACATACCGTATATTTTTATTTTTTCCTTGTAAGATTGTAATCATGGAGATTTCCTTTGCTAGTAGTTTCCACTGTGAGGAGCAATGTTTACTTACTTTGAAAATACAGTGGAATCCCGTTTTAACGAATATCGTTATAGCAAAAATCTCGTTTTAGCGAACACTTTTTTTTAATCCTCTAGGTAAGTTTACAGAGGAAAAACTTGCACAAACCTGAACGAAATTTCATTATAACGAAAGGATTTCTCCGGTCTCCTTGAGTTCGTTATAACGGGATTCGACTGTATTTCAAAAATAAAATCCTAATTTTTTAGCGAAAAATAATTGTTTTTTTTCACAAATCCGTATGGTTTTATTTTTGAGGGATCGTTTCAAATTCATTGTTGAATGAAGCGTCGTTATAAGAAATTTTTCTTGAATGAAAGATCGTTCTAAGTGGATTCATGTAAGTACGGGGTGGTTCCACAATTATTTTGGAGCGTAGGTCCATTGATAAATACAGGGTCATTCTGATTATAATGCTGAGTATAATATCACTCAAAAATCCTTTTTGAATACAGTCGAATCCCGTCATAACGAACTCCAAGAGACCGGAGAAATCACTTCGTTGTAACGAAATTTCGTTATTAAGGAATTGCAGGTTGTTTGCATTGTTCCTATGTATAGTTATTTGAGGGATTAGAAACGTGTTCGTTAAAATGTTCGTTAAAACGAGATTTTCGCTATAACGGTATTCGTTGAAACGGGTTTCGACTGTATAATGATAAATATAGGGTCGTTCAAAAATATCATACTATTGATAATCATAGGATCATATAAAATGATACTATGATTATCAATCATAATATTGATAATATTGCCTTCATAATATTGATAATATTGCCTTCATAATATTGATCATATTGCCTTCATAATATTGATCATATTGCCTTCATAATATTGATCATATTGCCTTCATAATATTGATCATATTGCCTTCATAATATTGATCATATTGCCTTCATAATATTGATCATATTGCCTTCATAATATTGATCATATTGCCTTCATAATATTGATCATATTGCCTTCATAATATTGATCATATTGCCTTCATAATATTGATCATATTGCCTTCATAATATTGATCATATTGCCTTCATAATATTGATCATATTGCCTTCATAATATTGATCATATTGCCTTCATAATATTGATCATATTGCCTTCATAATATTGATCATATTGCCTTCATAATATTGATCATATTGCCTTCATAATATTGATCATATTGCCTTCATAATATTGATCATATTGCCTTCATAATATTGATCATATTGCCTTCATAATATTGATCATATTGCCTTCTTTTCATCATTTTTTTTAATTCTTTGCCATCTTCCTTGTATACAAATTTGTTGTTCCTCTTATTACAGTTGGAGAGGCTAGCCCAATATGAAAGGTACCTGTCCTTGCTGGCAGAGCAGACCCCACCGGACCATCCAGACTACAACGACATCTGTAGGACGGCCGCCAAAGCTGCAAGTGTAAGAAAAATTCATTTATTTATTCCTTTTTAGTGGATTTATACAGGTTTTGATAACTCAAATAATAATGATACACTCGCGTGGAAAGAAAAATGTAGGTAAAGCATTTCTCTAAGAAAACAGCTGGTTGATTATGATGAAGTAATACTTGTATTTATGTACGTATTACGTGCATACTACAGGAAAAGGCAAATTCTCTCGATTACGTGACTTTTTTTTTTTTTGATGGAGCAGGTTAAATGTAGAGTATGTAGTGAGATTGTCACTGGCGCCGATTTCGTGTTTGTTTCATGTCTATGAGGATTTTGTGTGTATGTGTTATAGGCAGTTTAATGTGTTTGTTATGCGTGGGTTTGCATTTTACGATTTACTACCCATCGGCGGCTTCTGTGAGTCACTTGCGGTGACGACTGGTGTCGGAGCTCGACCTAGTCACTACGTGGATGACTTAATGCCGTTTATTGAGATCAATATCGCGTAAAGTATTGAAAATTATCAATCGCATAGCAGCTTGATGCGAACTGATATCCTTTACTGGGGGTTACCGGGTGTCCACACTGTGTACGGATGGCAGTATTTTGAAAGTCCGAATAAGCGAATTGACAATATTTTTTAGAGACAAATAGGTTTAATTATTTCTGCTATGCCGCTTGAAGAGTTAAAGAGCACCCCCCTCCCCCAAAAACAAAACTGTGCATATGTGTGGAGAGCTCATCAGAAGCCATTCATTTTCAGAAAATTGACTTTCACTGATTGGCTTCTGAGCCCTCCATGTTACAGTAAATGTGATAAATCCAGTTATTATGCATAATCGCCAATAAAAATCCGGTAACTATGCATAATCACCAATAAAAATCCGGTAACTATGCATAATCACCAATTTACCACACATTTACTGTAACTACATATATTATGTTGAAAACATGTTAAATGCATCTATCTCTGTTTTCGTTTGGAGAACAATTGTTTCTATTTGTTGGTACAGAGACGCCATTTGCTGTGAAAGTATATGTATATAGCCCCGTTCACATGTGCAAGATTGGGGGCCGCTTTAGTGATAATTACCGGCATGACAACTTTTTTCCCCTCTTAGGGAAGAAAAAGGTGGGAGAGAAGCTCATCAAAAAAAGCCCATCTTTCTTTGGGTGGATTGGTGGTCGACACCAACCTTCTCTCCCATAATCCTTTGCACCGCGCGAAAACTACTTACTTTAAGCTCCTTCGTCAGCCATCTTGAATCAATCACTTCCGTTCAACCCACCTAACCAGTGACGACTTCTGGAAAGAAGAGGGGGGATTACTGGCATAAACTAAACGTCATGTGAACGGGTTGTAGCGAAAATCCCCGTTACCGGGAACTTCCCGGGATGTTTTATTGCACATGTGAATGGGGCTTATGTGGCGTTGCCAAGATTGTGCGCAAGTGTCCTCATTTCTAAGTTTTGGAATTCGGTGGCCCTAGTTCAAAAGCCGACGAAAACATATCAATAGAAGTTCCGTTTTTGATTTGGAAACTGGGGTCAGATTTTTCAAGTACAATAATTCAACCGTTACTACGACGGCAAATGCGTGTATCCTCGAGTTGTAGTTTCCGAATCTGGTAAGTCTACATGTTTGCGAAGAACAAAACCATAAATTCTCTATGAAACCGAGCACAACTCAGGTCTATCATCATCTATGTACAATTTACTACCTAATGAGTTGTGCCTAGAGTTACCAACCGTATGTGTTATTTTTGATGTGATTTCAAGCGTCCTCCTACGTTTCAGAAAATTCACCCTTCTGTCCTTCTCCTCTTTTCAGGTTTCCGGAATTATTTTTCTTTTTTTCTGGAGGAAATTTTTTTTCTACTTTGATATACAGATTTCTTCAATGATATGAGTGCTTTTTTGTGTTTTTCCCCCACATGCATTCACCAATAACCGGCTAAATTCTCAGAATTGTTTCTGCTTTTTTAGCAGTTCTGTTTTAGATGTGGGAAAAATTATTTTGGCAGATGCGAAAATGTGTGTGACAGCAGAAAGGAAACAAGTGAGTTCTATGAATTTGTTCGATTTATTTAGTCTGTGGATCAGGGCGCCATCTATTGTGGATGTTTATGGATAAGGGCGCCATCTATTGTGGAAATTGGGATAAGTGACGTCACAAAGGGAGAGTGTGCGAAGGCGTCCTCCTTTCTCAGTTTTCGGATCTGGTAACCCTATTTGTGCCGGAAGTGCAAGTGTGTGTACGTAACAGTCTGAGTGCGTATAGTGTCTCATTTTTGAGTGCCGCCATCTATATTTCAGAAGTGGATGAAGTGTAATGTTTGAATGTTTGTAGATCAGCTCGCATTCACGCCTCGAAGTTGGGGATCATAAAAAAACCAACTTCAGCCAACCACCACTGTAGTGACTGTGGGGTTCGAACCCGGGTTCTCGCGATGCGCGTCCGACCACAAACCCATAAACTGTTTAAAACGACTGTGGCGCCATCTGTAAACCAAAGGTGCAACTAATTCCTCAAACCGGATCATTTGGCACATTAAACTAACTTAACGGCCTGCCCATTAAACGAACTACATGTCTTTCTGTCTATCAGTGTTTCAAAGTTATGTCATTCCGAAGATACGGTGGAAGGGGGGTCTTTTCTGTGAAACCTTGTACTTATCTAACCGTTATAGATATTCTGATTAAATTATTTCATGGAGATTTTATTGCGCAATTCTTTTAAGATACAAACGAAAGACGTCATCATAGCAAAGAAATATGTACTAAAAATAAATTCGGCGGATCATTACGAAATTCCGCTTCGATTTCGCAACGGAGCCGAGACAGTGTGAGGACATTAGATAATGAGCACCTCGTTATTCAGGTGAGCTCTGGATGCGTCGGTAGTGATATGTGACGTCGTACCTTGGATCACGATAATTCTAATCGCTTTCGGTCAGGAGATAAGTGATTGATTTTACGACCTCCTAATCAATAGATCGCACGTTTGTCGTCTTTTTTCTTCGGCATTCAAGATTGCATTGTGTCAACTAGACGGTCGTATTGTTGGATAGGGAGGGGATGAGTCTTAGAGCCCGAAATGTCTGACATGTTTCATCGAAAGATTCGTTTTATTTGAATTTGGAAGATTAAAAATATAACCCAGATGTGAAAATGTGTGTGACAGCAGAAAGGAAACAAGTGAGTTCTATGAATTTGTTCGATTTATTTAGTCTGTGGATCGCGATTCCTGAGTTGGTTACCAATAACTTGGTCATGTGAGTCGGACCTCCCCTCCCCCACACCCCCATCTACTAAATTTTGTCTGATTGTCCTGTATTGTGAACAAGGTACAAGTAGTAGGACATATACAATCAGTAGGACATAGTATTGTGCCAAATCGTGTAGGACAGTGGTTTTTAACCGGGGATCCAAGGGCGTAGCGAGGGGTGGGGGGACTTGGGGGTCTGGTCCCCCCCCCCCGAAATGTGAGAAAATGACCGAAAAAAGGGAAAAAGATGGCCAAATCCATTGTTCTGTCACTTTGGTCCCCCCCCCCCAAAATGAAAGTGGTCCCCCCCCCCCGAACGAAATTTCTGGCTACGCCACTGCGGGGATCTATGGGGGGGGGGTTCCAGAGGGGATTTCGTGAGCTTCGATGAGAAAACAATCTATTGTTTTTACATTATCAAGTGCTGAGTATTATTCTGTAAAGGCGTCAGTGATCTTACCTCATTGGAAAAAGAGGGGAGTCCCCTGAGTTTCGTCTTACCAGAGAGGAAGGCGGGAAAAGTTTGAGGAATGAGTGGTCAGTAAAATTAGACTAAATTGGGAGAAAGGCTAAATTTGGAGGTTGCCAAACCGTCGGTCCACCTCTGTTTACAGAGCGAGAGGCTAGGTCAATGATTACCCGATAGAGTGGCCTAAATGATGCGTAAGCATGGAGTCACCAAAAGGTGAATTAGGTCAGTGAGTGACCTAGAGGGTGTGCAGACACGTGAATGACCTAGAGAGTGTGCAAGCATGAGGATGACCTATAGAGAGTGACCAAAACAGTGTGCAAGCATGTGGGTCACAAAAACAGTGTGCAAGCATGTGAGTGATCACAACAGTGACCTAGAAAATTTTCAAGCACGTGAACTACAGCAAGAATGACCTAGATAGTGTGAAAGCGTGTGAGTGATTAAAACAGTGTGTGCAAGCATATGAATGACCGAAACAGTGTGTGCAAGCATGTGAATGACCGAAACAGTGTGTGCAAGCATGTGAATGACCGAAACAGTGTGTGCAAGCATGTGAATGACCGAAACAGTGTGTGCAAGCATGGGATTAACCAAAAAAAGGACCAAGGGAGTTTGGAAGTATGCAGGAAAACCAAAGGAGTAGCTTAGAGAGTGGAATTACGTGAGCGGCCAAATAGCGTGACTTTAAGACTATCTGCAGATCATGGGTGGATAGCCCCGATGGTGCCAAACTCGGAGGAGCGGCAAATTTGAGGAATGAGTGGCCAAAATAAATGAACTTAAATGAGAGAAGGGCGGCAAAAAACCATAAATCCGTCTCTGCGTCATGCTGGTAGAAAGGGACCGTCGAACACAAATGGTTAGGAGCCCTTGGTGTAGCGGTCGATGAGGGTCTTTCGGTTCCCGTCAGTGTCTGAGACTTTTACGTGTCACCCCATGACCTATTTCTATCAGGGTAACGCTTGGAAGAAAAGACCTATCACTGAACAGTTTTGAAAATTCGCGTAAGTTCTTACGCTTCCCAAGGAAAGCATGCATCACATTTTGACGACCCTTATTGTAAGATAAAGTTTCAGTTGGTTTCCTGCCCATGTTTGTACAATATAATGTTGGTCTCGGAGTACCTTCCACATTTTCAGTTCTCCTGGCCAGGGATTTCCTCTTGACTATAGACCAGAGTTTTCGAAACTACTTTTTTTTTTTTGCCCATGGCTCCCTCTGGACCATATTTGACACCCCTAATTTGCCGCAACACGCACTTTTAGAAACACTAACCTACGCAAACAGATGCATCGAATAGATACATGTGTACCTTGTATTTTAGAACACTTGATTCCCTCTCCTCGAGAAGGAGTGTGATAATATCCCATAATAACATTGGGCAAGCAAGCGGTGGATATCAATCGGAGTTGCCCGAAACTCACTTTCATAGTGACGGAATGGGTGTGAAATGGTAACAAATAGTGAAAGATGGGGCGTACGATGGCAACACTCGAGATTAGTTTCGCCAGTTGCGTATCGTGATTGATCACTTAGACCTGTGACATTCCGTAAAATATAGAAGCAAGGGGAAAAAAATCTGCACAAATAAAAAGTAGAAAAATCCCAAAGTGTATGTGTGTGTCTCAATGGTGTAAAAAAAGTCATTTCCTGCGCCACATGCCTTTGAAACGACGACTGGCGTACGAACACCTGAAGATGATACATCACGTCTTGTACGCAATCGATTTACGGCTGTGTAATTGCTTTTTTTTTCCCCCCTTTTCCTTCGTATTCTGTACTTCGATACCCCCGCCATCTTTTCTCTCCTTCCATTAATTTTCCTTCTATAGTCTTCTAGAAGAAAAAAAAACCAGTTTCTACTTCGTTTAAGAAAGAAAATTTCGAAACTTGGAGAAGATTCTCCTTTCACCATCATTTGAGCAGTTACAGGCTGTTTGGTAGAGGGCGCTGCTTCACCACGGAATCTTTTCCACGGTAAAGAAACTAACCAACCTACCTACCTGCGTAATTGTTTGTGACGCAACCGCATTCCTTGTTAACATAATCATTCCTCTTCTCTCTCTCGTCTCCATCTTATTCTTCTGATTAGGAAGAAACACGAAAAAGGAGAAATATTTCATTCACATCAAAACCAGTTACTTATACACTGAAACCCCCCTCGCTCGTCTTTTTTACGTCATTGAAGATTCTTTCTTGATTGGTGGAAACACCCTAGGACTAGGGTTTCTTGTCAGCCCTACGGCCCATCTTGTTACTAGTATAAATTTGCTGAATATTTCACGAGTATTTTCTCCCACCCCTGTGGTTCAGCCTTTTCAATGATTTAATGTAACTCAACGGATTTAAAACCAATGAAAACTCGATTGAACTGATCAGTTACGTCTTAGAGTTTTTTGTAATTGAATATACCATAGTTTCTTTGTTTCGGATTTATTTGATTTGTTATGATCTTGGGTCTTAGAAGGAATTTCTGAAACAGTAAGTATCAAGTTTATAAGAGTCATGTATGGAGTAACGAACCCTTCGGACCAGTGCTTCTTAAATTTTTGTGGCCCATGGCTCCCCAGAATATTCCAGTAGACATTCTGTGTAAATAAAAAAACCACCTCAAAGCACTGAGACCAAGGAAGACATCAATATCACGACTTAATTAGGTTAATAAAGCCTGTTCAAGCTGACACCTATTTCGTCAGCTTGGACAGGCTTTATTAACCTCAGTCGTGACAAAACTTTTAACACTTTGCAACAGATGGCTCCCCAATTCGCATCCAAAGACCAATCAGGCGCAGCAAATACAAAGACGAACTCTTCGGACGACCAGACGTAAACATCCCCCCTCCACAACTCATTCGTGTGAATTCTGACCACGAGGTCCTGATGACGGCTCTCCATTGAAGAGCTGAAACGCGTCGACCATTCGACCAATTGAATTTATTTGTCTTAAAAACGTGGCAATTTTTGTATAAAGAATACTTATGGTTGTCTTATTCTAAGTATGGATAGCTTCTCGATTTATCCCAACATGTTTATCGTATTCAATGTGCAATTCAATAAAGATAATAGTTCAAATTAACTTCGTTGAAAATACGTGAAAAAACGGGACATTTTCGGTTAAAATGTCTGGATGGCCAAAATTATGCGGAGTTACGGGAATGTCCCGGGAAATGCGAAGCGGTATGGGGTATTAATTATGGGTAACGGCTACTTCAAAACTTTGTCAGAGCTGGGCAAATGCCCTAAATGGACGAAAAACCGTCGGGCAACAATGGTTCCTGGGCCCCCACAGTCACTTTCGGAATATTTACTTTGGTTACCGTGGTTCCCTACTTTGGTTTCAGACATGCATATGCCTTTACAATGGTTTGTAACTTCTTTAATGCTGCTAGTATTATAGTTTTATGTTTTGTAAGCATGCATTGATTTTTATATTTCTTGCTTGTTGGGAGTTTTAAAATCCATCCCAATTGAACCCCACACTCTTAAGTTACCTTTGCTTTTGTAACAGCCGTAATAATTATTTATCTTTTCAATGACTAAATACTGAAGAAATGAAAGAAAGATTATATATAAAAAAATCTATAAACACCTGGCTGAACATCTTCAGATCCGAAACTCTTCAGAAAAGAATGATCTGAAAGAAAGAAAAAAAATCACTCTCATTGAAAGAGTTCTATCATTATTCCGCTAGAGGGCACTTTCCGGTTTTTTTTGTGGTTAGTTACTCGTAGGCAGCCATTGAAGGGGCACTTGAGGTGATGTGTGTATGTAAGATTCTTCTTTCCAGATGATACTGAATAAAGAAGTAAAGAAATTGTGGGCGTCAATCAATTTTATTGTTGCGATGATGTCGTTTCCTGTGCTTCTATTATTATTATTCTTTTATCGGGAGGATGGCGGGGATGTGCTTTACTTTTCTATTATGCGTACGTATATTCTTTCAATTCCCCTTTACGCCCTTGTTTGGTATTTAACGAGGATTTTTTTTTTTTTTACTCTTTTCAAGTGGTTTGTTCTTGTGGCTTCTGTATTCTCTCATTTTTTTCGATCTTTTCATCGTGTGCTACGGGGTTTTTTTTTTCAAATTTCCTGTTGAACGGCTTTGACACGGGTAGAAAAATATAAGACACCATCTGTTTCGGACTAGTCTTCAGTTAATTTTACCCCTATTCAAGATTGGGGGAGATATATTTTCAAAGAAGACATAAAAATATCAAGATCGTCCGTTGTACCAAATAACAAAGTGGAACCTCCCATACCGAACTCCCCATTAGCCGACACCTCCCATTAAAGGACACTTTTTAAAATTACATCGACGGGTTTTAGAGTATTTTACTGTCTGTTAAAACGGACACTCTTCGTTAGCGGCCAAGACTTTTGGTCCCACAACTGACCATTATCGGGAGATTCTACTGGAATCTAATACTAAACTTGGTGGTAGAACTTGAAGTAATATTGTTTTTAGCGTCGTATGTTCAAGAAAGCTGAAATGAAGTTTGCGTTTTGAATTTAATTGTGATAAACGATTAGAAATTATTTGAGAACTTCGAAAGAATTAGTTTATTCATCTCAGAATATCTCTTGGAAACAAAATTCTGATAAATGAGTTCACGATTTTTGAGAGGTATTCCGATAAATGAGTATGTGAATTAATTACTTTGAGTGATTCTGATGAACTACGGTTGTTAAATTCTTAAAAAAAACATCCTAATAAAGATGTCCATCTTCCTTGTGAGAAACTAATGAATGAGCTCAATTCTTGAAGAAAATTATGATAAAATTGATCGAATTCAATCATCGAGAAAATTCCTTTTAAACAAATTCAATTATTGATGAAAGTTATTTTTAACCAGTTCCTTTCTTGAGCAAAGTCGAAACAAATGTATTGCATTTTTGAAAGAAATTCTGATGAATGGGTGAATTCAGTCCTTGAGATAAATTCAAATAAATGAGCTCAATCATTGAGAAAAGTTCTTTTAAACAAGTTAATTTCTTGAGGAAAGTTAGGAGAAATTCTAATGAATGAGTGTTCAATTGTTGAGAAAAATTCCGATACATGAGTAATTATATAATAATGATACGAGTTATTTTGCGCGATTCTGATAAACTACGGTTATATTCTTGAAGACAATCGTGGTGAATAAGTCCATCTTTCGTACGAGAAACAAATAAATGAACTTGAGAATCAAAGAGAGAGCGAGAGAGAGTCCAATTCCAGAGAGAAATTACGATAAATAAGTTCAATCATTGAGAAAAGTTCTGTTAAACAAGTTAATTTCTTGAGAAAAGTTGTAATGAATGAATTGAATTATTGGGAAAAATTCAGATGTATGAGTTGAATTCTTTATAGAAATTCTGATTAGTTTAATATTTGGAAGAAATTCTGATGAGTTGCATTCATGAAAGAAATAGAAATGAAACTTTCTGTTGAATTTTTTCAAATTCTCAAGAAAAAATTTGATAAAAGAGTAACACTGGAGAAAACTTCTGGTGAATACTGTAAATTCAGTTCTTGAAAGAAAATATATGAATATCGGCAAAATCTCTAAAAGATAATCTGTTATAATATATACGTAAATTTTTGTCTTATACAGATGGTGAAACGTGCTGATGCTGGCAGGGAGGAATCAGACCTGGACCGTATTCAGGATCTTTTTCCCAGCGATAGCTTGCGGCTTCATGAAAGAGATCCGCTGTCTCCGGTAAGTGTGTGTGAAACTACAGTATCTTATTTATTTTCCTTATTTCGCTAATGGGCTGCAATAGTGCCACAGGAGGCGAATGACTAACCATTTGATGGTAAAATGTTGAATTATTCAACGTGCCACTGTTGCGTGCCGGGACGAAGATTATTTTAAAAATGATTGGCTGATTATATTCCTGAAAATTGAAATTATGATAAAAATTGAATTTCTCCATTCAAAAATTCGGATAATACCTCTCATATGGTTTTGCTGCTTGTAGGCCACGCGAATTTTGCTGCCCTTCCCTTATTCTAATCTAATTTACTTGACTAGTTTTTCTCGAATTCGCCACCCTATGCTATAACCCGATTGGACTCCCTCTACTCCTGCAAGTATACCAGTGTTTCTTATACCGTGTTTGTTTATTATTCGGATAGCAATTTTCGTTATCGCAAAGCTCTATTTTGCTCTGCATTTAATAAGCGATTTCTTATTGTTGTTTTATGGTCACATAGTTTATTTTCGTATGCCTACTCATCCGTTAACCCTATCTACTATTTTTTTTTTATTGGTGCTATTATTATTACTACGCATACGGAATTGCAAAAAGATTTTTTTTTTTCTGTATATATTCTGATGGAAAACAAAAATAGCGTTTTGTAATTAAGGGTTTAAGCTCGATTCTGGTAATTGTTTCCCGTTTTTTTGGGTTTTTTTTGCGAATCTCGGTGACAAAATTAGTTTTTTACTGTCCACACACTTCCATTTTAGATCGAGTAGAGGAAATAGACTTATTTACGGCAATACTACTGGGTAAAATACGGGGTGCTCCATAAATTCGTATATAGTTTGAAAATTCGTAAAAATCGAAGGAAATGGTATATTTGAATATCGTGTTTTTGTGTGCGAAAAAGTTTTTCCTCACGAAGGGGGATTTTTATTAATATAGAAAAAGTTCAGATTTTCGTTGACAGAGGGCGCTGGGGCAAGACTGATTGAACCAGAAACTTCCTTAATATCCCTTTTGTGTCCTAAATGTTCGTAAAGCTTCAGCCGGTGATTCATGGGCTGAGGTAAAACCGCTTCACCAACAGTGCCTTTCTTTGTCCACCAATGTCAACATCACGATGAAAACCTCATATAAGTGCCAGTAACAGGAATGTTCTGCATTTTATAGGACTCTGGTTTGCATATTTCCAGTGATTTGATTTCACGGAGAGTATTCTATTGGCAAAAATTAGAACTAAATCCCTTTACGTGTAAAAAGAAATCACCATTCGTGAAAATAAATTTTTTGCAAATCACATTCAAATATGCGATTTGCTTCAATTTTTATGAATTTTAAACTATTTGCAAATTTGTGGGACACCCTGTAAATTATTTTGATAAAAGTACTAATTTATTAATTTATTTTATAAAAATAACATTCATCTTTAACGTGAAACAGGTTTTCTTTGTTATGTGAAGTACGGTATTTGTGTTGGTTTTCATAATTTATTTTATTTCATTTTTTTCATTTCTTTTATCTTCAGCGTAAAGGTCTGATGAGGTCTAAATCCTCTGCCGCAGCCAAAATCCAAAAGAACTTATCCACTAAAGCCAAATCGCCAAATGGTGACATGTAAGTGTTCATAATGTCAAATATGCGTTTATGCAAGTACATAGGGATCAGGATTTTAGTTTCTTCTCTAAGCACCAATGTTGTTCTCGTTGTGAAATAACTATACTATGAGCAAATGTCTTTTGACAGTAATGCCGGTAAAAAAAAAATTGTTGACAATGATGTCTAAAAAAATTGACAATGTCTTAAAGAGATATCGGGAAAAAAGTTCCTTGCGAATGATGTCGGCAAAAATTTCTTTCATAATGATGTCAGCAAAAATGTCTTTTTGACAACAATGAGTAAAAACGATTTTAACAATGATGTCGGTAACGATGTCTTGATAAAAATATCGGTAAAATGTTTCTCTTGAGAATGATGTCGGCAAAAATGTTTTTAGAGAATTTTACCAGCCAAAATTTCATTTGACAGAGATATCGGTAAAAATTATTCCGACTAGGATGCCGGTAACAATTTCTTAAAAAAAATATCGGCTAAAAGGAAACTTGAGAATGACGTGAGTAGAGAAATGGCCGCAAAAAATGTTTTTCGCAACGATGTCAGAAAAAAATGACATGACAAAGATATCGGGAAAAAATAATTTTGGGAATCGAAAATAATTTTGTCGGTAACAATTTATTGATTAAAATTTTTTTGCGAACGATGTCGGTAACTATTTATTGACCAAAATTTTTCTCGAGGAATTATGTCGGCGAAAATTTTTCTTAAGAATGATGCCGGCGAAAATGTCGTTCGGCATTGATATCCGAAAAATGTTACAATGACGTAACGTAGTCGTCAAAAATGTCTTTTCACTACACTGTCGTCAAAAAAGTTTTTCTCAACGATGTCAGCAAAAAATTTTAGAAACTTCGTTAATGGTAAGGCGATGATATTTCCAAAATGCTATGACTAGCAGGAAAATGTTTTCTCTCTTTTTATTTTTCAACTACTGGTCCAATTACATGTGTGTCTGGATTTGATACATCAATTCAAACTTACTAAGGCCGGTATTAAAAAATCCGGTATGATAAAATCCCTTTTACAAAACTTGAAAAATCCAGCCAATAAAACTCATAGGTTACATTCGAGCAAATGCAACCGGTGATCTTATTGGTGGAATTTTTCAAATTTTATGAAAGAGCTTTTACAAAACTTTTATCAAAGTCATTTTATAAAACTTGAAAAATTCAACCAATAAGATTATCGGTTACATTTGCTCGAATGTAACCTATGAGCTTTATTGGTTGGATTTTTTGAGCTTTATAAAAGTGATTTTTATCAAACTTTTGTAGTGTAATACCGGCCTAAGGGAACAATTTTCCGAAAGGCTTTTTCTGAGTAACATGGCCTTCTTAGAGATGTTTAAAGTAGAAAAAATTATGTCCAATAAGTCCTAGATGATTTTGATTCTAATCAACATCGTTTTGAGTTTCTGCTTCAAAGAAAATTATCATCTAATGTCTACGTCCCAATAGAAAAACAAGATACAGGGTAATAAAAATCTCAAAAACAATCATCATTACAACCAGGTCGTATCAATAATCATCCGAAGATGCCACCGATATCTAGATTTCACCATCCGTTAAATTGATATTAATTGATATTTCATTTCCAAAAATAGGTTTCTAGGAAAGATGTGTGTTCCGTTTTGAATCGAGTATTTTTTCCGAAGAACTTGTAAATAGTAAATATCTCCGAGGGATACAATTCGGGAGGAAAAGTGTCTAAACACCCATCTCTTTGGCATAAAATGCCTGAGCATGAGTTTGATCTTGATCTAAATAGAACACTGCGTATATCGATTAGTTGATAAAGTAGGAAAGAGACCGAAAAAAGAAAACGTGTAATAATAAGAATAAATGAAAACTTGTTCTAGTTCCGATGGCTAGGAGAAATGTTCGATAGACACCTGTCTGGGTGCTAGAAAGTTCTAGTTCAAGTTCATTGATGGATTTGCCCCCGCAAGATACGTATTTTTCTCAGAAAATGACCCCCGTGAAATTCAAGGGAAAAAAAAAGGAGTTAGTATATCTTAATGTTATGGGTTTTTGGCACACTGACCCACATCAAGGCAGCGTTAGGTTGTCCATTTACCCCGATGTTATTGAAATGTGTTACGATATTTCACTTTTTTTGAAGGGATGGGCGGAAAGAAAAATATAGTAAGTATATATATAACATTATGGCTTTTATTTGATGGGCTTGGAGAAGTTCCCTTTCCATCATCCATTCTCCTTATCATCGTGGTTATTGGAAATTCAATCTATTTCTTGCGGCCCTTTCCTTCCTTGTTCCGTTCAATGAGTGATGATGGACCCCTTTCTTCCTCTCTCTCTCTCTCTCTCTGCTCAAGTTAATTTATATATACATTGTAATTATTATTTTTCCGCCATGTTTACAAACATCGGTTTATTGGTCATGTCGGTCTAATTACGATTTTTTTTTATTCTCGGGGCCATTTATTAGCTTTCATTTCTATGATTTGGGTTATGGCCCGTTTTTTTGTGTGTGTGTGTGTGTGTGTATTTATGGAGGTTGATGCTTGTGGGAAGTTGTGGGCGTGGGATGATGGACCCAGTCTTGTTAGGTTGTATGATAAGGAAAACTCGGTATACTTCATTATCTTTGACCTTACGGGGGGGTTGTTGAAATGTATACGATGGATCTTTGTACCCTTTGCCCCGGGGATGGTAATTACTGCCTTAGATCTGAGCTGTTTCGGATTTTATTTTATTCTACCTTTTAGTCTATCGGGCGGTATTTTGCGTGGAGTTTTCAGCAGGGTCTGCTTCTAAACAGACGCCTTCTCCCCTCTACTAGAATATTTTAGGTCGCAAATTTAATGTCATTTAATTTTCTGATAATCAGCATGTGACAAAGTTAAAGCGATATTTAAAAAAAAAAAAATCTGTCGTGTTGAAATATGGGTTATCCCTAACTTCAACCGTATCGTTAGTAGCTAGCGGTTCAATTATATCGACCGTTTATTGGTTCGAAACGGCAACAACGTACAGAAATGTTTGTGAATATGTTTGGAGGGAGGAGTAAACACCTTCTAGCCTCCTTCATGCTCTTGTAGGCTGATAACGATAACTCTTACAGGGTAAAAAATAATTTTGGTCAAACCTTAGCTTCCGAACGTGCAAAAAAAAAATTTCGGAAGTGAAACTGATAACAGTATCCGAAGTCTTGATAACTATGATGGAATTTTTTCCTATTTTATGATATTGGTCCGTCCCGTTGTTCGGAAAAGATAACAATATCCGAATGATAACATTATCCGTGATTTTAATAAGCGGCTTTGGATGTATCTCAAAGCATAGAATTTTGAGTTGTTGCCTTTTTGAACTGGCCGTCACAGGTTCCGGTGCGTGAGGCTGTAGTGCCGAAAGGCTTCGGTAGTTAGGCCTGGATTACGATATAATTTTTTTATAGAAGCTCTTTTATAAAACTTCAAAAATACAATGAATAATCTTATCGGTTACATTCGAGCGAATCAAATGTAACCGATATGCTTATTTGGTTGGTTTTTTTTTTTTTAAGTTTTGTTAAAGATCTTTTATCAAACTTTGCGTATATACGCCTAGGTGCTAAATGTTTCTGATTCGTCAGGAAGACTTCCGATTTTTTAACCTAATCACAATCATCCGATCAGAAATCAGATTTTTCCATATGTTTTTATAGAAATTCCGAAAAAACCCGAAATTGTTTGCTCCTCAGAAATTGAAAATCTCTAAGGAAAATCCCTCAATCCTTGCAAAGTGGCCATATTTATTGGTCACCGGAATGTGCTGGTAAAAAAAATACGGGGAAATTGCCAAAATTGTCGCCAAATATGATACCAAAACTGAACAAAGTTCCTAATTTATTGCTTACATATTCAAAAAAGAAGTTGCCAATGGCAGTAGATGAAGTGCTACTGCTAATCACTGTGAATTATAATGAATTTCACAAAAAAGAAAAACATGATAATAAATATGTGAGAAGATTATTCATAGTCATAATAACCAGCTTAATAGCAGTGGAAAATAAAAATTCAAGTCGGGCTCTTTGACAATACGGGAAGAAACAGGACAATTTTTTTTTTAAAGAGTCTTGATTGCCAAAATCACAGGAAAATACGGGAAAAATGGGTCGTATGGTCACCTCGAGAAATTCCAAATTTCCCTTTTATTTGTATCGCGTTTTCTTCCTCAGCAAAATTTTTTCTTCACGTGGTAAACTGCGGATTTTTCAAATCTGGTAATTGACACCCATGCGTACGTCTACGGGTCCCGTCCAATTTCAAAGTCTAATAACGAGCATTTAACCGCATGCCGAAAAGAAACCTTAAATGCTTGTTATTTCATCAAGGAAATCGTATCAAGACTTTCAAAATCCGAAGGTTGTCTCGGAATTTATTACTGATGAATGAAGAAAATGAACGAAACACTCATTTCACTACTACGCAGCATTGCAGAATCGCTTGGAAATGTTTCGATCGCTCATTTCTTCTTTTGTTTTTACACTAATGAACACGAATCGTTTCGACATCTTCTACCCTAAGGACTTGTTTACGAGTCTTAATAAGACAACATCTTTCGTGAGCAGAAAATATTAGAGACGACGACGGTGGCAACATCTCCAAACGCCTTCGCAAACCGAAAATATGTTCAAAGTCACGACGAGAACCCCCCTTTCTTTTCGATGTTTCTTGAGAATGTATATTGCATAAGATCCAAACACAGAAACGTCACATTCTCCTTTGCTTTCTTAATAGACGTTTCCTTTCCTTTTAGCATTGACAAACACCTGCTGTTGTAATGAAAAAGTTTTTCTTTTTTTCTTCATTATTTTTCTAGTGTTAGGAAAAAAACCGCACAAAAATGTCCGTGTAGGAATTCCTAGATTGTATTGAATCCGTTGCGCATGCGTTATGTGCGAGTAAACACGTGTTTTCAAGGATAACTACCTTCGAAATTTTTCTACCTTTCTCTCTCGCGCTCTTTGATAAATGCGCAAAAAAAATGTAAGTGTGAATTATAAGCATGAAAATTTCATGCCATTTCCTTTCGTTCTCTTTTGGGTACGTGCTCACAAGTAGACTCTCAATAATTCGCTAGTCCGGCCCGTCCAGTAAGGGGGGTCATTCAAGTATTACGTCAGCATCGGGGGGGGGGGGTTTCGGATTTTCTGACTTTTGATGACAAGGGGGGAGGGAGGGGTTGAAGGCTTCCTACGTCATCAACCACCCCTTTTTGAAGATATGAACCATTCTAAGCTGCTGACGGGGGGGGGGGTGTCAGTGTTTTGCTGACAAGGGGGGTGGGGGGGGGGGTCAAAAATGGCTGAAAATCTGCTTACGTAATACTTGAATGGGCCCCTAATCCGGCGTTTCGAATGGCGATGAACATATCCCTCGATGTCTGTGAGCAGAAGTTTATATTATTTGATTTTTTTAGTTGGCTTCCAGTAATCCGGCGATCTTGATAATCCGGCACACTCTGGTCTAATTGGCGAAAGTCAAGTTTGCAGCGAGAGAAGATACAGACAAAATTCTGATAAATGAGTTAAAACAATTAAATTTGAACTTTCCTTTTATTGAATTACGATAAGGTTAAAAAAAATTTTCAAAAAATTACGTTTATCGAGTTAGAGTAAGTCTAATGTGAATTCAGTTTTTGAGGAAAAAATCTGAGATGAGTGAGTTCACAATTCTTTAGAGTAATTCTGATTTTTAAAAAAAAGTCAATTATTGAGAGAATTAATTGTCGCGCAAAGTTCTGATAAATGAATGAAAATACTTGAAATAAATTCAGTTAAAATTCATCGGGATTTAAATTTGAACGAGCTAAATTCTTGAAGGGAATCACATGTTGAGTGAGTTGAATTCCTGAAATAAATCCTGATGAGCCAGACAGAGAGAGGACCATGATCTGGTCTGGTCTGGTGCTGAGTCATGAGTTCTTGAAATACTAAGTTCTGATGAGTGCGTTGAATTCTATAATTAAATTCTGATGAGGGAGTGGGTTGAATTCTATAATTAAATTCTGATGAGGGAGTGGGTTGAATTCTATAATTAAATTCTGATGAGGGAGTGAGTTGAATTCTATAATTAAATTCTGATGAGTGGGTAGATTTTTTCTAGAATTAAATTATGATGAGTCAGGTGAGTTCTTGAAATCAATTCTGATGAGTCAGATGAGTTCTTGAAATAAATTCTGATGAGTCAGATGAGTTCTTGAAATAAATTCTGACGAGTCAGATGAGTTCTTGAAATAAATTCTGATGAGTGAGGTGAATACTGTATTCTAGAATTAAATTCTAATGGGTGAGTTGAATTCTACAATTAAATTCTGATGAGTCAGATGAGTTCTATAATTAAATTCTGATGAGTCAGATGAGTTCTTGAAATAATTCTGATGAGTGAGTTGAATTCTTTTGAGATTCACAAATTCTCATAAATGAGTTCAATCTTTTTTAGTAAATTCTGAGAAATGAGTTGAATTTTTTTGAAAGAAATTCTAATTAATTCAAATTCTTTATAGGAATTTTGATGGTGGATACTGTATAAGTTCAGTTCTTGAGGAAAAACATCTTAAAAATGTCGACATCTCCAAAAGATAATATACGTAAATCGCACAAATGTCCGAGTATGTTATCTTAGATTGAATCCACTGCGCATGCGTTATGTGCGAGTAAACACGAGTTTTCAAGGATAACAACCTTCGAAATATTTCTACCTTTCTCTCTCGCTCTTTGATAAATGCACAAAAAATGTAAGTGTGAATTATAAACATGAAAATTTCGTGCCTTTCTCTTGTGTTTCGGTTTAAAAGAAGCTGCAGAGGAAAACAGAAGCGAACCGTAGAAAGCGTGTCAAGCCAAGTCCGAAATTGGGACTTCCGTGGCTCGCTGTTGGTAGTGAATTGTGTGTAGTTTACTGTTTATGTATTGCATGTGTATTACGGGCAGAAAATGCGTTATACTGTATGTAATTTTTCTTTTCACCGCCGTGGGGTGCTGCTGTTGTCCCAGTTGCGAGAGAGAGGAACAGGAAAGCCACTTGTCCTCGAATCTCTTCTCTATTAATGGCAGAGAAAAGCTGTTCGATGAAATAACGTATCGTCACCGCCCTTTTATAGGTTTTTTCCCGATATTGAAATGTTATCGCCGGACGTGACTTTGAATATAAAATTACACCGCAGGTCCCGCTTAAAACGTTTCGTAAATACCGTCATGAGAGGAAAAAACGTAATAAGTGGGACAATGCTTTAAACGGGAAATCTCAATGAGTGTTAATTAGTAAAAGTTGGGAACACCGAAAATACGTCGTACTAAGTGGGAAAACAATCAAAGAGGGAACGTTATAAACGGGATTCACGGTAGTTTCCCGAATAGTACGATTCAAATGTACTGTATACATAGGCGTACGCAGAATTTTCTCGAGGGGGGTTTCAGATTTTTTTCCTTATGGGGGGGGGGTATGTTTTTTCCTGCTAAATAACACTATAATCTTGGCTCAAGGGGGATTAGAACCCCAAAACCCCCTTTGCGTACGCCAATGATTGTATACACAAGATAATTTATAAATGTATTGTATACATTCGACACCAGTTATTAAGATAATGTTATCATTCGGGTATTGTTATCACTTTTCCAAAGAATGGAATGGACCAATATCGTTAGTATTCGGATAATATCTTTCTTCCGTCGATTTTTTTTTTTTTTTTGTGTGCATTCTGAAGCTAATGTTTAACCACACTTATTTTTTCCCCCCGTAAGTTATCGTTATCAGCTGTGTCTCGGAAGGCTCGATAACCTGCAGTATTCGGTGTGTTATTGCGAAACATCTGCCGTATCTTTCTTGTCCTCCCGAAACAATCGTAGCATTCGGCATTTGTTAAAGGTACAGCCTGTAAACAATCGGCATTTCTTGAAGGTAGAATCTGTAGCATTTGACATTTCCTGGAGGTACGGCCTGTGTAGCATTCTGCATCTCTTCAAGGTAGGACCTGTAGCACTCGGCATTTTCTAAAGGTATAGCCTGTGTCATTCGACGTATCCCAGCTAAACACTCGCGGCATTCGTCACAGCCTAGGGGGCCGTTCAAGTATTACGTCGTGTCGTCATCGATGGGGGTGGGGGGTTTCCGATTTGCTGACTTTTGATGACAAGGGGGGGGAATTTGGATAATGCTTACGTCATCAACCACCGTTTATGAAAATATGAGTTGGATTCAGAGGGGCAGAGCTGATGACAAAATTTTGCACACCTGGGGGGGGGGGGGGTCAGCGTTTCGCTGACTTTTGCTGACAAGGGGGGGAGGGGGTCAAAAATGGCTAAAAATTTGCTTACTTAATAATTGAACGGCCCCTAGCTAAAAATCCAGTTGCATTCGGTATATCCTAGCTAAAAATATGTTGCATTCGGCAGGGCCGCAACTAGATGCTGGATCAGCCGGATCAAGCATGCAATTTGTCACCCCCTTGTAATGTTGAAGGAGCGATAAGTCGGTGAAATCGTGCCCCCTGTGTTCTGGCGCCCGGGCACCAGATCAGCTTACTCCCCCCCCCCCCCCTCAGTTGTGGCGCTAGCATTCGGTATATATTCTAGCTAAGCTAAAAATCTGTTGCATTCGGTACATACTAGCTAAGCTAAAAAATCAGTTGTATTGTGCATTTTCCCGGCATATCCGTGAGAAACACTTAAAACGTTAGGCATTGTCTCGAGAAACAGCTTTAGCATTCAGCAGTTACTTGAGCGACCTCTATAGAGAATTCCCATTTTCCTCAAGGAACTAGTGCAGCATTTGGCATTTTCTCGAGTTAACAACACATCCAAGTCAGCTGATACTTATTAATTTGAACCATTTCTATTTTTTTTTTTTTTTTTTTTTTGTAATGGTCATTCATAACAAACATGGAAAATGTAAACGCATACGCATTTTTCTAGAACGAGCAGTAAATTAATTAATTAATTTTTTTCTTTTTACGATCATTTTCTCCTAGAATTTTGTTGTGAATGATTCACTTGGGCAAGAACTTGGGGAGTTCGTGCATTTTTTCCCCCCGATTGCTCGTGAAACTTAAAGACAAGCAATAATTGCATTTTTCTCGGAAGAAAGAAAATTTGCGTAGGCGAAAAACAAAAACGGAGGAGAAACAAAAAAAACAAGTAATATTTGTAAAAGAGCCGCCGCACTCGGTTAATATGGCATTCATTTTTACGCCTGGGGTAATCGTGGAGATAGGCGTGGCAGCATTTTACAAGAATGCATTTCTTCACGTGTTTGTGTGAACGCAGTTGTGTTTCCCCCCCCCCCCACTCCTTTACCCGCTACAACGCCGTTGTTGTTGTTGTTGTTTTCATATGATTGGAATTTTTTTTTTTTAAATAATAATAATAATAATCGTAAAACAAAAAAATGAATTATAATTTGGATGTTTGGTGTTTCCCGCCTCGAATGATTTAGTAAAATATCATGTTGAAATCCGTACAAGAGAAAAAAATTGAAAAACGTGATCAGAAATATATTTTTACTCATCAGGAATTCATAACGTTAGCGAAATCAGACCTTGATTTTTTTTTCTCATTTTTCGGATATTTATCCCGTGATTATGAATTTTGATGATTTTTCCAGTTCTGGATGTTACATAATCGCCAGAAAGAAATTTCGAATACGATTTTTTTTCGTGGCTTTTTTTTTTTAGACACTTTTGAAATTTCTGGTCTGACTTGATTGATGTGCAACTATATAGGTGTTAGTAGTAGTTCAGTTTTTCTCGATTCGAGCCCATGTTGCCATTCGTGGTCTTGGGATATTCTGCTGTGGCCACTGGTGAAATGCCCACGGAAGAGGGATGGGATCTATCAAAAGTGACTAAAGCGCAGAGACGGATTCGTGAATGAGTAAGTGAATCAGTGAAGATAAGTTCATTCTAATACTCACTAGATCGCTCCCTTTATTACTCACTCACTGGGTCGTTCGATCTCTCAGACACTCACTCACTAGGTCGTTCGATCTCTCTCTCACTCACTCACTAGGTCATTCACTAACTCACTATGCCTTTCGCTCACTCATTCACTAACTCACTATGCCTTACGCTCACTCATTCACTAACTCACTATGCCTTACGCTCACTCATTCACTAACTCACTATGCCTTTCGCTCACTCATTCACTAACTCACCAGGCGTGTCACTGACTAATATCACTCTATCACTCACTCGTCACGTCACTGCTCACTCATTCACTGGCTCAGTCACTACTCACTCACCAGGTCTCTCAGCTCTCACTCACTAACTACTCTGTCACTCGTCCGGTCACTGTTCACCAGGGCCACAACAGGGGGCAGCAGGCGGGTCTAGTGCCTCGGTTGCTAGACTGGGGGGGGGGGGAGGGCAGCCAATTTAACACTTTAACTGCTATTTTTACATTGCACGGGGATGCCGAAATACGTGCTTGCCCGGGTGACAAAGTGTCTAGTTGCGGCTCTGCCGCTCGCACACTTATTTGCGCAATTATTAACTCACTCACTCACTCGTGCCAAACGTTTGAAGGTGAATTTTCCTTGCGGAGAATTGTTTATCGATGAATTTTCCATTAATCGTAACTCGGAGGTCTTGAGATCAACCTTAGCTATAAAATTTTTGTTCATTCAAAAAAAAGTTAATTGAAAGTATCTCACTTCTGAATTGGGCGGGGGAGCGGGGCTAGAATATAGCAGGGGTACACGCAGGGCCGCAACTGGATGCTTGGTCACCCGGGGCAAACGAGCATTTTGACGCTCCCTTGTAATGTTGAAGGAGAGGTTTCAGAATGAAATTTGCGCCCTCTCGGGTCCAGTACCCGGGGCACGAGACCCGCCTGCTCCCCCCTGGGTCCAGAAAATATGGGCTAAATAACGCCACTGCTCGTAAGCTTCAGAATGAGACTCGTTTCCCAGCTACGTTAGTATGAACAACAGTCCACTATATACTTAATGGTCTCCAATATGATTGACGCCTGGTCAGCTTAAAAGCAGGTGCCAGTTTGGATCAGTGGTTCTCAATTTAAGCCCCCTATGAGTTCTTGTGATCCTGGGATATTCTATGAGGGCCACAGGAGAATATCAAATGGAAGGAGAAACATGAAAGGTTACTAAAGGGCAGTTACATCTCTCTTAAGGGCTCTCTCTCTTAATCACTCTTTTGGTTGTTGGTCTCTCTTTTCGTCTCTTACATGCTTGCGCACATGACCTTACGAGATGGTCCATGTCACCTGCACAATAAGTGGCTTCTCCGACTTATCACCCTAGATTCGCCCCATTCGAAGCTGAAGATGTATGCCTTCACTATTCGAAGCTGTAGATATCTGCCTCGGAACCATTCGCAGCTGAAGATGCCTGTCTTCACTCTATTTGAAGCTGAAAATGCCTGCCTCAGCTCCATTCCCAGCTGAAGATATCTGCACCCGCTTCATTCGCATTAGAATATTCTTGCATTCACTCACGCACGGACACGGGGGGGGGGGGGAATAGGAACCCAAGAGCCAAATAATATGGGAAGATTTGTGTCCCGTAATATACGGGACGATCCAACGAACTTTCACAATTCACCCCTCCCGACATCCGTTCTGGACCCACCCCTGCATCGCCCCTCCCCCCCCCCCCCCCTCCTCTCTGGGTCAGTGTCTTGACGTTCTACGCAAGTCGACTACATACTCGATAGTAGTCTCCAATATGATTGACGCCTGGTCATAGATAGCATAGTATTAAAATTCCTTGAGTGTATGTCTCGTCTCACGTCAACTGAATGAACTCCACGGACAGCTCATTCAGCATCAAGAGACACGGACACTGATGCTCATTCTTCCGAGAACCAGACAATCCGTCCAAAAAAGGAAAGTCAACTCCTCCTCAGGCGCCAATTTTACATAGTACCCACAACAATACCACGTGGTGGGACCCATAGTATTAGCACTATATAACTTTACATGCTGGAATAATCGAAACTCAGGGGCTGGATTCTCCCCTTGTCCTTAGCGAGGTTTTTCTCCTTAAGCCCTCTGTTTGTCCTTAATAAAGGAAAGGAGAAAAAATTCCGTATTCTCCGCTCGCTTTTCCTTAAATAAGGAAAGCTTTACTTCCTTACTCAAGGACAAAGATGGCGCTAGTGGAGGAGTGAGGAGACGCTCTCCTTAAGCTTGAGGACAACTACATTTCCCGTAATGGCGGCGGCGATGCGTGCTCTAGTAGAAGATATATTCACATTCAAACAATTGTTTTCGTGTTTTTTGATGCTATTAATGCTGGATATATGCATTTAAGATGATGCAAGGAATTTAGGTTAACGAAAAATACAGTAAGGCGGCTATGTGAGGAGTTGCAGCCGAGATGACAAGACATGCTGTTGAGCGGAAGGGTAAGTTAACGTGATGAAACCGAATTTTTTTTATTTTTCGTAATATTTTTAGTCATGACATATCACTCACTTTGCATGTTAATATACATTAAATTAGTCGAAATTTTTGGGAGAAAAATCCTACTGACTGACCTCGTCATAAAATATGTGCTGATCGCAAGATGATCTATGTGTGTGTGTGTAAGAGATATATTCGTAAATAAATTCCCTTCATAAATAGGAATAGCATGTATTATAGTAATATATTATGTTTGGCCTACCGATAATGCCGCATCTTATGTTTGTCTTATTAATGCTCATTTTCGGGCCATCTTAATGAGTGGAAACAGTTGAAGGCTCTCTAAACCCTATTATGAAAATGCCAATCGTATATTTTGGATGTAAAAGTTGACATGCAAACGTGATACACACACTCGCTATGTGCAAAAGCGCTTAAAAATTCCTGCATAAAAATGTAATGCATCCTAAAAAAAACTACATCCCTACCAGTCAGACCCCACTATATATTGTTAAAAATTTATTTTTTAATTCAATGCAAAATGAGTGCCAAATTCTATATTTAATTCGCATGCTTCCCTTAATTGCTGCAGGTTCTATATGTATCATGATTTTGAATTTTTTTAATGGTTGCATATATAACATAGCTTATTAAGCACTTTATTAATGTATTGCATGAGTAATTAATTTTTATGAGTGAAACTTCAGTTTTAGTGGTATTAATGTTAATATTTTGTACTACAGAGTATGGAGAGTCTGGTGTATTCTAAAGGAAATGACAGGCAGATCTTGTATGATTTCGGCACATTTCTTTAAAGGTAAGTCTAATTTTTCTACATTTTGTTTGAAATTTTTCTGTATCTAACCATTTATAATTTTGTAACATTGAACTTACATAGGAAATAGCATTATAAAGTTAAGTGTAATTTAGTTCTTGAAATAATGTGTATTTTATTTGAGAAGCATGCATTAAGGGGACTGACTACATGTGAGGTACTTTTTCAAAAACGTTATTTTGGATGAAATGCTTGTGTTTTTAATTTGAATGTGGAATAAAACTAAGACATGTTTTTTAACATATGTAAACATAAGAAAATGTTTTTTCATTAATATTTAATAAAAACATTAACATAATAAAAGAAAATGTATATTGCCTAGAGTAATTATACATCTAAAATTAGTATAATTTCAGTATTTATGCAAAACATTGTGAAATACTACTACTTATATCAACTTGTTCTTCACACAGTATGTTGCTATAATATTGTTCTGTTCAATGAACTAAAAGTTTTGAAATATAAAAAAATGAAAAAATTTTGAGATATGGTTGTTTACGTGAAAAAAAACTTTATTTAAAAAAACTCAATATTTTAAATTCAAAATCATGTAAATCAAAAAGTTTCAAAGATATTGCTTAGATCCTAGTTCATTGCATACTCATAGCTGTACAGAACCCCTGGAAAAAATTTATATCTTCTAAAGTTTTGTAGGCATTAGGTTTGCAGCAGACAAGAATGATGTAAATCAGTTTCTCAGAAAATGCATTAAAAAAAAGTTTCACATACACTCCTAACATTCAGAATTCTCAACATTTGTATGACAGAACTTCCTTTGCTTCAAATATCTCTAATTTTGACTTTCTGCTTTTTTTTCTTCTGGTCATTTTTTGCCAGTGTTGTATGATATCTCGAACATGTCACACTCGCATCGCCCAACCCAGAGTAAATAGACGCTAGTTCATCAACTAGGATTCCTAGATTTCAAGTACAGACAATATGCCTACATAGCCAGAATTAAAACGCAGAACTGCAATAGTCCCCAAAAGCATTGTTTACAGTTCGATAAAAGTGCCCTTAGAGGCAAAATTGTCCAAATCACACTGTTGTTCTGCAGCGTACCATGCAAGCACTTTGAAACAGGGATTGTGCACAAGGGCTCATGTATGTTGGCTTTATTACATTTATGCTGTCATTAGAGGCGCCAGCAGGAGATTTATCAGTAATTTTATGTCATTCACATGCAGCTTTCTGATGCTTACACCAACTGTCGGGTCCTCTTGGACATTGCCCACTTATGCTCTTTATGACTGGATCAACAATGAAAAAATACAGCTGTAACTGCATACTACTAATAAACCACACATGCACCTCGTCCATATTCCTTTGCGGATATTATGAAGAACTGGTACATGTTGGAATGTATGTGTAGTGAAAGCTGATGTGGAGTTTGTTTCGGTGTTTATGCTTAGTGCTGCTATCTGCCCCTAGTTTTTCTAACTATGATTGAAGTGTAATGATTAAGTAATTGTATCGTTGTAGGCCTGTTGCTCTCTGTGGCGAGACTTTTTTAATGGGGAGATTGGCTCACATTTGCACCTCAAAGTTAGGAGCCACAAGAAACCAACTTCAGCCAACCACCACTGTGGCAATGGTGGGGTTCGAACCCGGGTGCTCATGATACGAGTTCGTCACTATGACCACTCGACCACCATAGATGCTGTAATTGCATATTTTTTAAATTTCCCACATTGCTACGAATAGCAATACCATAGTAATTTTGTAGTTTATTGGTTAATTTACCTTTACCACTCAATCCTTTCGTGGTTTTCTTTAGTTAACTCAAACGTGCACCAACCATCTTCTGAACATGGCCAATGCATTCCAATTTAGGAATGTTAGTTTTGTGTTAAGGAAGGAAACTGTCGGGTTCGTTTTCAATGACTGATTGCCACAATCATAATCACTGTCACTTTTATATATATTACTTGGTTTAATCATAATTTTCAACAATAAACATAATATTCACACGTCCTCCTCGTTTACAGCAAGCCTTTGAAACTACTTCCTGAGTCCACAGGAGCCACTCTCTAACTACCCAAAACACATCAAGCTTATTTTCTCTTCACCGTTGAGGGCCTTTCTCCCCACCCATGCTTTCTAATCCCATCATGCTCCTTCCCGATAGGGGGAAACCTTACAGAAACTATTTATCCACTTTCCAACACATGCCAATCATGTTAAATTCCTTAGAGAAATATGTATATGTGGTGCAGTAGTATAAGTGGGACCTTGATAACTCAACTCTCTTATAGGATCGAGAAAATTGCCCACTTAAGCAGGTGTTGAGTTAGCAAGGTTTCCATTTTATCTCACCTTCAATGATTTTTAAAAACTGTTTATGTATGTCCCTGTTTATAATTATTGTGAATAGGCATCTTTAATTAGGCAGAGAAATCATATTTGGATTGTCTGAAGATATTTTATCTCTGAATGAGCAATGCAATTGTCTAAAATAAACAAAAACTTGCTCTTTCTCATTTAAAGTGAGTTTGGTCTAGCTTTCCCAAACATCTTCTGCTCAAAAAGTTTCAGAAATCATTCACCCTACCCAAAGATGTGAGAGAATCTTTGACACATAATCAATTGTTAAATGAACATTGAAAAAAAAGTTATTGAAACACACAAGTGAGCAATTTTGTAAAATTTTTCGAACTAATCAACAAATGAACAATTTCTAGAAAGTATGCAGAAGGAAAATATGAGAGGAATGTGTGTGAAGTGCATGTATGGTTGTTAGTAGTGTTCCATCACTATGGATACATTGAAATATTATTTGTAACTATTTAAAATGTTTTTAGGTTTTTGACTTTGCTGAAGTGAGGGAGTTATAAAAAGGAAGAAATTACATTTTTCTGTTAACGACGTAGAACTCAGTGCAGATGGATTTAATCCATGAATTTCTCGAGTAAGTTGAACCTTCATTTTTAACTCTGTCATTTTTATGACACACACACACAAAGCTTACAATATTCATTAATTTATCGATTTACCCACTTCCTCCATTTCAGGTGAAAATGCTGAATGAAATGACCTTTCAGTGCTGACTTGGAAGTTGATCATCTTGTATATTCATACGTAGCACGATCATATATGTGCATGTGAAATGCTTTTAATGATACTGTATACAAGTGTCTAATAAATTTATTCATGAGCAGTAAATAGGTGTTTTCTGTTTTGTGATTACAATTTTTAATTCAAAAAAAAATCTATGGATGTTGCTTTTTTGCAGTGAATTTGACGCAAGAATCAGTTGCATAGGAAATTCACGTGTATTTTTAACAACTGGATGGAATAACATATAAAGTTAATCTATCGAAATTATAATTACAATTTATTTTTTTATTAGATGCAGCTGAAAAAACAAAGTGAACAGTTCTAAATAACCTTATTCTAATAACTTGAGTGTAAATACATTATAACAGATGTAATTACATAGTTGATAACTTGCTTGTTATGTTACAGTACAAAGTGGGTATCCTACCTAAGAAATCTCTGGTGAATACATTTCCCTGAGTGAGAGATCACACTTCTCTTGAGAATATAGTTTTTCCAACTGACCCACTGATAGTGCAAGAGCTCTAATTGTATGTAGCATTTGTTTAGGAATATGAGACATAAATCCAAATGGCTTTAACATTGACACTAAATTCATAGACTTGGAAAATGTTCAACATCCCACCCCGATGATTGAACATAACTGCTGTGTCAACCTCTAAGTGGTTGTGCTATGCAGCATGCGTTACATTTTTTTAATGAATATAATTTGGGTGTCGTTGATTCCCTTGGGTTTTTACCTAAGAGGATATATACCTCCCTTATTAATTTCCTCTTACTTCCTCTAAGGTTTTTATACCATAGATAAAACTCAGCATTGAGTTTTTAAAAAAATCCAAGTAAAACTAACAATCTCTATAGTAAAAAAATTTCTATACAAAAAAAATTGAATCTAAAAATTTAGTCACTTTCGTGGATATTTAATTTTTTTGTTACGTAATCATTTAAGACCGGGAAATTTTTGAAAACGAATGTTTGCCAAGTATCTCACCCGCAAGGGTTAAAGGGATAAGCTGGTTAAAATTTAATGGAAATAAAAAAATTATACATTTATATAATTTTTAGGAAAAAACTAATATAAGATATATAATGAAAAAACTCTGAAACTACTTATTCAAATGAAACCTAAAAATTAATACGTATAAAAGCAAACGCCAATGTACAAAAATAAAAATTAGGGAGGGGAAGAATACGCGCGAAATTAATGTAAATAAAGCAATTGTTGCCACTAATGTAGAAGAAATATTGATTTTCGATACGTATAGTAGTAGTTGTAAAATTTTTGCTTTACGTTGATTGGTCAAACGATGAGCTGAGCCGAAGAACCGAACTGAACGAACCGAAAGACCCGTTTTTTCTCCGCAACCAGTCACGTGGTCCTAAGGATAATGGTTAAGGAGAAGGGGAGAATCCATCTCGGGGAATTCTCCTTGAAGCTCTCTGTTGAGCAGCTCCTTAAGTTAAGGACAAGTGCTGAGCGAGCGTTTTCTAAGGACAAGGGGAGAATCCAGCCCCAGTATGCTCAAGATCCATGCTGTCAATTGCAGTATTTATTTATTTTTTAACCTCAGGAAGGGGGGCGAATAAACCTCAATATAGGCCTACCTTTTTTTTTATAATGCTTTCCCTGTTGGAGCCACGAGGACATTGAATGGCAAGATAACTTGTTTGTTTTGGAGCATTTTCGTAGTTCTGGGAGCCCCCCTCTGAGAGTGGTTTTCAGGTTATAGTTCGGGTGGGGGGGCGGGGTAGGCTACATACAGAGCTGATAACCTTAGGTGTGCGTTCCCGCCCTACACTATCTGTACTAGGGATCGGTCTGTCTGGGTAATGTTGATTGAATTGTTTGGGAGAGAGACATCTGATCGTCTCTTGGTAGGCACCTCGTAATAGTGCGTGTGTGCGTGTATTATAACGGTAATTTGAATGGCAGATTTATGCTCTTGATGGTCCTTCCCTACGGATTATTGCTTTTATTGCTCTTGTTTAGATGTTTTTCTGCTTCCCCTAAAATATTTTATTCTTTCTTCGGAAGACTAGAGTTACATTCTGAAAATTCCCGTGTGTTTTTTTTGGGGGGTATCCTGGTATTAATTTGTTTGATGTCTCAGCCGTATATGGCCCCATTTTTTTTTTTTTTTTTCCTTTTTCATCCGAATGCACATGAGGTAATAGATATAGATAATCTTATTTGAAGTGACTGCAAAGGGAACCGCAGTCTGTGTCTGGTTTTTATGCAGGTCTGGTGTAATCCAGTGATTCTCAAACATATCACATTCGCTGTGCTGTTGGGAAATGAGATAAGAAAGTCTGGCATATTCCGCGGTGTGTACCATTGCCCGAAATCAAACTTTATCCCCCGGGGGGGGGGGTTGCACAGGGGCAGTTTTTATGGTTTTTGCCGCGTGCGGGCTTCACGAACTTTTTGCCGCCCTTCTCCCATTCTAGTCTTTCTTGCGACCACTCGTTCTTCAAATTTGCCGCTCTAGGCTGTAGCCCGTTTAGCACCCCTCACTCCTGTAAAATACGCTTCTGCCTCTAGGTCATTCGCTTGCGCACTTTCTTGGCCACTCAATTGGTCGATTAACTGACCTATCCCTATGCTCTCTGGGACACTCTTTTGATAATTCACTTGAAAACCCAAAATCACTTTTTTTTTTGGTCGCTTACCCTCTCGGTCACACTCTTGGCCAGTCGCATGTTTTCACACCGTAAATCACTCTTCTTCTCACTGACCTGGTTCTCGCTCTCCAGTAATGCAAAGACACTGGGTTCTCATCCACAAGCTCGCGGACCTCCTTCAATCTCTCCAAGGACCCTGCGGGTTAAGAACCCCTGCTGCATTAGATATTATTTTAAAATTTCGTGTGGGAGCAGCAAATGGCTCCTAAATGGAGAAGGTTGAAGTACAAGGGTCAGAAGCAGCTCTTGGACCATGCAACCGCTAAGGAAGGGTTCTAAATCAGAATTGAAAGGGCAAAAAAAGCTCTGTCGAACAAAAAAAGCGTGGTCGGGACAACAAAAATAGGTCCCGCATCTTTTCTCGATCCGCCCTTAGCAAAGGTTTATAAATTGTAATGTGTCTCACGGGTCTTTTGCACCAATACGATGAAGTTCACAAAGCCCCCGAGCCAATAAAATAACGGCCACGAGCCCCCTTCACAAAATGGTATTCAGTGCCAAGGTAAAAACTATGAGTTAAATATTCTCTCATTCAAGCTCAAGGACCCCGGGAAATCCCTGCAAGCGCCCGAAATGTTCATGGAACACCGACAGGGGCGTAGCCAAAAATTTCGTTCGGGGGGGGGGGACCAAAGTGATAGAACAATAGATTTGTCCATCTTTTTCCCTTTTCTCAGTCATTATCTCACATTTCGGGGAAGCCAGACCCCCGATTCCTCCCCCCCCCCATTGCTACGCCATTGACTATCGACCAAGAACCCCGCCTGTAGGCAGGGCCTGTTTCTTATTAGTTCGGGCCCTGGGCAGATGGGAATTTTTTTGGGGCCTCTCATATATAAGTCTTCTTTGAGGCAGAGGCGTACGCAAGGGAAGAGGGCATGTGGGCTGTCTAAAATACAAAAAGCGATCGATTTTGGGAGGCCCTGGGAACTTGCCTCGTTTGCCCGAATGAGTAATAGCCCTGACTGTAGGGGGATCCATCAGAACCCCCTTTCCCAGAGATGAATTGTAATTTCAATATCCTAAATGTACTAGAAATTCGCTCGTGAAGAATCCTGGCCAGGAGGCTTCCGTCTTATGGGGCCCCCGCGCCAGAGGATTCGAGGTATTGATATTTTCCCACTGAGACACCTATAATTTATTTTATATTTCCAAAACCTCCTGAATTCACACGACGGCTACTAACGATAACGATACATATTGTTGTTTGATGATCCCAAGTTGTTATTTTCTTACTGGGATTATTTTCAGGTGTCTAGGAGAAAATATTATGCTCTATCACTCCTTTCTTTACCTCCGTTCCGTATTATAACACTTCTTTTTGGGAGAAGTACGCACATGAACACCACGGGGTGTTGAAGAAGGTTGTACTCCACAGGTGTCCCCACGAAGAACCCCTTTTTATTTTTCCACGCTTTTGGTCCCTTGACCCTTATATATACCAAGACAACACACAGGTGCTAATGCCGTAGGGGGTATGTATGTTCCCGGGACATCACAGCTGGGGTGTCTTTTGTGAAAACATTGAAATCGAGAAACCTACGCACGTTTCTAGCCCCGTGGAATCGTCTCCGACAATGAAGTCGACTATTAGATGATGTGCGCTTTGGAAATGAAATACAGTATCTCCAAATTGAAAGGTTCAAAATCATTGTTGTTATTTTGATTAATTGAGTGGTTTTTCTCAGTTTTTCGTTTGTTTTATTTTGCAGTATTCCTGGCAGGAACGAGACATCGACCCCGCAGAAGAGGCACCTATGGGGCGACGACAATTTTCGAGTTTTCATTATGGAAAGTCCCGTGCAATTCGCTATGGTGAGTATCTGAGCAACTCGGCAACAATGCTTTTTTTTTAAAAATCAATTCGGCAGCAATAGTTTTTTAGGAAACAAACCGCCGCAACAACATTTTTTTAGACAACAAATCACCGCAAAAACACTTTTTGAGACAACAAACCCGGCAACAATACTTTTTTCAAGTAAAAAAACTAGCAGCAATACTTTTTTTAGATTACAGAAACCCGTAACAGTGGTTTTATAGACAACCAGTGCATCAACAATGATATTTCAAATGGCCAACTCCACAAAAATACCGTTTTTAGTCTTGGACAACAAATTCGACACACACACTGTGTTTTTAGACAACCAAGTCGACAACAATACTTTTCTAGACAACCCCAATAGCACTACAATAATATTTTTAAACAGAAAGCAAAACTTTTTTGAGACAGCCAGCTCCACAACAGTCATTTTTATACAATCGGCTCAACAAAAATACTTTTTACGCAACCAACTCCGCAATGATCAACAATGAACTCGATAATGATTCGTCTTAATCAGCAGTTCAGTAATGATTCTTTCTAATAATTAACTCTGTAATGAGTCTTTTGAAAATCAGCTAGTAATGATTCTTTCTAACATTCACTTCAGTATGCACGGTAATCAGGACGTGATTTCTGCTTGAGCAAGTGAGGCATTTGCCCAGGGCTCCATGATTTTGTGGCCCCCCTAAAATCCAAACAACATATATATTCACTGAGTTACCAATTTGCTCGGTAATGATTCTTTTTAACAACCATTTAGATAATGATTCTTTCCAGCAGTCAGTTTGGTCATTCTTTCTAACTATCAACTTGGTAATGATTCTTTCCAACAATCAACTTGGTAATGATTCTTTCCAACAATCAACTTGGTAATGATTCTTTCCAACAATCAACTTGGTAATGATTCTTTCCAACAATCACTTCGGTAAGGATTCTTTTCCGGTATTATATATTTTTTCTTCGGTAATGATCAGCTCAATCATTCAATCATTCGTTGTAACAATCAACTCGGCAATGATACGTTCTAACAAACAGTTCCATAATGATTCTTTCTAACAATCACTTTGGTAATGATTCTTTCTAACAATCACTTTGGTAATGATTCTTTCTAACAATCACTTTGGTAATGATTCTTTCTAACAATCACTTTGGTAATGATTCTTTCTAACAATCACTTCGGTAATGATTTTCTCTAACAATCAACTCTGTAATAATTCTTTCCAACAATCAGTTCTGTGATGATTCTCAGTATCAATCAGCTCGGCAATAATTATTCTTCCATGGTAAAAATGTTATTTTAGACAATGACAATCACAGCGCGTTCTTCTTTCGATATAGCTTTCTCGACAATCGTGAAACAGAAACAATGGCCATCAATTGATATTGCGTTTTAAACAATTGACATATCTGTTTTAGATGACATAAACATTTATTATTAATGTGATTGAGGTATTATTGTTGTTATCTTATTTTTAAATTTTCCAGGGTGTACAGAAACAAGAGAGGCACCTGTTTCTCTTCAACGATCTTTTACTGATAGCAAAGCCGAGGTAAAAATTAATGAAAATTTAATTATTAACAATGTGTTATATAAAAATGGTATAGTAAGTATTTATATCCGTATAAGCCTGTGTTTAATTATTAGTATTATTTTGTAGGTCCGGTGGTACTTATAAGCTGAAAGACAAGGTACGTCTATGCGAAATGTGGATTTCACATTGCGTCGGGGACGTATGTGAGTTGTTTGCTTCTCCCGCAACGTCATTCGTTGTTGGTTGGCCCACGACCAATGTCGTCGTGACGTTCAGGTATGTAATTAACTCCTATGCCTACAAAATTAGCCTAAATTATAAAACAATAGCAATTCTTTAATTAAATGGGCATATTGGACACGGAGCCTGTTTTGTAGGCATGGACGAACGGGACCCAATGCGCTGAGATGACACTGGGGGGGTCCCACGATTCTGTTGAGGCGATATATCAAGCTATATCAAGTTGGAGATGTTTGCTTTATGTTGCTGCTGCTGTTTGCTTTCATTTCCTTGTCAAGGTTTACCTATTAGAGAACCCTAGTTCGTTTATTGAAGGTTTCCTCAACGCATGGCCCGCGAGTCACGTGTGGGCCTCGAATCTTTTTGCAGTGGCCCGCCAATGAAAGGGCTTCCATAGTTACAGAATATTAGAAATGCTTTTTTAAGAACCTCTATTAAAAAGTATGTTCCAGAATCGGTGAAAGAAGTGATTTTCAAACATTTCAAAACTAATGAGAGAAATAATTTTAGTATTAATAAGAAATTATTTCAGAATTATTGAAAATTATAATTTCGAAATTAGTGGGTAATTTTGTGAAATGAAAATTCATAGTTGATGAAAAATATTTACAGAATTATTATTAAAAGAAACTAATAAGAATTAATGAAATTCATCTTTAAAGAAAAATTATTTCCGCATTAATAGAAATTAGTTTTTGATGTAAAGATAGTAATTTATAGAATTAATGAAAATAGAAATTTCAGAATTAATGGAAATGCATATTGAATGAAAAAATAATTTTGAAATTGATGAAAAAATTTTGAAATTAATGAAAAAACAATTTTGAAATTGATTAAAAAAATTTTGAAATTAATGAAAAAACAATTTTGAAATTGATGAAAAAATTTTGAAATTAATGAAAAAACAATTTTGAAATTAATGAAAAAAACAATTTTGAAATTAATGAAAAAACAATTTCAGAATCTGAATGAAAATTCGTATTCAATGAAATAATTTCAGAATTTTCAATGGAAATCGTATTCAATGAAAAAAGGTTTCAGAATTGATGAAAATTCATATTTGATGAAAAACAATTTCAGAATTTATGAAAAAGTTATTTCAAAATTAATAAAAGAGCAATCTCAAAATTAATGAAAAAGGAATCTCAAAATTAATGAAAAAGGAATCTCAAAATTAATGAAAAAGCAATCTTAAAATAAATGAAAATTCATATTCAATGAAAAAAATAATTTCAGAATTCTCAGAGGAAATCTATATTCCAGGGGTTATATTCCTAACTTTGCGCCTCCAACCTTTGTCAGGGTCACCGCTCCTCGGTGCCCCTGACAAAGGTTTTTCGAAAATATTCTTAAACATCTCTGGGGAGCCGGTGGAGCTCGCGGATAAGCATTGAATATGGGAAAGGGGCGCCTCAGGTGGAAAAAGTTTGAGAACTCCTTGCATATTCAATGAAAAAATAATTTCAGAATAATGAAAATTCATATTCAATGAAAAAAATATCAGAATAAATAAATTTCTCATTATCTAGTGCATTTTCTTTTCTTTAATCTCAGCCCTGGGGCCCACCCATTAAGACACCCATCTTGATACCACAGTATGAGACTTGTTGGCCCTCGGGCTTCAAGGAAATTTTTTTGGCCCGCAATGTCCGGAAGATTAAAGACCACTGCTATATTAGATACCATTAAAATGTCGTTAGCATAATGCACTGACTGACCACAAACAACCTGTATTTTGTTAGTAAATAATAGTTATCATTATAATCCGCAATAAAAATGAAAGAGTATAGTGCGGCCTTGTGATATCACATCCATATCATACTAAAGTTAACCAAAATTATCAGTTACGATAATTTCAATTATCATCATCTGGTCGATGGTTAACGTAGAATTGACCCTCCTATATTACATCACGAAGCACTTAAGGCCTAAAATATTTTTTCGATAGGATGGTATAGCGACCATAATTAATAAACGTTACATGATCTCAACATGAACATGACCTCCTTGTTCGTTTTAAGGAGGAAAAAATGTTCTTTTAGTTGAAGTGAAAATTCCTTGTGAAGGAGGTGGAGAAGATATTACATTAGTTTTTTTTGAGTGACATTGACCCGATTTTTACTTCTTCTTTGGCGGGAAGAAGTAGTAAATGATGCAAATTTTCTACTTCTAGCAAATATCAAATAGCATTATATGTGTGAGTGTGTGACTGGGCGTTTGTTACCTTGAAGAGGCCTCGCGTTGTTCATGTTGTAGTAATAGTAATTATAATCATAATATACATATACTGTGTTTCTTTTCTTTTTCATGTTGGTTATGCTGTAAGTTTTTCAAGTGTTGATTATAAAGCTAAAGAAAATTTCATTTCTTCAGTTTCTTTGATCTTCCGATCTGATTTTTAGCAAGATTTTATTTGAAAAATTGAATTCTGTAATTTATAAGAATCGTTTCTGATAACGGCTGTGTTAACAGCATCAAGGGTCCTAGAAAAACAATGTGTGTATATATTGGGAGCCCTCCTTTTTCTTAAAACTGTACTTGGCCCGTGATTTTTGAGTGAAATTTTCGAGAATTTGCTTGGTAAAAGGGCATCAGAAAAATAAATCACTTGGCCCGGGGCCTATGATACTTTCAAGACGGCCCGACTACACGATCATCATGCAACAAAACTATAATCTACTCACTGCTGAAATGGGCATGGTCTGCTGATAGAAAAATGAGCGTTGTCTCTTGATTCGCAAATTAGCAGTCTCCTGATACACGCATGAACACAGTCTACTTCCATACAGATGAGCATAGTCTCTCCCTACATGAATAAGTGTAGTTTCCCCCCACTCCCCTGCACAAATGAGCAAACGCGAAGTCACCGAAATGAATGTAGTCTCTTGATAAGCAAATGCGCACAATCTTTCAAATGAGCTAGTCTTTTGATACGCAAATGAATATGGTCTCCTACTAGACATACGCGCGCAGTCTTCCAAATGAGCAAAATCTTATGATATGCAAATGAGCAGTTTCGTGGAGGTATGAAGACACAGGAGTACACTCGGAGGAGTATATGGAGGCACAGGAACTTTCTTACAGCGAAATTTTGTGTAACTAATCCAGTAGCTCTCGAAGTGGGAATCGCGGTGAGCTGCCGACATTGATATGGTGTGGCCTGTTCGGTGATTTTTGAAGCGGTTCTTTGTTACACTATCCTGGGGAGCCGCGGATATACTTTGAGGGCGGGGGGGGGTCTCGATTGAGAAAATTTTCAAAACCACTGCGCCTACCCTTCAAAAATCATTTTGAATCCACAGAGAAATCGATTAAAATATCATATGAATGTGCGTGATACATTGTCCTAGATTCCTTCTTCAGGCGGTAGGGGCGCGTATACGGCGATTATTATGCAAATAGTAGGAAAATTTCTGGGACTTATATGATGGACGTTGACCAAAGTCCAAAGAAAAGGAGAAATAATTAATTTTGATCTATTCTTGTCAATTACACAATGGCATCAAGGCTCCCTACAGAGCCATAGCTTCTCATTATTTACAGCATCCTATTCATTGGTTTGTCTTATTCTCCACTGGTGGTGGCCCCCTCCCCTTTATTTTCTTGTTGTCCATTCCTAGAAATGGGCCTTTTTTTTACCCAGAATGGAAGTGGACCCCACCTGCTTTTGTGCGTGTGCTCAGGTAAAGTGTCTTTTCCTCAGGTGATAAACACTATTTCTCTTCTTCTTGCCCTTTTTAGTTCTTGGAAAGAACAATGCCAACAGTGGCAAGACAGATAACAACAAACGGAGCATTTCTCCTGTCAAGCCAATCAGCAGGCGGGCTTTTGTACATAACCCCATAAGCCATCTCTTTTTCATACAGAGATAAAAACCCACACTCTCCAAAAATGGTTGGATAGATAGATGTCTTGAGATGGCGCCACTATAGTGCTTGGTGTCCATTTCCATTCAATCTTGTTATTGATAAAGGAACGCAAAAAAAAAAAGTCGAGGAAGCGTATTCGAGAGTGATCAAGTTCCGCATTACTTAGATTCCCTAGAAAACCAGGAAAACTCGCCAAGATTGCTGAATAAACATGTGCCTGGCGCCCGGAATTTCATCAAAATTATGAATGAAACATAGAAACAAACGTCGTTTTCCCCCGGAGGTGCATTTATGGTTGGGCTACCCGTGGGCTACATGAATTTCGCCGCCCTTCTCCCATTGTAGTCCAACTTTCTTGACTACTCTTTCCTTGAATTCGCCACCCTGTGCTATGACCCGCTTGGCCTCCCGCCACCTCTTGCAAGTACACCTGTGTCTCTGTCACTCTTTTGACCACTCCCATGCTCACACACTCTCTAAGTCACTCTTTTAGTCGTTCACATGTTTGCACACTGGTTTGGTGATTTACATGCTTGCCCACGCTCTAGGTCACTCACTGACATGGTTCCTTGCTGTGTAGGTCACTCTTTTGATCATCTACAGACACATGTCGAGGTCATTTCATTTGTCATTTACATGCTCACACTCACTCTTGGTCACACAAGCGCCGGAACCTAAGGGCTCAGGCCATTTCATTCCCAAATAAATTTTGTTTAGCCGCCTCCCCCCTAATAATTTCAAAAAAAATAATACAATTCACCTTTCCTCTCCTGCGTACTGCGCTTAAGCCCCTTATATACGGAACGACCAGCGACTTTCAGCTCCCCCCCACACCCCCAATGTTTTCTTCATGCCGGTGCCTCTGCTTGGTCACAGTTTTGGTCATTCACAAGCTTGCATACGCTTTAAATCACTCTTTTGGTCAATCACATGCTTCCACACTCTAGGTCACCCTTTTGGTCAATCACATGCTTCCACACTTTAGGTCACCCTTTTGGTCATTCACATGCTTGATCACGCTCTAAGTGATTCTTTTTCTCACTCACGTACTATTGGTCACTCACTGACCTTGTTAATGGCCCTCTCGTGCCCCGGGCGCTAGACCAGAGGAGGCGCAAATTTTTTTCTCAAACCTCTCCTTCAACATTACAAGGGGCGCCAAAATGAGCACTTGCCCGGGTGACCAGTCATCTAGTTGCGGCAATGGTCTGGGCAGCGGCGGACTTATTGAGGATTATACGAATTTCGCCGACCCCTCTCCCATTTTACTAACTTCTTTGGCCACTCATTCCTCAAATTTGCAGCCCTTCTGAACTTGTTGCTCTGGAATATAAGTCCGTCAAGCCCGTGTAAATACGCCACTAGTTGTCCGCCCCCATGGCCAGTGCCGTCTTAAAGAGTTGCCTCACAAAAATTATATGTTTGAAAATTTCGAGAATTTGCCTAGTAGGGCCTCACAGAAATCACTTGGCCCGGGGGGGTCCATGATGTCCTTAAGACGGCCCTGCCCATGACCCCCTCTCCACAAAGTGACAGGAGTGGATACACAGAGGGAGGAGCCATTGTTCCTACCCAAGAGCCGGATATTATGGGAAAAAGTAATTTGCGGACTGGCAAAAAATAAATACATAAATAAGAGAAATAATTTGAAATGAACAAAAATATATACAAATAGGAGCAATAATTGGCGAACCAGTGAAAGTAAATAGGGAAATAATTTTGAATAATTTTTGAGAGAATACAACGAATCTCGTATATAACGTTTTCAAAAAAAAAAACCGTAATAGAAAAAACGTAAGCTGGAAAACGCTTTAAACGAGAAAACTTAATGAGAATTAGTTAGACATGGGACCACGAAAATAAGTCGCACCAAGTGGAGAGAACGTTATAAGCGCAAACGTTATACGCGAGATCGACAGCAATTTTATTTTATATTAATATTTTTTATGGTAATTTTAATATAAAATAATTTAGGGAAATTCATAATTATTAATAATTAATAAATAATTTGTTAACCTATAAGTAATTTATTTTGATAATTTAATTAACAATTTAATTCCTGGTAAAAAAATAAATAAATTTAGGCACAGTTTGCGGACTGGAAGAAAATGGAGATAATTTGCGGACCGGCCATTAATAAATTACTGGGAAAAGTAATTTTCAGCCCGGTAATAAATAAATAGGAGAAGAAAAAAAAATTGCTCAGAAGTGGAAAAATAAACGATTGTGAGAAACAATTTGCGGACCGGCAATAAATGAGAAAATAATTTACGGGTCGACAAAAAATAGAGAGAATTCGGAAACCGGAAAAAAATGAGTGAAATAATTTGCAGAATGGCAATAAATAGATAAATAGGAGAAATAATTTGTGGTTTGGCAGAAAATTTACAATTGAAAGAAATAATTTGTGGACCGGCAATAAATAAACAAATGAAAGAATTTACGGCCCAGCAAAAGATAAATTACTGGAAAAAAAATCATTCGTAGGTCCCGGTAATAAATAAATAGGAGAAAAAATTTGCGTACTGGTGAAAAATAATTACGAGAAACAATTTGCGGACCAGCAATAAATAAATGAATGAGAGAAATAAATTGCGTTACGGCAAAAATTAAACGTGAAATAAGTAGCGGACCGAAAAAATAAACAAAATGGAAAAATAATAACAAAAATAATTTGCGGACGGGCAAAAAATTAATTTTGGGAAAACCAGTATAGGGCCGCAAAATGCGTAAGCCCGGTCTTGAACAGAGCTGAACGAGCATCTTTGACTCTAATCAGGGGAAATGACCTTTTCAAGTCAGTCTAGCCTAGTCTGGGCATGCCACGGGACACGAGAGAAATAATTAGCGGACCGGCAAAAAAAAGTGAAATAAATGAGAGAAATAATTTTGCGGTCCGGCAAAAAATCAGCGAGAAATAATTGGCAGACAGAAAAAAAAAAAAAATAATAAAATAAAGAATAATTTGCGGACTGGCAAAATTAATTAGGGGAAGACCAGGAATACAAACATTGTATAGGGCCGCAAAATGCGTAAACGCGGTCTTGAACTGAACTAACCAAACACCTGTGACCATAAACATGGGAAATGACCCCCCACCCCTCAAAGTCACACTCTTAATGCAGCTTTGAGTCTGGCCTAGCCATGGGTCCACGAGACCCATGAATATTCCACGTGTGGGACAATAGCTGATGTGGAAAACGTGATTCCGTGTAGGTAGACGGGGCCGAAAAGAAAAAGTCAGACATCTCCCGGCTATTTTATTGGTTCTTAAACCCCCACTTAAGCCTTAAAAATCCATAAAAAATTGCCCAAGGGCAGAATAAAATCAGAAATTTATCAACTGCCACCACATACCATAGGAGGAATTTCAACCTCATCTCGGAAGTGCCACAACTTTTTTTTCTTTAAGAAGTTGACAAAATACAGCTGGGATTAATACGTGGGGGAGGGTGTCCCGTTTTTTTTTTTTTTTTGCGTTTTCCACCGTTTTTTGAAAATGGGGGGGGGGCGATAGAGAATTTTGGGGGGGGGCTTTCCTACCACGTGCTGGAATAGAAGCTTCTCTGAGAGAGGATTGACTTTTTCCTTCATTCCCCCATTTTTTTTTTTCTTCCTTGCAATTTTGGCAACTTGCCTACGTGCTGCCAGTCACAAGTCCCGTGTGGGGTGCTCTTTTCACCACATGACCCATCTCTTTTCTTTCGTCTTTCTCTCTCCCCCTGATGTTAGTGGTCGACCTTTCCACCCACTGAGGGGTCCACCGTCCATCCCTTGCTGTTGGTTGGTGTTTTGAGGGGAGGGGCGGAAGAAATAAGACCCCCCCCCCGTCCCCCCTGCTTTCTCTATTTCACTACTATACTATTTACTCGAGAAAATATTCTTGAAATTGCCCAGCTAGTGACTGGTAGTGTGTTATGAGTGCTCTCTCCCGAGGTGGTATAGTAAATAGTTGAGAGTGTGTGTGTGTGGTGCGTGTTTACGTCTTGGTGCTCCGTGTGGTTTGGGACTTGGATCTGAATTTTTGACGATTGGCTATTTCGTAGAATAATTTTAGGTAAGAGATTATTTTATTTGTATGTGGATATACTAGTAGAGGAAATCCTCGTTAGATTGAATTCTGGTCATCCGTAGATGCTTGAAATGCAATCGATCCCGCTTATAACGTTCCCGCTTAGTACGACTTATTTTCGTGGTCTGTCATAACGTTTTTATGACGGTTTTTTTAAAAACGTTATAAGCGGGATCTACTGTAATCACATTCCGCGTCATCGATTACATATGCTTTGTAGACATTTTTCGCATCAATTAGCTTCCTGAATATCTAATGATTATCGGGCTCAAGCAAAGCCCATGGTCACCTACGTAGATTAAGCTGGCTGCGATACAGCTCAGGGTTCCGAGAAGAATATTCTATATTTTTTTACACTACAAATTTCGCATTAAGGGGAGCCATACAGATACTAGCGTAGGCTCCGGGATGTTGGAGCCACGGCCGCGAATCTGTTTTTTTTAGAACTGGGCTCCCAACGATTCTCAACCTTTTGGAAGCCCACAGCCCGGTCAATTTAATTTTTTAAGTTGAAGGCCTGGTCTTACACACAATGAATGGGAAGTAAATAGGGAAAAACTTGAACGACAAATTACTTATGGTCAGGCATGAATGTCAAGGCTGGGTGGTTGAGAGACACTGCTTTAGGCAGGATTGCCTTAGAAGAGTGGGCCCTCAGGGATTCTCTGGGGTCCCCTTCACTAAACCTAAAATACCAGCCACCAAAATTTAATATCTTAAACGGTGTATTAAACATCTGATCTCCCCTCCATTTCTTTTATTCGTATCCCACACTTCTTCCCATCTCTTCACTAGCCATTTAGTCCAGCAGTTCTCAACCTGAGACCCCCCCCCCCCGGCCGTCCTGTGATATTCTGGTGTGGGGCCGGAGAGTTGTGAAGTGGTGGGATGGGGCTGTAACCAGGACTCATAGGCGGAAATTGACTTGGAAGTCTGGGGGGCACGATGATGATGTCACACGTCGACTCCACCTTCGACGCTGGGGGGGCATTGACGATCTCCCACGCACTGCACCCCCCCCCCGTATCTCCGCCCATGCCACGACTTTTGCCCGCCCCAGCAACTGTAAAATTCAATAATTTTTATAACGGTGTTCTTTGTTCTCACCTAAAACTGCTGCCCAAGTCAGTTGCCCCACCCTACCCATCTTGTTCCGGCCCTGCTTACTGGACCTTCCCAGAGATCGATCTCATTCATAAACACTTCTTGTTCATTATAAATTTAGTTTTGAATAAATTCAATAAGAAGAAAGGGGCTCGCTCTTGCTTGAAAATGGGAGCCCTGGGTAAGAGCCACGAGAAAAAAAAAATTTCCAAAATGGGGGAGGGGGTCGTGGGCTAAAAAAATAGGTTGAGAACCACTGCGGTACACTACTCTTCTCATTCATTCAGTGAGGATCGTCACTTCCTCAAGTTAGCGCGGGAAATATTCACAGCGGAATATGGCCATTCATTAATGACCGTAAATGAACGGGCGCGTAAAAAACTTTTCCCACGTTCCACAGGTTTCATGAATGGGTCCTTTTTTTCCCCCCTCGTCAACAGCTGCACATCCTCTGCACCTTCCGGCAATATGAACTGTACCTTTTTTTTCCTTTTCCAGGGCCCCCGCTTCCCCCCCCCCCCAATACAATCTTATTATAAAACCCACCTTAAACGAGACCCCCCCCCTACATGAGTATGCACGGGGCCACACTATATAGCCTTGGGTGAGGAAATGAACGTTGTCTATGTAATTGAGGCCTCAGTCGCCCCCCTTTTTTTCCCCTATGTTTGTGCCCATCCCTTGTCGAGCTTATGGGTTGGTTGAAAAGAGGGTAGGTATGGTTGGTTTGAACTTTTTTTTTTTACCAGGGCACGTGGTAGGGAATTTCAATAGGTACAAGCCCATAATTTTCGTGGAAAATCTATCCTTCCTATTCTTTCAGAAAGTGGGGGTGGGGGGCGCCCTACGGTGGTCATTCTATGAACTGGGCGGTCATCATGGATTATGGGGTGTATAGCGGCCAAACTCCCGTGGTGGTCGGTAATTGTCCGTACACTTATTATTGTGTGTGTGTTTGGGATCATTCAATTCAAGTATAACGTCCGCATCGATGGGGTTTCGGATTTGCTGACTTTTGACGACAAGGGGTGGGGGGGGGGGTTTGAATGATGCTTACGTCATCCACCTTTTATAAAAATATGAAATATTCTTAATGGCATCTTCATGGCCCCCACATCCTGAAACAGGGCCCCTATGCTGGGATCTTTTACGGGGCCCCCTTTATGATGAATTTATAGTGTGAAACAACAAAAAATTGATTAAAATCCTCCCGGGCCCCAAGGCTGGAGCCTTGTCAGCCCACCCATCATGGGGGGGCCATGGGCATCTTTACTGAGTGTGACAAAAACGAGAAAAACACTTGAGGCCCCTGGGCCGTGCCCGGGTGGACCCATACGTTAAGACGGCCCGGTTTTAGTGCTTTAAAAGTTCAGATCTTTTAATTCATAGTTTCCGAAACTTTGTTTCACCGCCCCCTTCTCCAGAAATGTTTTCCTCTGATCGTCTCCAACTCAAGCGAACCCATAGGATCCTATGTTATACCTGTAGCTTCTATCCCCCCCCCCCCCCCCGGACCATTCCATCGCCCACCAGGGGGAAATATTGCCCGCTTTAGGAAACACTGTTTTAAGTGCTCTAGAAATGCTTCGCGGGTCGCTTAAGTGCTCTGGAACTGTGCTGTGCGTCGCTCAAGTGATCCGTAAATATTCCGCGGATCACTCATTTAATCTGACAATGTGCCGCGGGTAACTTGACTGATGTAGAACTGCACTGCCACTTAAGTGCTCTAAAATTGTGCCACATGGCACTTAACTGATCTCTAAAATGTGTCACGACCCGTGTAAGTGTTTTGGATCTTTGCCGCGGGTCACTTGAGCAATCGGTGCCGTGGGCCTACTTGAGTGATCTGAAAATGTGCCACGGGCCGCTTAAATGCTCTGGAATTGTGCCACGTGTCACTTAAGCGACCTGTAAAGGTGCCTCTCAGTTCATTTTTACAGAATTAGATTTGAGGTGGCTGGCAACATCGGTCAACTCCGAGGGCCACATTTGGTCCAATGGCCATGGGTTGAACATATATGGCTTAAAGGGTAGGTCGCAATGAATTTCTTGGAAAAGAAATTTCGAGTTCTTGGCCTTCAAATAGCATTGAAGTTAACCGAAATGATTATAATAAGATAATAACATATATATAAGGTATTTTCTACGTCTCTGCCCCCTACCTCCTAACGTACATAGGGGGGGGGGGTCAGAGCAAGGGTGAGGGCTGACGGCTCCAGTCCTGGGGCGCGGGACGATTCTCATTTTTTTTTTAACGCTATGATGATAAAAGTGCCCGCAAACGATCCCACCCTAGGGGTCCTACTCCAGGATGAGGGGCCACGGGTCAGAGTTTTGCTGCCGGGAAGGGGTTTGTTAAAAATGGCTCCAATCTGTTAACGTAATACTTGAAGTGCCCCTTCAGTAGGGTATTGGGATTTCACTTTATGTATTTTACAAATGGAATTTCATGATAATTTGGGAATGAATTTCTATTTTTATAGAAATTATGAAATTTAATTATTATTTTTAATTATATATTTTTTTTCCCCTTATAGCTCAGTCACGACAAAGGAACTTTGGCACCAGAAATTACTGCAGTGAGTATAAATTTTTATCATTCATTTTTTTTTTTAGTACAGGCAAACTCGGTTGTAACGGCAAAGATTAAGTGAAATTTTGTCGTTTAATCCGGAGTTGCCGTTGCAATCAAGGTTGACGTTTTCGAGACCTTTCGCGTATGAAAAATATAATCAGGTGCTATCAAAATAATGTGTATGAAGTTGTTTTATTATAATTAGGGGGAGGGGACCATATTTGATCAGTAAAAAATACGGAAAATCGGGATCATAAATACAGGACATCGCCAATTTTCGCTAAAAATGCTTCCGATTGTCGGCCAAATCGCCAATTATTTCTTATAACTCTTGGCGAGAATGGCAGTGCTACAGCAAGTTTGAAGTGATTTAAAATGTAGACCTATTTTCCGTTATTCGGGGTGGGGGGGGATAAATACTGCCAGGGTTGTCTAGACAACAACACAGGCCCCCCCCCCCGGACAAAGTGATTTTTATGTTTTTATGAGGCCTCTACCTCGCAAGAAATACCTGCTACAGCTAACCAAGTTATATACTCACTGCCGAAAATTTGACCAGATCTCATTTTGATGACCCCCCCCCCCCTTCCGGGACGTGCTAGGGTAGTCCCTAGTTAAAACGGCAGTGAAAAACACGGCAAATAAGTGAGATCAATATTCACATTTCATTATATCCGAGTCCGTTGCGTCTCGGCCGTTATAAGCATGATTCATCAACATTATTTTCTATAGAATCAGCCCGCTCCGCCAATTACTGACGTTATAGCCGAAGTGTCGATACAACCGAGGTCGATGTATTTTATTATACTATGATTTCTCATCTTTTTTTGTGCCCCCCCCCCCCAGTTAAAAAAAAAAATTTGGACCACCTCATCATGGATCCGTGCCCTTAGACTGACATCTTTATTTAGCAAGGCCCCCAGTCCAGGATTATTGACGGGCCCCCTCCAAGTAAGTTTAAGGACCGGACACACAGCGCTTCACATCTCAGAGAGATGTCGAAGCGTCTTCTACAGGCCACCGGAATATGTTGTGTTAATTACTCCAGCATTACGTTATTAACGGCTTTCGTTAACGCAAGAGTTCCCAAAAGGGTCAGTTAGGGCAGTAGTTCTCAACCTTTTTTTTTTTTGCCCATGGCCCCCTTTCACCGAGATTTCTCATTTCTGTTTCCCCCCCCCCTTCCTTGTGACCATGATTAATCCCACCCCCTTTTCCGTTTTCCCATTAGAAGATAGTTATTCAAATATTGTTTGGAGCATCAATATTTTTGAATGTGATTAAATTAATTTTAATTTATGAAAATACGGGGAAAAGAAAAGTAAACATAATACAATACAGTAAAAAAATAGATTAAATTATTTTCAATCAATGTAAACCTTGCGCTTGAAGACGGCATAATGTCATCTAGTTACTGTATTGCAGCGGTTCTCAACCGGTTCTCCGCGGAGCTCTTGGGGCTCCATGTGCACTTCCCAGGGGCTCCGCAGCAGCTCGAGGAAAGTAAAATAAATCAGTAAATTTGATTAATAAATAAAAAAAGAGAGATCTGAAGGTTTCCACCATATAAGTTATATACTAAAAAGGGCTCCTTGAGCCAAACGGGGATCCGCGAGTGTCAGAAAAGGTTGAGAACCACTGCTGTACAGGATGGAAATTGTATTATTTATACAAATTAGTTTTTCTTGGGTAAATGGTCATAGTTTTATTCAGAGTTATCAGCTGTAGGTTTCAAAATGCGCATTCTTATAATGATAAAAATCTCAAAAAGTGGTAACAAGCAGTTTTATTACTACTTTTATTCTCTTTAAACAAAATTTTGCACTCCCCAGCACACTTTTTTTCGGGAGGGTCACATCGTTAACATGTAGTCTACGCCAGGCAGGGGCGTAGCCAGAAATTTCGTTCGGGGGGGACCACTTTCATTTTGGGGGGGGGGGAACCAAAGTGGCAGAACAATGGATTTGCCCATCTTTTTCCCTTTTTTCGGTCATTTTCTCACATTTCGGGGGGGACCAGACCCCCAAGTCCCCCCCCCCCGCTACGCCCTTGACGCCAGGGCTAGACAATCAAGGAAAAATCTAGGTGCCAACGGAATATTTTAGGTGCCAAGCGAATTTCTTTTGCGTGGGCTATTAATCACACATGGGAAAAATTTAGGCAACACACTCATTTTTTTTAGTCGCCGTAACGACCTGACGCGCCGGATTTGTACCAGTCCTGGTCTACGCCGTAGCCAAGGAGGTCTGAGAATCCAGTATACCCCCCTCCCGAAATTTGAGAAAATGACTAATACGTATGGAATCTCCATACTTACTGAGTGAATCAATTCTGGTTCTTCCCTCCGAGAGAAATTTCTGGGCACGGCACCTGCTTGTTGTCATCTAAGGTTGACCATGCGCAAAAAATTCTATTATTGGACTATGAACACATTGGCTGGTCCGCATGCTTTAACAGTTGGGTCAATCCGCATAAACATAAAGAACCGCACTACACCGCGATCAAGACATTACCCTGTCTAATCCGCATAACAGAACCACAGCACAATCGGGACCGTGAAAATTCCAAAGCCTTCGTTTCGAAAGACCTTTCGGTTCGTCTCGGCATTCCGAGCGACGTCCGTGACGAGGGACGTCGAAAAATTTGTGGAATTACGCGGGAAAAAAAAGAGCGTCTTTTCTTTTTCAACCTCATAATCTCGGATTCTTTTCGAGGTAGAGGACGCCGTTTTGTCTTGTGAACAAGATGCGATCAGGGATTTGTTTCGCGCAATTGAACCCGTGCATTACATTACAACAGAGTCGGGCAGTCTCGCGATAATTTGGACTTGGATGAGCCGCTCTGTTGTCAGAAGGCGGAGCACCAGGGCTCAAATTGCAAAATGGAGGAGGGGGGGGGGTGGCGTAAGCCCCGTTTTCGAACAATAAAAATAAAGACTTGGTTTTACGATGGAAAGAAAATACAAAGTAATCGACTTTCCTATTTGCAGACCGGCAGGAAACAAATAAATAGGAGGATTAATTAATAATCTGCCAATTGGCAAAAAATAAAGGAGGGAATTAATTTGAGGACCAGCAAAAATGAATTGAAAAGAGAAATAATTTCAGGATCTGCAAAAAAAAAAAATAATAGTAATTTGCAGACCAGGAGAAATAATTTATGGAAACCAACAAAAAAAATAGATAAATGTGAGAAATAATTTGAAGACCTGCAAAAAAAAAATAATAATAATAATAAAAAGAAGAATCATCCGAGAATTTGGAGAAAAAAAATTAAACCAGACAAATCATTTGGACCGGCAATGGAATAGACGAATGTGAGAAAGAATTTGAGGACCCGCAGAAATCATCATTTGAGGACCTGCAAAAAAATGAATAAATTGTAGAAACAATTTGAAAACCGGCAAAGAAAATAAATAAACAGGATAAATAATTTGAAGACCAGCAAAGAATATATAAATAGAAGAAATGATTTGCGGACCGAAAAAAAAAACAAATAGGAATAATTTGCGGAGCTGCAAAAAAATACATGAACAGAATAAATAATTTGTGGAGTTGCGAAAAGTACATGAACAGAAGCATAGGCGGAGATAGACTTGGAAGTCTGGGGGGCATGTCATTATTGCTGGGGGGGGGGCACGATGATGATGATGTCAATTCATATATGATGCATATGTACATTAAATCAGTCGACTCCACCTTTGACGATGCCCCCCCCCCCCCATATCTCCGCCCATGAACAGAAGAAATAATTTGCGGAGCAGAAAAAAAAATACACGAACAGAAGAAATAATTTGCGGAGCTGCACACAAAAAATATAAGAACAGAAGAAATAATTTGCGGAGCTGCGAAAAAATACATGAACAGAAGAAATAATTTGCGGAGCAGAAAAAAAAATACACGAACAGAAGAAATAATTTGCGGAGCTGCACACAAAAAATATAAGAACAGAAGAAATAATTTGCGGAGCTGCGAAAAAATGCATGAACAGAAGAAATAATTTGCGGAGCAGAAAAAAAAATACACGAACAGAAGAAATAATTTGCGGAGCTGCACACAAAAAATATAAGAACAGAAGAAATAATTTGCGGAGCTGCGAAAAAATGCATGAACAGAAGAAATAATTTGCGGAGCAGAAAAAAAAATACACGAACAGAAGAAATAATTTGCGGAGCTGCACACAAAAAATATAAGAACAGAAGAAATAATTTGTGGTGCAGGTCACACAAACACACACACAAAAAATATACGAACAGAAGAAATTGTGGAGCTGCAAAAAAATACACGAAAAGCAGAAATAATTTGTGTAGCTGCACAAAAATTCATGAACAAAAGAAATAAATTCGCGGAAATCCCAAAAAAAATCCTAAAATGGAAGAAATAATTCGCCGATCTGCGAAAAATAATTGAAATAAATAATTTGTGAACACTGACAGAACAAATAATAGAAATAATTCGGGGGGGGGGGGGAGAAGCGATTATCATTATCTCTTCTGGGCTTGTGCAAGCGTAATCCAAAAATATAATCCCGACAACCAAGGGGGGGAAAAAAAAGATTTATTTTTTTTCTCCCGATTCCATCCGAACAGCAACAGGTGGCGCTGTCGTTTGTTTTCACCTGTGACCACGTGATCAGGTCCGCGTCTCTGGAGCTTTGCCACCACGTGCTTTATAGATAAGGCATTTTTTTTTTTTTTTTCTTTTGATAGGATTTATAAATAAATCGACGATTTTTTATTAGACGTAGGTGATAAAATCATTTCTTTTTCGTTATATAAATACGTAATTTACGCAAATATTTCCTTTTGATGGCGATTTTATCGGAATTATAAGGTGCGTATCAGGTAAATTTGATTTCTATTATAGGGTTGTGAAAGAAAATGGTAAGAATTTATCCTTTATATATATGTAGATATATACAGTGCTGTCTTAACGCATGGGCCCGGGGGCCTCGAGAAGAGGGGCCCCACAAAAATGAGATCTAGTTGTCTATAATAGGGCCTAATAGGTCATATAGACCTTATAGGGCCTCAGAAAAATCACTTGGCCCGTGGGACCAATGATGCTCTTAAGACGGCCCTGTATATTGTTAAGTTATCGATTCGCGCTGTCCGGAAATGATTTTTTAATGATTCATGTAAGTTTAGAAAAGAAAATTTTAATTATATTTGAAAGAAAGTGCTTGCTCCCCTACACGAGTTGGGGGGGGGGGGCTGCCAGTACTAGTCTTAATAGGCCTACCCGGGCAGGCGCCTCATGAGAGGAGGGGGTTGCGCAAAAATATCCGGTTGAAATTTTCTAGAATTTACCAGGAAGCGCCTCAGAAAAAACACTTTTCCGGGGGTATGATGCTGTTAAGACTGCCCTCTGGGGGCAGCAGACATAAAATCCGGGCCGAAGCCCTGTCAGCCTCACCCTTGTTGGAAGGGGGCATGAGGGCTACCCTCTGTGTTGGACAGTTTCTGCATTTACATGAGAACCATTCGCCCAGGGACCTAAAGTTTTGAGTGGTCTCGGCGTTTTATTAGCTGACCAACATTAGTGACTCCTACACGTGGGTGGGGGGGGGGCTGTTTTATGCCTAATTTTTGATTTGTCAGTGGGACCCCAAAGCAGAATGTGCTGAAATCTGCGACGTACGTCTCAGAACAATTACCGCTACTGCAGAACAATTTTGAAGAATTTTAAGAAAAAGTGCAAAAAACACTATTACATGTATGGGGATTTTTACCGCAGAACATTTCCTGTCAGCCGAGGGCTCGTCGCACAACAGTACTAAACATTCTGCTTTGGGGCATTGGGCGATAAAATGTGGAGGCCACTCAAAATCTTTGGTTCCTGGGCAAATTGTTCTCTTGTCTGTGCAGAAATTGTCCAACAGAGGGCTTTATTCATGCCCCCTCCCCCCTCAATCCAACAAGGGTGAAGCTGACAGGACTTTAGCCATTCATAGGAAGGACTTGAAAAGTTGAGTGTCTGGAAGGTACCACGATGATGTCGATTCATATGTAAGGGTTTAAATTAGATTAGTCAGCTTTGTATCATTGGTTGGGGGGGGGGGGAGAGGGTGCTTTTCTGTATCTCCACCCGTGGATCTGTTGATATTTTAGCTGTTAATGATTTGCTTTTAATCTGAGACATTATACAGTGGAGCCTGCTTATAACATTACCACTCACCACTCAGAACGTTTTTCTTATGGTCCAAACTTTAATACTTGTGGGTAGGGTTACCAGATTTGAAAACTGAGAAAGGACACTTGCCTGCACACCTTTAGTAACATCAATTTTCACAACAGATGGCGCCAATGTTTTGACTAATAAAACCTGGCCACAACAATAATTTTTCGTACACTAAAAACAAAACGGAATCAGAAAAATGTCTGGGAATATCAGGAGCTGTGTTAATGGGGGGGAAAAAAACGCACAAAAACACTTATATCGATGAAGAGATGTATATGTTTCAAAGTGGGGGAAAAGCAATTGTCTATGAAAAAATAAGAAATTCTCGGAAACCTGAAAAAGAAGGACAAAAAGACAAAATTTTCCAAAATGTTAGAGAATGCTTGAAATTACATCAAAATGGGGTGGGGGGCGCTGTGTGGTGAACTACTCATGGAAACTTCCCGTTTAGAGTATTTTTTCGTGTCAGTTTTTTGAAAAAACATCCCAAATGGGATTCACTGTAGATATATTTTTCTGTAACAAAAATTATTAAAACAAGAATATTAACGAATTCATTTTCATTTCTTTTCAGATTGCTGCAAGAAGCAAAAGAAAAAGAAGGGAAGACGTTGACTTCAGTGCAGATATCTTTCAGGAGCCCAGAAACATACGAAGAAATTGTAAGCTTTTTTTTAATACCATTATTTTACGTATTTGCTTATTGAATTTGTTTACTGTTAAACTTTTTTTTCAAAGCAAACATGTTCATCCCATGAATACCGCATGTTGCGCTAAATGCCTTTATCTGAAATTTCATGATATTCTAGTTACATATATACATTTTCTTTTCCAGTATAAGACTCTGAAGGTCGATAACAAGCACACTGCTCAAGAATGCATCAAGCTCCTTCTCCAGCAGCTTCGGTTGCCTGTAAGTGTTTCGAAACAGTTGATAAGTCATTTTTGGCAACTGGATGTCATTAAACTGCAAGTTGGCATTCCTCACTGATTTTGATTTGTATTTTCAGGATTGCTCAATCAAGGATTATAAGTTGTGGGTAAAGACCGGGAAAGATGATGCTCCTTATCCTCTCATAGGTAAATTTTATTTCCTATATTATACAATACACACTACATATATGTATATATCTATACTGCAGGGGTTCTTAACTTTTTGCATTCTACAGACCCTTTTTGGCAATGGATGAATTGTGACCCATTCATAAATTAATATTCACTATATAGCGATTAAAAGCCCTGTATGAATTATTTTCTCATTCAGTTTCATGGTTCTCCGCCCGGAAATCTTTCTGTGGCCGGAAATCGTCTGTGGAAATCTTTCCACAGACTTCTAAGGAGTCCCCTGGTTAAAAATTTCTGCCGTATACTTGGTTTCTCGGCCTTTTGGCTAAGATCTAAGTGCTGTAACTTTACTCAACTTTGTTATATTCCAGAGAGATTTTAGAGCTCTTTCATCTAGCTTTCACTATTTCATCATGCATTTCAAATCACAGTGGAATCTCGATAAGTTTGAATTCCAATTATGACTTTATATCTAATCTCGAGTCTGGGGCTGTCAGAATATTTGTCAATTTGATTTTCTCTTGAACTGATTAGCAAAAATGATTTTCGAATTAAAGAAAATTTAGCATAGTCATCTAATAATACAAAAATTTTAATACAAATGCGTAATTTTATCATTTGCTTCATTAAACATTTACTTAATTTCAATAGACTGCTGATTACGACACATTTTGAACGGGCGCATGTTTAAAATAGTATGTATAGTCTCTCCCAATTCATAGTGTGTTCTTAGAAACGTTGATTCTTTTTGAATATCTGCACACTAACATGATAATACAACATATGCTACCATTCTGCCTTTTGACAGTTGAAGCAGCAAAGTGGGTTATGTTGACCATATTTCAACCATGTTTTGTTAACTATGTCACTATGTGTCCAGTTTTTTGTCGCAATGGTGATTTTTATTATATATATTTTTATATGGCAATTATACATATAATTTAATCAACTGCTAGATCAAGGGGTTCTTAACCTTTCATGTTCCACTGACCCTTTGTGCCAGTAAGACATAGCACAGGGTACTACCCTTAGCCAGTAATATGAAGGCCCTAACCTGTTCTCAGAATAATAATCAGCACACAAATAAATGTAAGTTTATCTTCAGTGCCATAACTAGTCATTCCTGTGTCCAGTTCAAGAATTTGCATTTAGGCCCCCGTCTGTGTGGGTGCAGCACCTGTTGCACTATTTACGGCACTGTTTTTTTTTTATCCTTATCTCATTCAAACAGACCTCTGTCAAACTTCTCCATGCACAGACCCTTGGTTGAGAACTATGGTACTAGACAATGATTGGCGATGGTTAGCTTAATGTCTCTATTGTATGGCAGACAACACATGGAATGTCTGAAAGCAAAATTTGGCCACTTGATTGTAGTTTTTGTCAATTTGGCTCCTTTTTTTCTGAACTTTCTCCCCAAGGTGGAAAGACATTCAGCCAAAATAGCAAAAAATCGTATATGCATATGGACCATTATTACTGCATAATGAATTCATTTTTAAATTAGCACAAATTAATTCATTTAAGTTTTCTAGTGATTTCACTAATGGTTTTGATTTTTCTAGGTCACGAATATCCGTTCAGCATAAAGATGAATTTCATCCGAGAGCTTCTGAGAAGGTCTGACTTAGATCTGAGGAACTTCAATAATTTCAGCACCGATTCCAAATGCTACTTCATTCTACGCAAAAATACTCTGAATTCTTCAATTAGAGCTGGTCAGTGGATTTTTTAAAAAAATTATATTGATGATGACACGATGTCATGTTTCTCGAAAGAGAAAATTTTCCTATAAAACTTTATTTTAATTAATGAAAAATCCCTACTTCGTATGGGTAGGATTTTTACAAAACACTCATACATTCTTAGTCTGTAAGGAATTAGAATTCGCCTTAACATCTCCATAATTTTTATCAAAGTTGGCAGCTGGCAGCAGTTGGTAGCTATACCTCCTAATCAATTGAGCAGTCTGGGCTATGGGGGGGGGGGCTCTTAATCAGAGGTCCAGTGTGTAGTGATAGCCCTAACAGGAAGCCCTTCTACCAAGTGGTTAGTACGCCAACCTCTCAATGAGATACATGGGAACTTTCTACCGTTTTCATTCTCTATTAGAAATTGACTATAAGCTGTAGGTCCCAGTCCTGTGTGCTGGAAATGACAATAGTGTAGCAAGAATGATCATTTGTCCCCATTCATAATGTTTCTGTTGCCTGTCTGGCTTCAGCTCAGTCTGATTCAGAAAGTCAAGCATCTGCTCTGTCTATATAACTTAGATACCAAGTGCAATCATTTTCTAGCTACCATCAACAGGCAGAGCCTCACAAGCCATTGACTTGTCTGATATGAATTGCTTGTCTCACGACTTATCATTCATTTCATCCACATTACTTATAAGATTAACATGTCTCACTATTCCAAACATGAGTGGTGTAGACACAATGCTGCTGTGGTGATAGAGTGGTCATAGCAACAGACTCGCATCGCAGGTAGGTCCCGGGTTCGAGCTCTACTGTCGCCACAGTGGTGGTCATCTGAAGTTGGTTTTTTGTGGTTCCCAAATTCAAGGCACAAATCCGAGCCAATCTCCCCTTTAAAAAGTCTCGCCAGAGAGAGCAACAGACCTACAAACAGTACAAATGTAATTCAATCATAACACATCACTCACTTCAATTCTGAAATATAGATGGCAGCTCTGAAAAATCCAACACCACTGCACACGCACTCAGACTGTTAGGTACACACACAGTTACACTTCCATCACAACTCACTTGGTAGTAAATCACCCATAGATGGTGATAGACTTGAGTTGTGCTCAGTTTGAAAGAAAGAAAGTGTAGACACAATTGAACACTTCGTTTAAAATTTGAAATATGGATGGCAACTCTAAAAAAATTGGACACAACACTAAACTCAGACTGCTTAGGTACTCACAGACACATTTCGGGTACTCGCACTTCGCACTGACTCTGTAGTAAATTGCTTGTAGCAATAGGACCAGAGTTGTGCTAATTTGAAAGAAAAGTGTAGATCCACCTTTAAGTGAGTATTTTGGATTGTGGATTTCATTAAGCCATTGAGATCTTTAATATCATTGGTTTTGTACTATTTTATTTTAAATCTGTATTTTGTTGTTTTTGGCTATGCTTTTTTTATTTTGATCTTTCTTTCCTGAGACATTAATCTCTGATGGCTTTCCTTTTTTAGATCCCAGATCACCAAAGAAAAGAAAGAAACACAGAAGACCCCACAATAAGATAAATTGGTTGTTTCGGAGGCAAGGTCAAAAACAAGATTCTGTGGATAGTGGAAATGGTAGTCCACCACCAGGTGGTCTCTTTGGGCAACCACTATGGAAGATATGCCCTGACAACACTGTTCCAAAACCAATAATGGTATTTTTCTTTTCATAACCCCACTTTCAATAATTGGTCAGAATTATTTTGAATGCATATGTTTGACATGGTTTTTTTTTTTCAAAATATATAAATATCTAATAAGATTTATTTTATTTGCAGTCAATGCTGCTTGAATTGTTCCGGCACGGTCCTTACACTGTTGGGATATTCCGTAAATCTGCCAATGCCAGAGCGTGCAGGGAATTCAAAGAAAAATTGAAAGTTGATCCCGACTTTGACATGTCTACAATCTCTGTAATTATCTTGGCATCAGTCTTCAAGGTTAGTCTTTTTTTCTATGTTTTGAGTTTCACTATAGGCTAGGGGTTTCTTAACCAGGGGACCTCTGAGAGATTTCTGGGATCTGTGGTCAAAGAAAAAAACTGGTTTTTTTTTTCATTGCCATATACTTAATATTTTGTTAAAAGGGTAGCTTCAATTTTATTGGCAAAAGAGATCTGGGCCCTCATTTTATTGGAATCTGGGGTCTGTAGACATGTTATTAGCGGAAAGGGTCTGCAAAGCATGAAAGGTTAAGAACCCCCTGCTATAGATGAATTGTCTTTAATAATTGCAGTCAAAAAAATGAAAAGAAAACAAAAAAAATGTTTTCAGTGATCATACAGTCAAATCCCAGTATGACAAACTCCAAGAGACCGGAGAGATCACTTCATTAAAACGAAATTTCTTTATAAGGGAATTCCAGGTATTAGCATTGTTCCTATGTGAACGTGTCTGGGGGGACTAGAAAAGTGTTCGTTAAAATGAAATTTTCATTTTAACAATATTCATTAAAATGGGTTTTTACTGTAATTTGCAGTTCTGTGGATGAGAAAGGAATTAACTCAGTTTTTACTTTATTTTCTTAACATAGGGGAGTTCTTTTTTTCCCACCTGTGGTGCCCCTTTCCCCAAATCAACACTTATCTGCAGCACCCCAGAGAAGTTTAACAGTCAAAACCTTTGCCAGCTCTGTGGCACCCCTGACAAAGGTTGTCAGCATACAGGTTGAGAGCCCCTGCTTTAATATTTTGTAAAAAGGGTAGCCTTAATTTTATTGGCACAAGTGGTCTGGTGCCATCATTTCATTATAATGGGGGGGGGGGGTCTGTGGCCTTAATTTTATTTTCACAAGGAGTCTGGTGTTGTCATTTTATTATAATGAGGAAGGGGGGGGGGTCTGTGGCCTTCATTTTATTGGCACACATGGGGTCTGTGAACATGTTATTGTGGCAGAAAGAGTCTGTGAAACATAAAAAGTTAAGAACCCCTGTTATAGACGTCTTTAATAATCTAAACAAAAAAAATATTCTTTCAGTGATCACATACCCCAAAGCAGAATGTTTTGCATTGTTCTGCAACAAGCCCTTGGCTGACTGGAAATGTTCTGCAGTTCCCATAATAGTGTTTTCTACAATTTTCTTAAAATTCTTCCTGATTGTTCTGCGACGAAGGTGGTAGATTTTGGCATATTCTGCTTTGGGGATCACATATAATTGCCATATGGGAATATTTACACGATTCAAATTCAGAGATAATTAGGTTTCATCACATACTGATTGATATGTGAAAGAAATATTGTGTGTCGCTATTTTTTTTAAATTTAGAGTGGATTTATCTAATTTTTTTTTTTTTTTCCCCACAGGAGTTCCTGCGTAGCCTTCCAGATTGTTTGCTGCAGTCAGAAATGTACAGAAATTGGTTGCAAGTTGTTTCTTGTGAATCTGAATGGGAACGCAAGAAAAGAGTTTTGAAGTAAGTATGTTATGAAAATATAGAAAGTGAGAGAGTAACAAATGGTTTGTAGATTATCAGGGCCGTATCAAAATATGATGACAATTTCCATTCCAAATGTTTTGCTCATATCCACAATATTAATACGCAAATTCTCTGCAAAGAACATTCTCTTCGACCATATTTATAAAACCATGAAACTTCAGGCATCTTTTTTGAAATTCCAAACACTTATAATTTCATCATAAATATGTCAAAGCCACACCATAAAAGTGACACTTTATGGCACTCAAAAATTCATTAGCAATTTTCCAGAGAAATGTAGGAGATGTCTGATATAGCCTTTCAGGGATCCGTACTGCCAAAATTTGGATTCATTTTCCGGACCCTTCACGAAATAAAAATTAATAAAACTATGATTTGGCATTTAATTTCTTTTGTGATTGATTAACGAGCTTATTTTGCTTCCCACAAAATTACTTATTTCGCACAAAATAAATAACCCTTTTCACAAAAATAACGACAATTTTCATAATTACAGGATCTTACAAAAAAGTCTGGACAGAGCCCTGCCATTATTAAAATGATGAACATGACCGAAAAAAAAGTTTTTGTTCGGTGCTCCCTAACTAAATAAGACAAAGTGTGTAAGCTTCCTAGACTACAGTAGAGTGCCCGAGTGACGTGGTAGTAAAATTCGCATTTACTGCTGTGAAGATTGCCATCATGGTCCCAGTTTCAATGACCCCCCAGTCGGGTAAAGGGCTTATATCCCTCAAGGGACAGAGTCCGGGTCTTGTCTGGTACATCAGTTTCAAAGACCCTGGGAGGCGATCGATGAGATATTTACTCTAACGAGCTTGAGGTGACCACCGATAGATAGCACCTTCATTTCCAATTTATCTCATTGATGGCAGTAAATTGCAATATAGCGATGTGGCCATAGGTGGTGCTTGGTGAAATAGTGGACTACAGTATACTCTCGCTAATCCAACATATATCAGACCAGGGTAAGCTGGATTATAGAAATCACTGGATTTGTAGGAGTTAATTGGAAAAGCCCATTTGATTGATATAATTTTCTATGCATTGGCATGCTTTCTTCTATTTTTAAAGAAAAACTGCCAGGTTACTAAGCAGGACGGATTAGTGCAAAGCAGAATTATAGAGAGTGTACTGTATACCCCCTTCAGTGGGCTGTCATATTACAAGATGTGGCTCATTTATCCAATCAAAATTTCTTCTAATTTTTGTTTGTCTTTGGAAACGTGTTAACCATGTTATTCATAATACTGTAAAGGACTTTAACAATACTAATGAGTAATCTCGAAGGAGCAAACCCTTTTCTTGTGTACATACAATTTTATATAATGTGCACATTTTGTTGTATTTTACTAAATGGCATTTCTTACCTCCCTTTTCAGTTTGCTAGCCCAACTCCCACCAGCCAACATGCTGATGCTACAGTATACCCTGTGCGTGCTGTGGCATATTGCTCAACATTCTTCAGAGAATAAGATGCCTTCTTCAAATCTCGCTGTGTGTATCGGGCCAAGTATTCTCAATCCAGGTTGTCTTCAGTCATCTGCCATCCAACAAGAGGTAAGCTTGACTTCATCCTGAGTTATAATTATATCGCTTCTTATGGGGCTATTGACCTATCAGCATTTTTAAGTAATTCAAGTATTTATCGTCAAATTTTGGTTACATATGGTTTTTTCTTCTCCATTTCAGGATGTAGCCAAAAAAGTGCCAAAAGCGGTGGCATATCTGATCGATCACTGTACAGAGCTATTTGGTGAGAATATCCTTTGTCTTTTGGGTCCATTTCCAGAACGAAACAGTTCCAGGCAAGATTCTGGTGCGGAGGAATCTGATAGTCTGCACAGCCTGCAAGAACTCACAGGTAAATACTTGACTAGTAATGAATTATTTACTTCAGTTTCATACATATATATGGCAAGGCTGGGAACAAGAGAGGGTGCACAACTACCCTGGGCAACAAACTTGAGTGGGGCAAAATTTTGGGGAGAACAAAAATCCTCTGTTACACAGTGCAGGGAACAGTAAAATTATATTTGCTCCTTTACACAAAAATATTGCACCAAGGCTTCAGATCACCATGGCGACTAGAAAATCCCCCAGATTGGCAAAATTTATTTGCGACAACTAAAGCTTTAATGATTTCATGAAAGTGTCTCTTCTAGTCAGGGCTGCAACTGGGAAGGATTGGGGGTCTAGTGCCCCAGGTGCTGTACTAGGAAGGGTACCAAGTTTACTCTTTTCCTGCTTGAAATTATGGGGGGGGGGGAAGGGAGCTTACCAAAATTAACACTGGGTCCCCAGGGCGACAGGGTAAATTTTTGTTTCTAGTTGCAGCCCTGCTTACAGAATAGGAAGGGATTATCAAATTCCAGAAAAGCAGAAAAAGCCCCCATTGTTTTAGACCAGGGCTGGAACTAGACAAGGACTGAGCGGCAAGAAACAAAAAATCGGTCGGAAAATCTCCAAATTTTATATAATTATACATAATTTCCAGTAACAGCAAAAATCGCTGTTTCCCTCACTAATATCCCAGTTACAACCTTGTTTTGGGGATCTGGGGACTTTGAAGTCCCTAGCCCCTTGTGCCAATAAAACATTTTATTGGCACATAGGGTCTGCCTAACATAGATGGTTAAGAACCTCTGTATTACTCTGTTATTTCTGGCTGGTTTGTAGCTATAAAATGCTCCCAACTATGAGGCTTGAATGCAAGCCGATCTACCCATTAAAAAGTCTCGCCACAGAGAGCAACAGGACATTTTACACCAATACCATTTTTTTTCAATCATTACATTTCATAGTTAGAAAAATTGATGGCAGATGGTTGCACTACACATAACAAGCATAACACAGAAACAAACTTCATGTCAGCTTTCACAACACATACACACACGTATTGCAACATGTTCCAGTTCATTAGAAGTTCTGCTGAGGAATATGGACGAGGTGCATGTTTGGTTTATAATATAACCAGCTATAAAATCCTAGTTGGTGATAAACCGATGTTATAATTTCTTAAATGTTCAAGTTTTTTGAATTCTTTTAAAAAAAATACTGAGACGGAAGTCATTGTCGTTAGTCAGGCACAAGTTTGGGGAGGGAGGGGACAAGTTAGTCAGATTAGATGAAGGGGGAGGAAAACTAGTCTGTCCTGTAAAATGCTGGACAATCTTAATGAACGTGCACAATCGCTCACCCCTCCCAATGAATCGCCTTATTTCTGCTTCTAAGTAGTTCAAGCCTTGCCTGTCCGAATGACTGCAAATGGCAGTAGACCTTATTATTCCATCCTTTTTTAATGCCGAAAATTTATGCATGAGTGTTAGTTGGGCGAATGAGGGCAAATATTAATTTTTTTGTGCATGAAAAAAATAGTATGACAATTATTTTGTTAATAAGTGTATGCATTACCTTTCCTCAAGCTGGATTTGGTTATAATGTTGTTTTATATCCTTCCAGGTAATTATCGTAGAGACGATTCATCAATCGATAGTTTAGACAGGGATTTTATGGATGAGATCGAAGCTAGTCCGAAATTGCCTTGCAAGAGCAAAATGTCTCTTACGAATCTCAGTCGTGATTCTGGTCTCACTCTCAGCGACACGCAACTGTACACTCCGGAGGAGGAGATTGAAAGCGAATCCTCCAGTGCTGACAGCAGGAGAGGACATGCAGCATCGCTCACGAAGAGTGTACCCCACTTGGATACAGCTGGTTTAGACAACACTCCAGGAACTTATACCAAGAATGCTGGTGTTAGCATTGATGGCTCATGCCACGATGTCGTTCGGAAGCGTAGGCAGTGCATCGAACACCACAGAACAAAGAATCTGACAGCATGTGCTTCATTACCGTATTCTCAGGTGGAAAATCATTATGGTGGCAATCCACATGTGCCACTGCAGTTTTCTCAGTCATACAGCTATAGTATGCAGCAGGACCTCATGGGTCATTGTGTTATGGATTCTCCAAGGGACAGGGATCCTTTTGCCGGAAGAAGGAAAGTGACAAGAGGGCGCTCCTATGGTGAGCGTCCACTTATCTCAACTAATGCAATAGATCATTTTACCGGTGGGACTTTGCGAAGAAGTGCATCCGAAGAAAGCCTTCTGCAAAACTATGCAAGCCCTTGTCCTCCATCGAGTCAGGCTGTTGCCGAACAGAGAAAAAGGAGAGCTCCTTCTCCCCCTCTCCACAAAACATCAATATCTGCACCTTGTTCTGAGAGGAAGCAGAATGGTTCTATGACATATGGAGCTCGTAACGTTTCATCTATAAAAGAATCGCCCGATCGTCACGCTGTCTGGTTTGCCATACATTCCAGGCGAGCAGACTGGAAAAGGAGCCAATCGACATCTAAAATCGACGAGCTTGATCAAGCACACGATTCCAGCACACTTTCCTTGGTGTCGAGCGATGACAGCACACCCCACGTTTCACGTAGCAACAGTCGCGTTCAGGAACTAAGCTCACAGTCCCACGGGGACTTATGCAATATATATTGTGCTTCTCCACGTGTTAATAGCGTCTGCAGTTCGACCTCGGATGGTAGCCACCAGTCACAAAACTCTCGAGGATCCATGAACTCAAACAAATCAAACAGCTCTCACAAATCTCGAAAATCAAATTGCTCCATGAATGGCTCTGGCATTAAGCCAGGTGAACCACCAAGCTACATCGAGACTATCAACCGGCAGACGATACTAAAGCATCTGCAGCAGCCTGTAGTCCTATCTGTTACTGACGAAATGAGGGCAGAGCAAACGTCACTCAGTGCTAAAGCTCGGGAACTGTACGAAAACTCTGTAAGACTGTACGTTCAACAAATACCCACTAAGGAGGAAACGCACAGAGCAGTCCCTGCAACAGTGGACGGCTCGAACGAGTCTCGAAGTAACATTCAGACGAGCGCCAAGTCCACCCAGACGCCGCTCAGGGCTACGAACGATAGCTTCCATCCCAGGCTCCGACATCTGCCTCCAGTTCATGTGACCGATGCTCAACTCAGTCACAGGCTAAGGAATTTCCAGATCAAACCCCGTCATCCCACGCACGGAGTGCCGGATGACTTGCGGAACGAGATAAACTGGAGCGTTGCTCAATTACGGGACTTCTTCAGTCGGCAGCAGCAGCAGGAAGTTGGTGGCAGTGGCGGAAATGCCGGCCAGTGCATCAGCTTCTGTAAATCTCATAGTCAAAAGAGCGAAGATATTCTTTCTCACAGTAGACAATCTCAGCATCGCGGGCTGCACACCCGTAGCCGCAGCCTTAGCTCAAGAAGCGAAGAAGAATCATTTGTCTAAGTCATGTTTCGTTTGTGTAGTATTTTTCCCCCTTGTAAATAACGGAAATACATATAAATGAATATATATATAAATATATACATATATGGAATATTATATGCGACATGCTCTATATGTACATACATCAGCGGTAAAAGCTCAGGTTCCATCTCATTCTTCCATCATTAGCTGATGTGTGCGTGTTTGTTACCATACTCTCGATAATTTTGTGCCGAAAAACTTGTCTTCCCACTTGTTATATATATCATAAGTTTTGTGTGTTTGATCGCATAATGGGAATGTTTAGTGCAATTTGTGCTGTATCCTCGCTGATAACAATGTCAAATCATCAGTGTATGAGGATTTATTATTTGTTTCGGGTAACCCAGATATGTTGAATATCTCGTTCGTGGTGGGTCAACTGTCATATATAATTTAGTCTATTTTTGTATGAGTTGTGGTGAAACTTCATGTAGATGTAGAGCAGAAGGTAGGGAAGGCAACACCTCTACTGCAGAATGAACTTGCCCTATTTAGTCACACGGAATCACATTATATGTGCTGGTGGATGACTGACACTATCGTCTAATGGGCAATCGGTTTTTCTCATCTGTCTGCAAAATGTTTACAAGCAAAGAATAACGGCACGACATGTGGTGTTATTCGTTTGTTAGTAGCAGAAGGAGTTAACGTTTTTTAATTGCATCGCCAAATGAAGGCAGTGTATGGTGAACATTTATTGCCATTCACTCATGTGCAGTGTGCACACATTTTCCTGTAGTGGAGTTTCTCTATAATGATGGTGTGAGGGGAACCGAAATACACTCCCACCTTCTTACTAATATAACCTTATGGCGCATTGTCTGTTTGGGTTGATTGCCTGGTCAACTTTTCTTAACAAAGCATCTGTGATGACTTTGGCCAGGTCATGTATCATCATTCACAGATTCTTGTCCCTTGCAGAAATGCTTGTGCCATTAATGATAGTGTATGTTCACCATACTCTGCCTTTGATTGCTGGTGCACTTCATGAACTCCAACTCCTTCTGCCACTAAAATATGAATAACACCATGTTTGCTCACTGACATTCCACAGACACAGATGAAAAACAACTGATTGCCCCCGTTGGGCGATCGGTTTGTCAACCGCCAGCACATTATCCATTGCAAGTCCATTTTGCAGTAGGGGCTGCTCTTTCCTTACCTCCCACTTTACCTCTACATAACTTTTCACCACAATCACACAAAAATAAACCAAATTATAGCGACTTCCGTTTTCACTTGATCCATCCGTTATATATAATGTTCATTAAGCTGCAATATTAATTGCAATTTCGCACATCCTCGTGTAGAGGATATAAATCTATTTAATAGTATTATCCCAAATTTTCAAAGCAAAAAAGGAAAGCCATGTAATGAGCTTCTTTTCCCCCCCCCATGATTTGAACCTTCATGGCCATCATTGTAGTTGATCAATTCCGGGCTAAAAGGGCTGTTCGAGATACGAACAGCCTTTATGGCGATGACTGCCTCGACTAACAAGATTCAAAGAAAAGTTTGATCACTGAGATTAACAAAGTGCTAGAAAAAAGAATTTTGTCGGATAAAACTGCTTTTCATTCGTCTGAAGAGAGGGATTTCTAACGGAATAGGGTTCCGATTGATATTCTCGATTTTATCAAGAGAAATGTATTTTTCGAAATGTTATTCAGGTTGATAATGCCTGAAAATTATTTGATTGTTTTCTTTATCATTAATATTTTTTGTTGTTTTCTTCTTTTAAACGTTAGCTTTCTTTTTAAATAAAAAAGTAAAGGCAATAAGCCTAGTTTTTTCTTTGCTATTTGTTCGGTTGATGTTATACGCCATTTCTCTTGCCTACGGGAATTTTCCGAATAATGTTATACTAACTCAGGTGCATAGCCCATGGACCAGATGTATGGTAACTCTGCAGCTCACGGGCCAGAAATTAGTATATATATATATATATATATGAGGGTGACCATATGACTCTTTTTTTACCCTCTTATTTTCAGCAAGGCTTTCTTGAATTTTTTAGATACAGGTATTACGATTATTCTCATGACTGATAATGCCTTTAACAATTTTTTTGGCTATAATTAGCAAAATTTTCTTGCCTCTGACAATTTTTTTCCTTTGGCTGTAATTAATGGATTCCTTTTTTAAATTCTTGGTAAATGGCGAAAACTAAGCTGTCCAAGTAAATCAAAAGCTGTGAGATCTTTCTTCTATTAAAATATCGAAAACACATTATTTTCAATACGTGGAGAAGAATTTCGGCATTTTTTTATGAATCTCACATTTATCTTCCCGATTTCCCATGAATCTGTCTTTCCGAAAAATGTCTGGAGTTTTACTGTTATATATACATTATATATAAAATGTTAATAATTAATGTTATACACATAAGCGCTGTGAATCTTACATTAATAATCCCGTGTACAGGAATTGTACATATATATGTAAACAAATAGTCGCAAAAGAGTTCTTTTCGTCTCTAATTTTTTTTGAGAGAGAATAATGTTGATGGTATGTATATCTATATATATATTGTGGCCAAAATAAAACATTGGTGATGTAGCATCGGAGATGATATATGGCTAATGTTAGGCCAATTTGAAGCATTTTTTTAACGAAAAAAAGAATACATACATATATAAATATTTTAATGTGTTTGTTGTCGAGATGGTATTTGTGTGCAAATATTTGAAGTGTATAAATGTGAATTTCATTTTGAAAGTCGTTTGTCGTATTCTGTGTGTTTTTGTTATCAGAATTAGAGGCATAATTAAAAGGGGCTAAGCAGGCTATGTCCCCAAGGGGGGCGGCCAAGAAATTTGCAGCAGAATGAGAACGGCAGCGTCCCTGCCTGAGGGACAGGTTAGTAAGCAGCCAAGTTAGTAGCCATCTAGAGCAGTGGTTCTCAACCGGGGGCCATATGGCCTCGGGGGGGGGCCCTAGGATGTTCCAGGGGAGCCACGGCTATTGATACGGGGGCCACGATGAAAAAAGTTTGTGAAATTAAATTTTTTTTAGTCACTGACTAAAAAACTTAATTTCAAACAAAATGCATAGAATATATTTTTCCGCTATTCGAGTAACATTAACATGAGGAAGGGAATAAAAAAGTGTTGCATGTAATCTCGGTGGGTTTGCGACTTCGGGGTGACAGTAGGCCCTGACACAAACTATAGAAGAGGTTTAAAGCAAAATGGAGTAACTGTAAAGACAGAAAATTGCGTGTGTTTGAAGACTTTTCATTCAAAGAGGGCTGCCATAAAGAAAGCAGACAAAGATTTCTTGACCATTCATTGACATTCTTTTGAGTGCTGGTAGTAAATGCAATCCAAGAAGTAGATGGGTAGAAAATGAAAGCTTGTAAAAAACCCCCATCGTTTTCATGCAATCACAGATGGATAGCCATCTAGTTTAGCACAAAGCTTTATGATTTTTTTTTTTGGGAAGGGGGGGGGGGGATGGCAACCCATTGCCTCTACTGAAAAGAAATAAAGTCGAATTCAGTTATAACGAACTCCAAGAGATCAAATCATACATGAGGAAAAATACCCGCGAAATTAAATTTTTTAAAACTACATTTCTCTATAACTCAAGAAACTGTAATTGCATAAAATTACTGTTGTTTCAATCGCAAGTGTTCATATGCCATTCCTTTCAATTTAACGGGAAAAACGTGATTTTAAACATATTTAAGACGGTCTTAACGTCCTTTGATTTGCTGATTGGTTTCTACATTCAATCCAAGCAGATAATGTATTGGGACTTCTAAGATTGACACCACATTTTTAAAGTTTTTTTTAACCTATACTGTAATGCTTCCTATTAACTGTCCTACTACGTAAGCCTGCTGCTGGCCTACAACATCCCAAATAATTTCAATACAATTTTCCTATCCTGCAAGAACAATGTTGTGGACATTAGAAAAAAAACATTCGAAATGGACGTATGACCACATTTAAAGCAATTTAGATCCAAGGCATTTACGCACAACCGAGCCCCTCTTGGCCATTTTTCTTTTTTTTTCTCCCCACCCTTTCTTCCTTTTGTTTCTTTCCAAAATTTATAAAAGTAAAATGACATAATCATAAGAAATGCAAAAGTTCAATTACTTTAGTTTAGTGGAAAAATAACAGATTTTTTTTGGGGGGGAATACAGTCAAACCCCATTATAATGAACTCCAAGAGACCGGAGTAATAAAGAAATTTTGTTACAAAGAAATTTCAGATTTTTATATTGTTCCTATGTAAACATTTGTGTTTTTCTTCGTTCTCGTGAGTTTTACTTAGCGTGTTGTTTATTTTTCCGTCATATTCTGCGGTGTTTTTCTTTTTTTCTAGCGCACGTTGGATTGCGAGATAAGTGTTTTTTTTTTTATTATATTGCTCTACATCCATATTTTTATGGGCATCTTTTTCTCAGCCACCTCGTTGGGCATTTTGCCTGTTGTGGCGTGGTATTTGTAAACTTATCCGGGGGATTACAAAAGTCTTCGTTAAAACAATATTTTTTTCCGTTATAACGGTATTCGTTAAAACGGGAGTCGACTGTATTTCGCCTCAAACTATTTTTTTACGTGTATATGCAGACTGCATGGGTAACAGGGCGTATGGCACTTTACAGGCGAGCCGTTAGTCATACCCAACTAGAAAAAGTATCCAAATCACGTGTCCGACTCATATGTCATTCATGTTGTAAAGGGTTGTATAATTATAAAATAAAAAAAACAACTTTTTATACCATCCCCGTGTGCCAAAGAACCCAATTAAGAAATTGTCGCTCTATCTTTCCGATGGCAACTAAAATAATTTCATGTTATAAGCGATATTCACCGAGATATGTGAATTCGAAAAATTGAGGAAATTTGGAAAAAAAACAGCATTAAATGAGGGTAAAATGGTTTCCTCGCATTTAATGCTGTTTTTTTTCCAACTGGAAGTATGCCTCTAGGACCAATGGTTCGCCAGTAAAATGCTATATGCCCCGTTACCTATGAGCCCTGTATATCAAACATAGTACGAACTGCTATGTGAAATATTGTGTTGTGTTTAAGCCAACTCACACGTTGCTTCGTTCGCCTGCGAGAGAGCGGTCACATTATGAACCAAAAAGCCACTTGAAGGTAGCATTTGCAGCGAATTCACAATGGCACTAACAATCTTAAGGGAATTAAAATTAATTTAACACTCTAGAATAGTTTAAGACATTCATTTTTAAAAATATTGTTGGTGCTGCTACCTACTTTCAAAATTAGAAGTGCCTTATGTATAAGCTGACCATATTTCTACGAAAGAAATACGGGAAATTGGAATTATAAATACGGGACATCGCCAATTATCACCAAAAATGTCGCCAAAATTGCCAAATATTGCTGAAATTACGGGAAAAACAAAATAGTGGGAAATGAAGCATTACTACGAATTGCAGTGGATTAAAATGAATTCCACGAGAAAAAACGTTCATCCAGACAAATGTGGGAGATTAATATTCTTATTTATAGTCGTGATTATCATAATATAATTTATCAATTGAAAAATAATTTCAATCTTTGACTTCAATAAAGAATGAAAATTCAAGTTGGTTTCGCGTAAAAAACGGGAAAAACCGGGACACTTTTGCCAAAAAGTCGGGACAGCCAAAAAAATAGAAAATACCGGGAAATATGGGACGTATGGTCACCTTTCTTATGTAGTCATGACGATGCTCAGGTATAAAAAACGAAATTCTTCATTCAGTTTTGCTTCTCATGAACAAAGCTGACCAAAAAGATCAAACTTCCAGCAGTAATTTTTTCAAGACTCAAAGAGACATCCAAAACAAAGGACCTCTACACAAGCAGACGACAGGTATGATAGTAAAAAGTGAATTTTTCTACACTCCACTTTATAGTAATGTGCTGCCATCTAATCTCAAATTTAAAAGTGACTCATGTGGTGACAATGAAGTTCAAAGTAAAAAAACTATATTCTTTATTCCGCTCAGTTCCTTATGAGCGAAGCTCATAAACTGAACTGGAAATTTAAACTGAAAGTTCGGTTATTTTATTTGAGCATAAGGAGACGTCTAAAACAAAGAACCTCTTAATGAGCAGACGACAGACAAGAAGTCGATTGGTTCGGTTCCCTACAAGCTAAACTCTCAAACAGAACTGGAAGTTTGAACTGCCAGTTCAGTTAATTTTTCAGGATAAAAGGAGACGCCCAAAACAAGTAACCTGGAGAGAAGCAGACGACAGAGATTATATACTACAGGAGGGAGCATCCAGCCACCGCGACTGCAGCGACATCAAATGCGAGGAAATCACGTCACTCGGTGAAAACAAGCTTCCCGCCTGGCAATTTGACCATAGAAATGTACAGTTCGGTCTCTAAATATTGCGTTTTAAACATTTAAAAAAAGGATAGAGAACACTCATCTAAAGGTGAAAAAAGATTAAATTATTTATTTCATTAATACCGGAATCATTTCTTTCATCATTTCTTGAATTTTCATTCATCAATTCGGGATTTTTCTTCATTAATTCTGAAATTTTCCTTCATTATTTCTTGAATATTCTTTCATCAATTCTAGAATTATTTTCTTTATTAATTATTATTTCTTTCATTACTTCTGAAATAATTGCTTTCATTAATGCTGAAATTATTTCTTTCATTAATTTTGGAATTATCTCGTCGATGCTGAAATTATTTTTTCATTTATTGTTTTAACCTCCTACTTATGCCATAGGGGTCATTCAAGTATTACGTTAGCATCGACGGGGGGGGGAAGTTTTCCGATTTGCTGACTTTTGATGACAGGGGGGGGAGAGGGTTTGAAGGTTGCTTACGTCATCAACCGCTCCTTTTTGAAGATATGAAATATTCTAAGCTGCTGACGAAATTTTGTTGACAAGTGGGGAGGGGGTCATAAATGGCTGAAAATCTGCTTACGCAACTCGAAAAGTTTGTAAGTCGGGGAGCAACTACATAAAATTTTTTTTAGAGGAAGCCGCGATGCATTGGGTCGGAAAATTCTCCCAAGCCCGGACCTGTCTCCGATTTTTGAATTTAAATATCTCAGGGAATAATGCAGTTAAAAACATGTAATTTGTTTGTTGGACTCAGAAAAGAAAGGACAACAACTGTCTAATTGGAAGTCAGAGGATGGGTGGGGGATTGTATAAAAATTTACATTTTTTATTTTGTGTACACTGTATTTTCATTTTCAAAACTCGTACAGGGTGATTTCTGGTCACATTTTGGGAATTAGAACCACACCACTACGACGAACTGTTGATGAGATAAAGGCTGTAATAACACTCCAAGGAGAAACCATTGAATCTTTCTTAGAATGGCCATAATATTACCAATAGGCAGGGCCGCAACTAGTGGGGGGGGGGCAGGTGGGTCTGGTGCCCGGGCGCATCACAAAAAATGGCGCAAATTCAACCTATCCTTCAGCATTACCGGGGTGGGGGGTGCCTAAATGAGTAGCTGCCCCGGCTAACCAAGTATCCAGTTACTGCCCTACCAATAGGTATCTTATTTCTGATGAATCAGCACTATATTGTGTATTTTTTTTGTTTTTGTTTTAGATACATTCTCAAGTTTGTAATTTACACCTGGTGGCATTTCTTTCACTTCTATAGATCAAACTACACACTTGATCCACTAATGTCCCACAAAAATCATGTCCTTATTCTGTAGAACTTGGTTTACTGCACGGGCCAATCTGGGCACTTCTGGCACTGAGGTGCAATTAGATCTGGTTCTGATTTTCAAGAGTAAATATGCAAATAGGTAGGTAGGAATTTTTAGCTAGGTAATAGTGCCTCTTTCAGAAAAATCGCTTTGTATGTGGGCGTATGATAATGTTAAGAGACAGCCCTGGGCGTATTTTATGAAAATTGTGAAAAGCTAATCAAAAAACTCAGCAAAATAATGTGGTCTAGTTTGCGATATTATTAGTTTCTCATCTTCTGTGCCATTCTTGTGATAATGATCTTCAACTGTACAATCAAGTGTTCTTACAATTTTAGGATCTTCTATCGGATGATTGATGTTGAAAAAAAATCGTGCATTAAAAAGAAATACCATATGATATATTTTTGGTGATGCCCCTTTTGTACTGATGCCCTAAGCACGTGCTTATTTTGCTTAATGGTTAATCCGGCCCTGTGACTGCGCACATGATTTCTCTGGAATATGAATGTTTCAAGCAAATGCATTATTTTTGAAAATGATGTGAAAGGTTGAACTTTTCAATTGTGATTCATTTGTGCGTGTATGTACTCCCTCATTACTACTTTTATGCGTATGAAGAGAATAAAATTAATAAAACTGCTTGCTACCACTTTTTGCGATTTTTATCACTACAAGAGAATGCGTATTTTGGAAGCTACAACTGACATTTTCTCAACGAAACAACAATCATTTACACAAAAATAAATTAATTTGAAATAATCCAAATTACATCCAGTACAGTAACTTGATGAGATTGTGCCGTCTTCAATTGCAGAATTTACATTGATTGAAAATAATTTATTCTATTTTTTTTTACTGTATTCTATTACATTTATTTTGCTCTTTAGTTATTTTCATGAATTAAAAATTAATCAAATTAAATTCAAATATATTTATACTTCAGACAGTTTTTGAATAACTATCTTCTAATGGAAAAATGGGGGCGGGGAGTAGAAAATTATTCATGTTCGCAAGAGGGGGCCCACAGGAATGAGAAATGGTTGAAAGGGGGCCATGGACAAAAAAAGGTTGAGAACCACCGATCTAGAGCAGTTGTTCTCTCAACCAGGTGCGCCCCCTAGTGGTACTGGGATACTTCAAGGGGGCCACGGAAAATTGAGAAAGGGGCCATGCCAGGTGCTTTGGAGGGCTGCAGAGAGTTGAGAAGAAAAATTAAGGTGTACCCACATAAAACCAGGGGCTCACCGCCTACATTTTGCAACAAGTTCCCTAGAATGGGATTTTTCGCAGGTCCTCGGCTAGATTTTTCAAACCCCCCCTTCCCTATATTAACGGTATAGTGTGAAAAACAAAAAATGATGAAAACTATATCAGGCTCTGGGGACCTCATATTTTGTATAGTACAATTAATTTTGAAAATATGTAGGCTGTTTATTTCCAGCTAAGTATGGGACTACCATAGCATCACTTTGCCTGAGGGGGGGCCCCCCCATGATGTTGAAACGGTCCTGATAGAACTCGGATTAACGGGGAGATCAATAAATTCTAGGCGAGTGGTCTGGAAGAAAATTTTCTTTGCAAAATTTTCGTTCAGTATAAATTCACTGAAAAAATCATTTATAAAGGACCTTGCTTCTAGATGAGAGTTAGAGACTGAGTAAGACACGGGAGCCACACGAGAAAAAAAATGGTTCAAAGGGGCGATGGGCAAAAAAGGTTAAGAAATACTGATCTAGAGCAGCCCTTTTTGATATATAAATTTCTAGGACTATATTTAGTCATCAAAGTTACTGATTTATTTTTATTCAAAAATAACTATTTTCAAATTTACTGGGTTATTTTTATTTCCCTTGAGTGGCCGCGGAGAACCGCTGATCTACAAAATGTGCAAACCCTAGTTAGTGGGGAGGCCCTTGTCCCAGGCCTCCATACATCAGACGATACTACCAGGCAGGAGCCATCTATGCGTCCCCCAAGCGTAATGAGATTATTCATGAAATTTTTGGAACTACGGGGTGATTATAAAAAAACTATCCCGACATATGGGCCCCTAACTATCATACCATTCACAGAAACTGAATGAAATTTTGGCATAAGGTATTTTGATGTATGCGCTCAAGAATGATATGGAAAACAACAGTGTCACTCTAACAGTTACGGTTACAGTGAGAAAATTTCGAAAATATCAAATGGCAACACCAAGTTTTTTGTATTGGAATGTGATCTCCATACTGAAAAACACTAAATAGCGTTGGAATGGCACCAGAGCATTAATGTTCGTTTCATTCGTCACACCGTTCCTTCGGCTGAGATCCCAGCCTGATTAGTCCTCCACAAGGTCATGTGGAAAATTTGTGAAACACAATAAAATGCTTTATTTTATGCTGCTTCTCTGTCCTTATTGGTTGTCCTCACTTTTAGCCTATCTACCGCCGGTGATTTTCATGCTACAGTTGCCGTTCGAACGCTATTTAGGGTTTTTCACAATGGAGATCACATTCCAATACAAAAAACTTGGTGTTGCCATTTGATATTTTCGAAATTTTCTCACTGTAACCGTAACTGTTAGAGTGACACTGTTGTTTTCAATATCATTCTTGAGCGCATACATCAAAATACCTTATGCCAAAATTTCATTCAGTTTCTGTGAATGGTATGATAGTTAGGGGCCCATATGTCGGGATAGTTTTTTTATAATCACCCTGTATATCACATGTAACAGCAACGAAAACTTCGATTGAAAAAAAGGTAAAATTTTCCACAAAAAAAAAGGGTCTATCATGGAAAATGCGGGGCGTATAGTAGTTACCCCCCATGCTGAGACTAATTCTTTAGCGATTTGTGAAATCACCCCCCTCCTAACAGCGTGCTCTAGATTCACCCTTGCTACTAGAGCTAGACCTCATAAGTTCGGGCCTAGGGCAAACTGGACTTTTTTTTGGGGCCTCACGCAAGTTCACCATATCTACAGACAAAATGTTCGAGAGTCCAGATTCTGCGCCCTGATTGGGTGAAACGAAGGTTGCCGGAGCGCTGTCTGTTTGGCTACTTTCCCTTTGCTTATCTGGTTTCTCTTTCCATGTCGTGTCATTCTTTAAAGTGATGGTAACTCGTGGAAAATTTCCCATATGCGTGTGAAAAATTGGCCAAAATTTGGCCAAGTGGAAAATTTCTTAGCATTTGTGGGAAATTTTAAGAGTTCATCCAGCAAAATAATTTTTTGAAAAAAATAAAAAATATTAATGTAGTACTTTTGTAATGTACTTTTCTATTGTAAAATACTTGACTAATTTTCACCGGTAGATGGCAACACATTTTTTGGAATGAAAAAATTTAGTCAAAAGGTAAATTTTTGCTGGGAGAGGTTACCATCACGTTCTTTATACATTTCTCTCGGCAAATTTTCTCGCTTTATTTTTCCCCTTTTCGATTTTTATCTTTTAAATTTTTAATCTCACGCTAAAAGTCGCTTCTCAGGACCAAATCACATTGATCGCAATAGAGGATCTTCCCAGTAATTACTGTTGTAAAGTAATCAGAAATGACGAGGAGAGAAAAATCGTTGTTTTTAGAGTAAAAGATGTGAGAAACAAAGAAACCGCTATGGTAAGTACTCTCTGTATAGACATTCCGTTATACCAGGGGTCTTCAACGTGTGGCCCGCTGATCATTTCCTGAAAATAGTTGAAAACATTGCAAAAAGATTTATTCCAGAGAATTAATTGAAGAAATAATTTCGAAATCAATGAAAAAAGTAATTTCAGAATTTATGCAAGAAGAAATAAATACTGTAATTTCGGAATTTATAAAAGAAATAATTCTAGAATAAATGAAGGAAATAATTCCTTGAATGAATGAAAGATATCTAAAATTCAGTTAAGAAATTATTCCAAAACTAATCGAAAATTCAGAATTAATGATAGAGATAATTCCAAAATTGATGAGAATCCTGAATTATTAGAATAAATAATTCCAGAATAGATTCAGAAATAAAAAATTTCCTATGTGAAGCTCAAGACAATCACCTACAGCAGCGGTTCTCAACCGGTGCTCCGCGGAGCCCTAAGGGCTCCATGTGAACTCCCAGGGTCCCCACGGCCGCTCGAGGAAAATAAAAAAACAACAGTAAATTTGAAAAAAAAATAATTAATATTTCTGAATAATAATAATTCTAAAAATAAGTTAGTAACTTTGATGAATAAACAAAAAAAATGGCCTTCGGGGCCATAGGCCTCGGCCATAGAAATTATATCCTGGGAAGGGCCTCTCCGTGGGTCAAAAAAACGTTGAGAACCGCTGACCCACATGATTGAAACACTTCTGACACCATGGAGAAGTGCCCATCAGCCCAGTTTCCCAAACTTTAAGTTTTTTCCTCCTTGTCAACCAATAACTTCTGAGGGGGTGATGAAATGGTCCAGAGGAGCAAAGGCTATAACAATATGCCTTTGAATTTCCCTATAGATTAATGATTTAAAACTCATCTCGCCTATTGTTTGCTAGCACCCAAGAGTGCTGTTCAACAGCCCAATTGGAAACCACTTCAAGAATTAACATTATGCTGGGTGTTGTCAAAGCAAGGTCATTAAAGGGGTAGATTCAAAGCGTATTAATAATTATTCAAGCGTCTTTAATACGCTTTGGGTAGATTTCCCTTTCCCCGCAGAAAAAACTGGGATCTTTGGCGTCGCATCCCCCACAGTAAATTTGTTCTGGGAAAAATATAAAAAAGTTAAAAGAATCATCCTGAGCTCTGTCAGACCCGCAGTTGTGGGTGGACATGAGTCACCAGCATAGGCGGAGATAGATTTGAACATCTGGGAGAACACGATGACGTCAATTCATATATTATATATATATGCCTACGGCTGGGATCTCAGGGCCGCAACCACGGCCCTCACATGGGCGGGGCTGACAGGGCTCTAGCTCTAGGGCCCGAGGCAATTCTCATAATTTTTTTACTTTTTCACGCTATAAATTAACTATAGAAGGACCCGTGGAAAGTCTGACCGGGGGGGGGGGGGGCGCAAAGGATCCCAGCCTAGGGAGCCCTGCACCAGGATGTGAGGACCATGGCCTTGGGCAAAGCAGACATTAAATAACCCCCACTCCTCAACTTGGGGGAGGGAATTTTTTTTTTCACATTATATAATCTGCACTAATAATTCCGCATGAACCGAATAGGACCATTTCACGGTCAGCAGAAACGTAAAAAAAACTTAATTATGCTAGGTGTTTGTATTTTCCTAGCTTGGCGCATCTGTTCCATCGTTTGCATATCCACATATTTTTGCCTTTTTACACAATAAAAAAAGGAAGAGAAAAAGCAATGAAATGAAATTATTATTCATATCACAAAAAATCCAATGAAAATGGGGGGGGGGGGCGGGGGGCTTCTTTTTTCAATATTTGCTATTCCGCTTCAAGTATTTTTTTCCCGTGGTATTTATGTTAGGATGTTTGCTAACGTTATTATTTTGTCGCCAGCGATAAATGGCCAGGCCTGACCACCCTCTACTAGAATAACCAATCAGGGAACAGAATACGAGCTTCCGAACATTTTGTCTGTAGATATCGTGAACATGCGGGCCTCACGTAATAGCATTCTTTGAGGTAACCACAGAGTAATAATACTAATATTTATATAATAATAATACTAATATAATTTATATCTTAAGTCTATGGAGGTAACATTCGAGGATCATAGGGGGGGGCCCATGCCCCGTTCAAGAGGATAAAAAATTTGTAATATTGGTTGATATTTAATTTGTAAAAGATTTAAATATCGAAAAGAGATGCCAATTCTAGAATTTGAATAGGGGCCCCCGGAAACTTTCGAGCGCTGTTTGCCCATTCGAGAAATAGGCCCAGGGTATTACTAATTAATCGTACATGCAGGTCGCAAAAATTCCTCTGTGATATTTCCAAAAAATTGGTTAATATTGGCATACATGTGTTGCAGTAAATGTGGTTATTATGCATACTTACACCACCAAGCATATTTTGTTAAGTTTGATAAATTTCCCTGAATTAATCACTTAACTTTTACCGGCAGCAGATGTGCTAAAATTTGCATTCAACATGGCTGATGTCCAGTTGGACGACAAGCTATTTTAGGAAGATTTGTTTTTTCCATGTGACCTTTCTCTCTCTCCTGCCAACGACTGAGGCATCGTTTGGGCTAGATCAAACAAAGCATAATATTTAACAGGAATGCACGTGTGCAACGTATTATATCTAATATTCATACGCAGGTTAAGGTAAAAGTGTAAAATTCGGTAATTATATACAAAGGTCACGACAGGCAAATTTTCCCGAAGAGGTAACTGAAAAAATTATGCCCATAACAAATATGGATGTCAAATATAACCAAAACACCCAATATAAAAGCATATACAACTTTTGTATCACCAAAAAAGAAATTAATATATAATACACTGCCTATAAAAAGATTATGGTTGCCTTATTTAAGTATATTGAATCCTTTCTCGGTTTATCAATGTCTATCGTACTTGTTTTTAAACGTATCAATTGTGTTAGAATTCACAACCCCCGGAGGTAAGCTATTCCATTTCATTGACAACCCTATTAGAGAAAAACTCCCTGTGATACCACAACCTGGAATTTTTCCTTACAAAACGATATTGTGTCCCCTTGTCGAAGCAGTTGATTGACGGTTTATTAATAACTCAAGGTCCACCCCAATAAAAATTTTATATGTAAAACACTTCGATTATACATATACCTCCGACACCTGCGTTTCTCCAATGTAAAAATATTCATGAAATCAAGCCTTTCTTCATAGCTCAAGCCTTGTGTGCCAACGGGAGCACGCGTAGCACTTCTCTGCACCCCGTCAACCAAGTCCATGTCTCTCTGTAGGTATGGTGTACAAAACTTTAGGCCATACTCCAGTGCAGGACGAACCCGAAAAAGCGGAAGAGAATGAGCGGCACATTTACAGATCGCTCAAATGACTCTTGGCGCAATTCCCGATCATTGCGCCATAAGTGGCCCGCGGCACATTTTCAGATCACTGAAGTAGGCCCGTGGCACATTCAAAGATCACTTAAATAACCCGCGACACAGTTCCAGAACGCTTAAATGATCCGTGGCACATTTAGAGGGCCCTTGAGTGACATGTTTCACAATTTTAGAGCACTTAAGCGCCCCCCCCCCAGTGCGGTTCTACATCATTCAAGTTATCCGCGGAACATTCACAGATTACTTAAGTGATTCCTGGCATAATTACGGATCATTTGAGTGATGCGCTGCACAGTTCTAGAGCACTAAAGCAGCCCGAACACATTTCCTGAGCACTTGAAGGATCCGTGGGGGAGGGGGGGGACACACGATGATGATGATGATGATGTCAATTCATATATTTTTTTTTTTTTTTTTTTTTTTTTAATTAATTGGACAAAACAGAACACGTTACAAAATACACAAGAAAGACAGATGACAAAACAAAATACATAATAAATAAACAAAAATGGACAAATGGACATACATAAACACCCACTCTGTGACCCTCAAGGGACTACTTGTCCTTCCAGAAGGTCGAATAATTTGTAATATTATATTTCTATTTTTCAAGCAACTTTCATTATTGTTCTATTATCATAAACAAAAAAACAACAAAAAAAAAAAACATTAGTAATTTATGATCGTGTGCACGCACAATAATTGGATTTTTAAAACATCAAAAAAATATGTTGAAAATATTTAAAATTAAAACTAAAAATACATCTTGTTCGTAGTATTATCTCTTCAAATTGTGATTAGTGTTCATGAAAATTGTTGAAAATATAGATATTTATGTTAGATATCTCTATGCACAAAAATTAAACACGTATTGTAAAAATAAAATAAACGTATAGGTATTAGTAGATATTTCTATTGTATTATTGTTTCAAACACAATGCTCTTTGCAAAATCAAAAATATTATAATTCAATCTTTTATTAGTATAATTAGCAGTTTGGTATTTATTTAATACCTTTGGAGCAGTGTAACTAAAACTTTTTTTGAATAGAGTTTTATTTGTTTTTGGCACTTGATATTCCATACTTAATCTACTTGAAGATCTGTTTCGATTCTTTATTAACCATTCTTCATTTGCTATAACAAATTTCATTATTCTGTATATATAGTTTTGTCTTATGGATAATGCATGGCACTCAGTTTTGTTTTGGTTAGTGGGATTAGTTTTTATTGTGAATCTGATTTTATTATATATATTATCTAATTTATTTATGTTAGTATAATATGCACCACCCCAGGCACAGATTCCATACGTTACAATTGAATATATCCATGCATAAAATATATCTTTAAAAAATTTTTCATCTATTGCATTTTTAAGTCTATACAATACCGCTGCAAAAGTTCGAATTCTTTTAGTTATTTTTCCACAATGCAAATTCCATTTTAGGTCGTATATACACATATACATTAGATCTGCCCAGGACCAAGTTATTTTTTTCAGGCCCTACCCGGCCAATTGTCGAAAATTTCATCCGGTTATTGTTTTTGTGAGGCCCCTCTTTTCTTGAGGCCCATGCGTTAAGACGGCACTGCTGGAAATGTTTTTTTGTTCTTCCTACAATTATGAAAATTTTCGTTCACCAATATTCATAGAAATGTTTCCGTCCCATGATTATGAAAATTTTTCGTCCTCCAATACTCATAGAAATGTTTCTTCCTACAATTATGAAAATTTTTCGTCCACTTATTCACAGAAAAAGTTTTCTATTTTTACGAATTTTTCCTACTTCTGAAAACCCTTGTATACGGGAAAAAAAAAAATGATTTCAATTAATAAAGTAATGGTTAATAATCGATCGGAATAAATAATTGTGATAATACTAATAATAAAACAATGAATAATAATATAATCGAAAATAATTTAACAATTACGAAAATTAAAATAAATAATTAGAAATAGTAATAAACAATAAAAAAAAATTGCAAAACTGTTTGTGATTTTGTTTTACTATCATAAAATTTTAACTAGACGGCAGCACTATATGAATAAATCATTCATCATCATGTTGTTGATAATTTGTAATATATTAACTAGATGGCAGCACCGTATCAGTCATTTCTATGGAGTTTAATGTCAACAAGTAAAAGCGTCCTAGTTTTTTTTTTTAGTTTTTTTTTGTTTATTTTGATAGAAGTGTCCACGTGTTGCATATTTCTCGGATCGTATCATATGCTGGTGCGGCTGGTCGTGTAATTGGGTGCGTCCATCAATTTTCAAGGTAAGTCATGAAATTGCGATGTTTATGTCCATTATTCTTCACATGTAGCTATTAAAAAAAAGTGCACGGCATAGTTACCATTACTCGAAACTGTATGCTCGGATATTACATCATCCTATATTTCCCATCATTGGGCGCGGATCCAGCACGATGTGCGGGGTGAATTGTTTGTTAGTTCGTTGGTTGATCGTCCCGTATATTACGGGACAGACAAATTTTCCCCAGGGCTGTCTTAAGAGCATCATGGGCCCCAGGGCCAAGTGATTTTTCTGACGCTCTACCATCAGGCAAATTCGTGAAAATTTCAACCTGATCTTATTTTTGTGACGCCCTTTTTCTCTTGAGGCCCCCGGGCCGTTCCAGGGTGGGCCCATGTCTTAAGACGGCCCAGATTTTTCCTATATCGGGGTCTCCAGCCATAGGCGGAGATAGACTTGAAAGGCTGCGGGCATGATGATGATGATTACGTCAATTCATATATATGCAAATACATTATATCAGTAAGCTTTACCTTCGACGCTGGGGCGGGGGGGGGGTCATTGCCTTTCCCCGTGACCGCCCCCCCCCCTCCCGCGTATCTTCACCCATGCTCCAGCCGAAATCTGGTCTTCCCATATCAAGGGTCTCCAGCGGAAATTTGGGCCCCTTTTTTTGCGGACCCTTCACAATATCCATCTCATAAATCGACCCTTCATAAAATATAAATTAGCGAAATCTAATTTTAAATTTAGTTTCTTTCCTACAAAATTAACTAAATTGTTTCTCGCTTCCCATAAGATTACTTACCTTTCACACAAAATTATGAATAATTCTCTCAAAAATGAAGGATATTTTACACAGAAACAGGACCCTATGAAAAATGCCTGGACAGACCCCTTGGATATTATTTGCCATTTGGGAGGGTGCAATAGTTCCTATTGCACTCCGTCCTTGATTTTTTGCTTGAGCAAAGGCAGGCATCTTTAGTTGTGAATGGACTAGAAACAAATATCTTCAGCTTCGAATAGAGTCAGACATCTTCAGTTTTGAATTAAACGAAGGCAGACATCTTCAGTTTCAATTAAAGCGAAGGCAGACATCTTCAGTTTTGAATAATTGAATAAAGCAAAGGCAGACATCTTCAGTTTTGAATAAAGCGAAGGCAGACATCTTCAGTTTTGAATAAAGCGAAGGCAGACATCTTCAGTTTTGAATAAAGCGAAGGCAGACATCTTCAGTTTTGAATAAAGCGAAGGCAGACATCTTCAGTTTTGAATAAAGCGAAGGCAGACATCTTCAGTTTTGAATAAAGCGAAGGCAGACATCTTCAGTTTTGAATAAAGCGAAGGCAGACATCTTCAGTTTTGAATAAAGCGAAGGCAGACATCTTCAGTTTTGAATAAAGCGAAGGCAGACATCTTCAGTTTTGAATAAAGCGAAGGCAGACATCTTCAACTGCAAAGGAGCTAAGGTAGGCATCTTCAGCTGCAAATAAGTTGAGACGGGCATCTTGAGCTGCAAATAAGTTGAGACGGGCATCTTGAGCTGCAAATAAGTTGAGACGGGCATCTTCAGCTGCGAATAAGTTCAGACTGGCATCTTCAGCTGCAAATGAAGCAGAGGCAGACTTTCAGCTGCTAATTAAGCATATTTAGCTATGCAGATGTCTTCCAATGCAGATGCCACCAATGAAGCTGAGGCAGATATAATCAAAGTAATAACTCTTCAAAGTAATAACTATGCTTATACTGTAAGGCTTACTTTTTGTTCCATCGCCCTCTTCTTCAGAAAGTTTTCCTGTTATCCCTTGACTCAAGTGAACCCATAGGATCCTATGTTATACTCATATCTTCTATCGCAACCCCCCCCCCCCAAGACCATTCCATTGCCCACCGGGGGTGATATTGCCCACTTTGGAAAACACTACTATAGGGGGCTGGGTGGGTGCAGAGTTGTATTTATGGTTTTGCTGCTTGTGGGCTAGACAAATTTTGACACCCTTTTCTCATTCAAATCTAATTTTATTGACTCTAATTTGCAGCCCTGCGCCATAACCCTCTTGGGCCTTGCTTTTTAAATACATCTCTGTGTCTAGGTTTTTTAGGTGGTTCTCTAGGTTGTACTTGTGGTCACTTACATGTTTGCACATGTTCTTGATCATTATTTTCATCGCTCACTGATCTGGTACTTTGCTCTCTAGATAGATTCCCATGCTCCTAAACTCCCTGGGTCATTATTCATGCTCACTGACATAGTGCTCTCTAGGTCACTCTTTTGATCACATACTGACGTAGTAACTAACTCACTTTCTGGATCACTCTCTTAGTCCCCCACATGCGTGCATACTTCCTTGGTCACTCACTGGCCTGGTCCCTTGCTCTCTAGGTCAACTCCCTCCCAAACTCCCTAGGTAACTATTTTTATTTCTCACTGACATAGTACCTTGCTTGCTAGGTCACTCTTTTGAGCACACACTGACGTAGTAACTAACTCACTTTCTGAATCACTCTCTTAGTCCCCCACATCCATGCACACTTTCTTGGTCACTCACTGGCCTGGTCCCTTGCTCTCTAGGTCAACTCCCTCCTAAACTCCCTAGGTAAATATTTTTATTGCTCACTGACATAGTACCTTGCTTGCTAGATCACTCTTTTGATCACACACTGACATAGTACCTTACTTGCTAGGTCACTCTTTTGATTACACACTGACATAGCACCTTGCTCTCTAGGTCACTCTTTTGATCACATACTAATGTAGTAACTAACTCACTTTCTGGATCACTCTCTTAGTCGTCCCCCACATGCGTGCACACTTCCTTGGTCACTCACTGGTCTCTAGGTCAACTCCCTAAGTAAATGTATTGCTCACTGACATAGAAAAAAACTGACATGACAAAAAATTGTGAAAAACAAGTAAAGTTATCAATTACAACCAAAAAAAATTCAAAGGCAACTAGTGCTGCCAGGTAGTCAAACAATTTGTCAAAGATAATTCAAGTTGCCATTAACAGGCAAATAAAATTGTCAAAGGGAAGTTTAGTTGCTAATTATTTGCCAAAAATTGTCAGAGGCAAGTAAAGTTGCCAATTACAGCCCGAAAATTGCCAATTGTAAGGGAGCTTGTTAATTATACCCAAACAGATGTCAAATGTAAAAAAGTGGAATTGCTAATCATTGCCAAAAAATAATTGCTAAAATTGTTAAAAACTTGTGAAGTTGCTAATTAGCCTATACCCCAGTAGCACAACGATATAGTACAATATCTGGACCATATCGTTATATATCGAAATGTCAGAGGAATATCAGATGTCATAACTATGATATAGAACGATCTTGTGCTATATGGCGCAAATTATTTATGATGTTAATTGATCAAGTCTTTAATTTTTCAGTCGAATATGTATTTGATTCCATGTGAATAATCTCTACTTTGAAGCACAACAACTTGGGACAATAAATTATTTTAATATAGTTTGAAAAACATAGATCTATATCATGAACCTGACAAAGATCTATATCAGATTCTCGATATAGACCTGATATAGATCTTTCAAAGAAGACATAGTTCTATATCCTCAACATGACATACATCTATATCGTGAACCTGACAAAGATATATATCAGATACACAATATGCTGATATATCAACATATTGTGTCCATTTAAATAAAAATATTGCCTTCAAATAAAAATTTGGAGAAAATTTATAGTCGAGCGTACAATTTTTTGTTTGAATGGAAATTAAAAACGTTTGAATGAATAATTTTTCATAAGAAATTTTGATTTTAATAGGATTAATTATGTTGATATATAAAAATCATTTCATCAGTTATAATTGAATCCTTACTGTGTATGTTTTACATCGTAGATGTTGGTATTTTAGTAGGGAACAACAACTTATCCACCGTAACTTTAATTGCCACTTTATAATTGCACATATTTTTTTAAGTTAGAAAAATTTGCTCTTGTTTTTGTTGTATATGTGTGTTTTTCTTAAAACTATTTATTATTTATTTTTTCACTTTGATGTGTTTTCATTTTTCACCATACTTTGAGAGTTTTAACTTTTTTGTGTTGCATATTTTTATTATGTTTTATTAGCATAAATTAATAATTTTAAATAAATAATTAATATACTACACAATACATTAATTTGTTTCTTGTGTTATATATAATATCCTTATTTATAATATAATTTTTTCAATTATCTGCCTCAAAATGATAAATATATCTCACTATTTCTCTATTTTGTAATTTTTGTGTGCATACATAAAATGAATAAATTTAATTGAAAACACAAATAAAACAAACCAATACTTCTAAACTAATGTGATAATAACATCCTGTAGTCAGTTCTGTTGTGGTGGGTTGGTGAGATGCGGAGTTACAGATGGTAAGGGTTCAGGGTACATGGGTTCAAACCCACCCACCTACAGAAAAATACACTTTTTTTTTTTCTGAAAGGGCGCCATCTATCGTCCAAAATTTGAAGTATTTGAATATATCATATTCACGATATAGATCTATTTATCTCTGACTATGCCTTTTTTAGCCAGAACGATATCGTGACCTGATATAGATCTATATTGGAAACTGAAATTTTACGATATAGATCTATATCTTTGTGCTACTTGGGTAGCCTGAAAAACAAAAGGAAGTGGAGTTACTAATTATTGCCAAAAAATTGCCAAAGGCTTGTCAAGTTTTCAACCTGTCAAAAAAATTGTCAAAGGCAAGTAAAGTCAGTTACAGCCAAAAAAAAAAAAATTTCTGAGGCAAATAATGTCACAATAACCACCAAAAAATTGTCAAAAACAAGTAACGTTATCAATTACAGCCAAGAAAAAGTTTGTCAAATGCAACTAAAGCTGCCAGTTAGTCCAAAAATTTGTCAAAGGTAATTAAAGTTGCCATTTACAGGCAAACTAATCGCCAAAGGTGAGTAAAGTTGTCAATTATAGTGAAATAATGTCAAAGACTAGTAAAGTTATCAATTGCAGCTAAAAAAATTGCCTAAGGCAAGTAAAACTGCTAGTTATGGTCCAAAAAAAATTTATCTAAGGCAAGTGGAGTTTCCAATTACAGCCAATTTGCCAATTGCAGCTAAAAAAAATTGTCTAAGACAAAGTTGCAAATTAGAGCCAAAATATTCACAAAGGCGTTAATTTATACGTCATAAAAATAATCTTGATTTCAAAAATTCAAGTAAGCCAGCCTCATTGAAAATAAGGGACAAAAACGGGACATTTCACGAAAAGAAATGGGACAACCGAAATCACAGGAATGTCTGAATAACACATGGGGGTCATATGGTCACCCTATGTACAGAAGTTTCTAGCCCATGAGCATGTCTTTCCCATGGACTAGAATGGTGCATCCCCTACCGTAGAACATTTCAATTAGAGATGTGAGGTGAGAATATTCTCCTGGATGTAAAAATTGGAGAATAATCGAGAATATTCATTTTGCTTTTAAATAATTTAAATTTTTTTTACTAATTTTGTTTATATTGTGAAATATAAATCAGTTTTCATTGCCTGAAACATTTACAACAAAACAATTTTTGGTATAATCACTCCCCAATGACAACTCTCCAGGTCATGATGAGAGGTTTTAAAAGTTTGGTTGTAAAGATTTTACAAACCATTAAATTAAAACATTAAAAAATTATTTTAAAATTAGATAAATTTTCAGAAATAAGTTCACAACAAGAGAAATTAAACCAAAGTTGATTGATAAAAGAAGCAATTATTATATAATCACCTTCATTCTAAGAAGATACAGAATTGTTGTTTTCTTCAATGCACATACTCTTAAATTCTGTATCCCTCACATTTCTTTAAAAGTTGTGCAATTCAGCCCTGTTGGTTAATTTTCTTGCTTTCAAACTTTAATATTGCGGTCTACAAACTTCAATATACCCATCTTGACGGGAAGAGAGACACAGGGACATTCTCCGTAGAATATTCTCTCAAAGGACTACTATTATAAATTACTAGAGAATATTCTCATCAAAAATAATAATTATTATTCTCAAGTTATTTATCAAGATTATTTATTATAATACATGTTATTACATATCTGTGGTGTTTGGTCAGAACATGATAAGTCCAAAATCACATTTTTCATATATTGGCATTTTCATTGCCATTTAAAAATAAGAAATAAAGCATACACTCAAATACAAATGAAAATATCATACATCAGCATGTTGTTTAGCCATGCGTTCGTATTCGTGCATTTATCTCACTTCTAATTAGTTATAATTAGCAAGACTTACTACTAGATCAAAAAGCTATTTTTTGGAGATATCATGTTCTGACCAAACACCACAGATATATTCTTGATAATACTCTCTGGAAAGATTTCGGTAACTGAAGAATATTCTCATCAAGGAGATGGAAGGACTATTATTAATAACTTCAGAATAATTCTTATTATTTTCTTTAAGAATATTCCCCCAGTAATTTATGAAAGTAGTCCTTCCAGAGAATATTCTCAAGGATATTATATGTAACTATATTATAAATAAGAGAATATTCTCATCAAGAACTTATAAGAATATTCTGAAGTTATTTATAATAGTAGTCCTAGCAGAGAATATTCTCGAGAATTTTACATCTCTAATTTCAATAATAATGAATGCACACAAGATAGAAAATCTTTTCCGTTAAGGGAGAGAAAGTCTTCTGTAGTTAGTGTGTGTGTAGCCCTATTCCACGGAATAAAAGAAATCCCATTAATAGTAATTGCTCGTTATAATTTGGTTTTTACATGTTAAAAAGGACTAATTTTGTTTCTTTTTTTTTTACAGGACTTTTCCCGGTTCTGTTTTGTGATATATATATATATATATATATATAGTTTCGAGGAATCATCATTATCATAAATGGCTGGCGACAGGAAACAAATCGACGCCCAGTTCGCCAGCAAGCTCAAGATTTCGCACAATGCTGGCGACAGCTCGCAGTCGAAAAAGGTCACTCGACTCGGACTGGAAGCAAAGAAGAACGAGAATTTCGCCGACTGGTATTCCCAAGTCATCACAAAAGCTGAAATGATAGAGTATTATGACGTGAGCGGGTGTTACATCTTGCGACCCTGGTCGTTTTCGATATGGGAGGCAATCACCAAATTCTTCGATCCGGCCATCAAAAAGCTAGGTGTCAGCAATTGTTATTTTCCGATGTTTGTGTCTCCCAATGCTCTAGAGCGAGAGAAGACACACATAGAGGATTTTGCGCCGGAAGTTGCATGGGTAACAAAATCTGGAAAGTCTGAACTGTTTGAACCGATCGCCATCCGTCCAACCAGCGAGACAGTAATGTATCCGTCGTATGCCAAATGGATACGGTCGCACCGGGACCTCCCTCTTCTTTTGAATCAATGGTGCAGTGTGGTGAGGTGGGAGTTCAAGAACCCTCAACCATTCGTGCGTACTCGGGAATTCCTCTGGCAGGAGGGACATACGGCATTCGCAACACAGGCCGAAGCAGTGGAGGAAGTCTACAAGATCTTGGACATCTACGCGCAAGTTTATGAAGACCTTCTCGCCGTACCCGTTGTTAAAGGCCGCAAGACAGAAAAGGAGAAGTTTGCTGGGGCAGATTTTACGACAACCCTTGAAGCGTATGTTTCGACAAATGGCAGGGCCATACAAGGTGCCACATCCCATCATCTCGGCCAGAACTTCTCGAAAATGTTTGAGATAGTGTTCGAAGATCCCGAAACGAGCGAGAAGAGATATGTGTTTCAGAATTCGTGGGGTCTGAGTACCCGTAGCATCGGAGTGATGATCATGGTCCATTCAGACGACAGGGGACTTGTACTGCCACCGAAAGTAGCGAAATATCAGATTGTGATTGTTCCTTGCGGCATCACAGCGAACCTGCCTGAAAAGGATAAAGATTCCCTGGTGCAATATTGCAAACAGTTTGAATCTCGTGTCCAGGAATCTGGTTTGCTAGTTTACGGAGATTATCGGGAAAATTATTCTCCCGGTTGGAAGTATAACCACTGGGAGTTGAAAGGGGTTCCGATCCGGGTCGAAATCGGTCCGAGAGACATGAAGAACGATCAGTTTGTTGCTGTCAGGAGGGACACCGGTGAGAAACTGTCCCTCTCTGCCAAGGATGGTCCGGAGAAGCTGAAAGATCTCTTGGACAAGGTACATGAGAATCTCTATTCCAGAGCAAAGAAGGAGCTGGACGACCATATCATGGTGACAGAAAAATTTGACGAATTCTGTTCGAAGCTTGACGATAGGTGTTTGATCCTCTCCCCGTTCTGTGGCGAGATACCTTGCGAGGATAAGATCAAGAAAGATAGTGCCAGGGATGGTGATGATCTACTTGAACCCGGGGCACCGTCCATGGGCGCGAAAAGCCTCTGTATTCCGTTCAAGCAGCCGAGGGAGGTGACAGCCGAGATGAAATGCATCAATCCTTCATGCCAGAAGAAGCCGAAAAACTTCACCTTGTTTGGGCGAAGCTATTGATTTAAAACTGACATCTCTGTATTTAATTTGTTTTTGATAAGTCTGTCTCAGAATCAAGATTCAAGGTTCCGACCGAACTTAATGAGTCATATTATGCACAGTCGAATCCCGTTATAACGAACACCGATACCATAACAAATCACTTTGTTATAACGAAATTTCATTGTAAAGGAATTCCAGTTTTTTTGCATCGTTTCTATGTAAACTTATTCGGCGATTGATTAGAAAAGTGTTCGTTAAAACAGAATTCGATTGTATCAGTTTCACCTTTGACATTTTGTCCCCAGCACTTTTCGCCCTTGACATTTGGCCCCCTTCCCCAATATTTCACCCAAAACATTTCGTTCAACATGTGGCCTAGTGAGTACATAAATGACCACATGAGTGAGTTGATTATTGCATGAATGACCAAGTGAGTGAGTGGGGAGTGACCATATAAGTGAGCAATTGACTGGACAAGTGACTATGCATGGCTCCCACATCCTAGAGTGGGGCCCCCCTAGGCTGGAGCCTCTGGCGGGCTCCCACACCAGACTTTTCACAGGCCCCTTTATACTCCCTTATAGAGTGAAGAGACAAAAATGATCGAAAATTGTCCCGGGCCCCAGGGCTGGAGCTCCGCCAGCCCTGCCCTTGTGATTGTATGGGTGGCAGAGTGAGTGGGTGACCAATGTAAAAACAAGTTAATTGTTTCCTCATCCAAGCTCACCGATTCCCTGAAACCTCTCCATGAACACCCAAGAGGTCTGTGGACCCCTGTTTAAGAACCGCTGCCCTCAGAGAATGCTATTGTCTGCCCCTCCATCTGACTTGATCCAATTGAGTTCATTTTGTGCTGATAGAGGCGCTGACAGAGCCATATATAATATTTAGGGCTTACAGTAGTTGTTTTTTAATTGCTATGTACTGAATAGGGGCCGTTCAAGTATTACGTCATCATCGATGGGGGGGAGGGGGTTTCCTATTTGCCGACTTTTGATGACAAGGGGGAACGGGGGGGGGTTTACGATGATTACGTCATCAACCACCCTTTATGTAAATATGAAATATTCTTAATGGCATCTTACTCGGTGCGCCAGAAACGTGAAAAACCTTTCGATAATTTGTGGGCACCTGAACTAACATTCCCTTTGATAAGTTCCCTATAGAGCCACGATGTAGTGATCTCTAAATGTTTCGCGGATCCAAGTGATCTGGAAATGTGTCCAAGCCGCTTAAGTGTTCTGGAACTGTGTTCCGGGTCATTTAAGTGATCTGTAAATGTGCCACGGGCCGCTTAAATGCACTTGAATTGCACCATCTGACACTTAAGTGATCTGTGACTGTGCCGCTTAGTTCATTTTTACAAAATTAGGTTTGAAGAGGGCAGGCCACATCAGATAACCCCCAGGGTCATATTTGGTCCAAGGGCCTTTATGTGATTTATCATTGTATGGCTTAGAGGGTGGGTCGCAATGAATTTATTAAAGATAAATTTTGAGTTCGTAGCCTCCAAATGGCATTGAAATCAACAGAAATTGATTATAATAACATATAAAGGTATTTTCTTCCGAAATTTGAATTAAAAAAAATAAATTTTTGATCGTGAGTGCCCCCCCCCCCCCCTCCCGGTGTAAGTATCTGATCCCACCAATATCCGTTAGGATTCAGAGGGGCAGAGCTGATGAAGAAATTTTGCTGACAAGGGGGGGGGGTGGTCGGCGTTTTACTTACTTTTGCAGACGGGGGGGGGGGTTAAAAATGGCTGAAAATTTGCTTACGTACCACTTGAACGGCCCCATAACATTTCGTAAAGGGTCCGTGGACCTCATCTTATTGACAAAAAAAGGATCTATCAAACACAAAAGACCTCTTGCCCAAAGCCAGGTGTTCTTATTCTTTCCTGTCTCGCCAAACCCTTTTTGCCAATAGCGTGAAGTCTGTGGACTCCTTGTGCCAGTAAAATGAAAAGTCCATGGATCCCTTCACAAAATAAGATCCAGTATAGGCCTATAGCAATGTAAAAACCAGTCAATTGTTTTATCAGCCAAGCTCACAAACTCCCTGAAATCTCCATCGATCCTGAATCCGTGAACCCCTGCCCTAAGCAAAGAATACTAGTGTATACTCCTTCATCTGACTTTGCTCAATTGAGTTCGTTTTGTGCCGATAGAGGCGCTGACACAGAGCAATGTCTAAGATTTAGGAATCACAGTAGCTGGGGTTTTGCATTGCTATGTACTGAATCTTATTTTGTAAAGGGGTCCATATTGGTAAATAGGGTCTATAAAATACAAAAGAATTACCTTTTGTGTTCTATAGACCCTTTTTACCAATAGCATTCAGCCTGTGCACTATGTGCTAATAAAATGAAGGCCACTGACCCTCCCCCCTTCCCCCATACAAAATAATATCCAGTGTAATGAAATGAAAAAACAAGTTGTTTTCTTATTCAAGGGCTCACAGACTTCTCAAAATCTCACCAAGGACACCCAAGTCGTCCGTGGACTCCTGCCCAAAGCAGAGAATACCGTTGTCTGCACTTTCATCTGAATGAAAAGACTTCCTGAAATCTCTCCAAGGACACCCAAAGGCGTCCGTGAACTCCTGGTTAAGAACCCCTGCTCTAAGCATAGAATAAATACTATTGTCCGCCCATTTTCCTGGCACAACCCTATCCTATCGAACTCATTTCATGCTGATAACACACAGTCATAGCTAGGATTTTATCTTTTCTGGGTGGGAAGCAAATGTAATTTTTCCATCCTGCCTGGCTCCCAGGATTCGTTAAGCCCCGGGCCAATCAAACTCATGAATTTGTTAGGCAGCTGATGATGGTTCCATCTATGCAAAAGAGCATGAAATTAACTTGTTCTCTTTCATAGTCTTAAAACGGCATTAAGTGGAAGAATGGCATAAGTTCAGTGCACACGAGCTCCAAGGAAAGATTGATATTCGTTGCCTCTATAGTCTAGTGGTCTAAGGCGTTCACCCGGAAAGTGAAAGGACATGTGTTCGATTCCCCAGGGGAGTTGAATTTGTTCTCTTTCCAAAAATATATCTTCGCATCACGGCCAGCTGTTAGAAACCTTTGTATGGATAGCAGAGAGTGACGTCATCCTCGGATAAGTGAAAGTATTTGATCTTGGTAGAAAATATAGCGCACGTCTCCCTGAATTCTCACATTCAGATTTTATGTATAGCTCTACCGGCGTAAATGTAGCATGACAGGGACCTCGCATAGCAGTGGTTCTTAACCAAGGGTTCATAGTTCCCCCCTTGGGGTCCTTGAAAAGGTTGCAGGAGGTCTGTGAGAGCTTTGATGCCGTTTGTGCAAAATGCCATAGGTCAAAATTCTCATTTTTTTTATTCCACTAAAAGCTTCTTACATGTGTTTGTGACCAGTAGACAGCTGTAAAAATGTATTATGACATTTTTACAGAACACAGAGGCACATGTGAAGACGCTTTTAGTGGTATAAAAAGGCAATTGAGAATTTCGACATTTCGTGTGAACAGTGACGATAAACTGGATGTTATTCTGTGAAGCAGTTCAGAGCTTTTATTGCATTGGCGGAGAGGGTGAGTCCCTGGCCCTCGTCTTATTGGCAGAAAGGATCTGTGGAACGCAGAGGGTTAAGAATCCCTGCCCAAACTATGCTATAAGCAGGGGCGTCGGAAGTGTTTCGAACCTGTGGGTGCTCGTCTTGAGTTCTATGTAGGAAATTTCGATTTCTGAATCAATTCTGTGGGTGCTCGGACCTGTTTTACAAACTTCCGTGGGTGCTCGAGCACCCACAGCACCCCCGGCTCCGACGCCACTGGCTATAAGCTACCTTTTTCTTCAGTGTGATAAGTTCCATGCTGTGATTCTTTGCTTTAGATGTCTGTATAGCATTCTGGTCTAAGAAACCTAGAGAGTGAAAGAATGGCTTTAATGTTAAAAGAACGGAAATTTAGCAAAGGGAAAATAGAATGGCCTGAAAATAACCAGCGAGTTAAATTTTGAAGTGACATATATTTCTGTGCTGTGTTGAACATTGATACTTTGCATCTTGGCGCAAAGACTGCTCACTTACACCTCCCTCCATGAACGTAGCCATCAGGTTCGATTTTAGAAATTTGACAAAAGAGAAACAATTTCCATCACCGATACATTGCATCTCCCCGGTAGGCCATCGCCGAAGTATTCTCCATTTCCCTTAAGAATGATGTAAATACAAGGTGTGACCGGTAAGTAGGGTGAATCACTTCCCCCCCCCCCTTTCGAAAATGTGAGCAGTCCGATGCATTGCATTCTTCCCTATGTTACATGAGATCTGAGCTTGTTTTCCAAAATTTTTCGGCAGGTGTTTGTTCATGCGGCAGCTGCAACACCAGAGTTGTTAGTGCATCGCGTAATGGAGCAGAGAATCGATATGCAATTTTGTTTCGAATTAGGTGAAACTGCAACAAAAACCCGCGAAATGTGCACAGAGACGAAGATGTAACTCGCAAGATAATATTACAGCGGTTCACATTGTGAAGGTTTAAAGCGTCGAAGATGAGCATCATTGCGAGAGACCCGTGATGAGCAGAACGGTGATACATATTGACACTTATTATTACGAGATCGGCGTTTTCCCGTTCGAATTACGGCGGAAGAATTGAATCTTCTGCGTGGAATTGTTCAAACCATCGTGACTGGGAATTTGGGTGAACGCTGTGTCGTCTTTAACGCACGGGCCCACCCATGCACTGCTCGGGGGCCTCAAGAGAAGAGGGGGGGGCTTCACAAAAATGAGATTTGGTTGAAATTTTCTATAATTTACCTGGTAGGGCCTCAGAAAAACCACTTGGCCCGGGGACCCATGATGCTCTTAAGACGGCCCTGGGTAAAGGCAGACTTTGCGCGAGGCTTGCCCCTCATTACCTAAGCGAAGGACAGAAACAACCGCGACTGGAGATCGTGCGGCGACTTCATCGATACGATAGATAATCACGCCTGGCTTTTTACAGTCAATTTTTACTGGGGACGGAACTCGGTATTTTCTAGTTGCCTAGTCTTAAGAAAGGCAGCCTCAACTCCGTACCAGTTTACCCAATTGGAAACAGAATTTCATACATTGATTCTCTGCCCCGTTACAAAATGCACTAACAACTCTTATGTTACAGCTAATATGCATGAACAAACACCTACCCAGAAAATTTAAAAAAACAATCACAAATGTTAGGCAACATAGGGAAGGACGTAATGCTCATGTGGCAGCGCGTCGGGCTGTTCACATTTTGGAAAGGAGGGGGGTGATTCACCCTACGTACCGATCACACCTTGTACAATATGAGATACGAAAATGTGTTTTATCCCCCTATTAATTAGAAAGGATATAAAAAATATTCTAATACATTGGAAAGAGTCCCAAGTACTATATTTTTTTAATGAATAATTTTATAATGAAATGTACACCATATTTTATAATGATTGATACGTTGTTCTTTTATTTTTAAATAGTAGTGAAAGAGTAAAACAACAATTGAGAAATTATATTCGATGTTGAAGAGTATTCAGTAATGTTAAATATCTTACATTAAAATAAAATATTTTTCATTATTTTTATATGATGTAAAAGTTCTTTTTCTATTTTCTTAATGGGGGTGCTTTCACAAAAAACTGACAATTCGTTGGGAATATTGTATTTAGATTACGTAGAAAAATAATGTGTTGTTTTTATATATCTTTTTTTATTCCTTTCAAAAATTATTGCAAAATTTGGTGCAGCATTTCATATGATTCTGTAGTGAATTTCTGTAAGCGAACAGACTATTTTCTGCAGGCTTATTCTAGACCCGGCAGTGGCGTCGGAGCCGGGGGTGCTGCGGGTGCTTGAGCATCCATAGCTGTGGGTGCTTGCGCACCCATAGTAATTTGTGGCATGGATCCGAGCACTCACAGATTTGATTCAGAAATTAAAATTTCCGATATGAAACTAAAGACGAGCACCCACAGTTTTGTTTGATCATTTTTGTCGTACCACGGTCATTTTCTGCACACGAGGGCTAATTAGACCGGGACCTACAATTTATTGCCAATTCCGATCGGCAGGCTTGTTTTTTATACTCATCGAGAGGTTGGTGCGCTAACCACTCGATGGGGGAACTCCCTGCGGTAGCAATTTTTTGCTGCGGTCAAGTCGTCGTTTTGTTTGTTGTACCCCTGTGTCAGGAAAGTTTTTTGACAAGGACGAACCGGGCATCGAACTCGCGACACCTCTAAACATCCCCTTTGGTACTTTAGGCGAGTATCTTATCGACCAGGCTACCGCGCCCCCCCCAGTTTAGAAACACTTCCGACGTCCCTGAGACCCGGGGTTCCCAAACTGGCCAAGGACTTCATGGTACTGCGCGAAGAGATTGGAAAATAAATAGATCATTTTCCCACGTACTGTGTGTATTTCAAAAATTTACATTTGTACTAGATTAAAGCTGATGCTCTCTCTCTTTTTTTTTTGAACCAACGAAAGCTAATGTTTTTAATATGATAAAATGTATCGCGGAGCTAACATCAGAGGTTTGTTTTTGAACTTAACTCTACATTTATTTGATCAGCGCGACAAAAATTTCCGGAGTTACATCTTTCCGGGTTGAGCTCACGCGTTAAGACGGCTCAGCATCATGCTATCATCGAATCACGATGAACTTGTATGATTTCAATGTGGCATGTGTTGGATCATAGTTTCATTCGAGAACAGGAACAATTATCTATCCCACTTGTTGGTGGAATAACTACGATCAAATAAAATTTGGCGCTAAAAAAAGTTATTAGGATACGGCCAATTTTTATTTAGATAAGAAATATTGAAAACAATTAATTTTGTTTTCCAAAAATCGGGACATTGTTGAAATCGGGATGTATGGTCACGATATACATTGGAGTTGAGACTTAGTTGCAAGCAGGTTGAGCGTAACTTCCGACGTTAACGTTAGTGCTCCGCGATGAAGTTTTCTCCTAAAAAGCCATTCAAGTATTACGTAAGCAGATTTTCAGCCATTTTTGACCGCCCGCCCGCCCCCCCCCCCTGTCAGCAAAAATTTCGTCAGCAACTTAGAATATTTCATATTTTCAAAAATATGAAATTGATGACGTAAGCAACCTTCTAACCCCCCTCCCCCTACTTGTCATCAAAAGTCAGCAAATCCGAAACCCCCTCGATGCTGACGTAATACTTGAATGACCCCTTACACTGTGTAACAAAAAAAATTCTCTTTGTTCTTAGGTAGAAGTTGCCATTTCTGTTTGCTTTTGATGTAAACAATTATAGAAATGATAACTATTCCCCCATATATAGAGTTGGGTAATATGTAATATACAGATTTTCTCCGTCTTCAGAGATGGCCGCCAAATGGGACAGTAATATATACTTCGAAATGCCCCTCCACACGATGCTACTACCAAACCGTGCACACACGTCCCGTACACATTCCTCTACGGAATATCTGACGAATTGGTACCTGTCAGAATGTACATGTTGTGAACCTTCCGTGAAGTCTGTTTCTGCGTAATGCTTGTTATGTGTAGTTGCTGCCATCAATTTTTCTAACAGCGAGTGAATTTCAATGATTGAATAATTGTGCCGATATAAGGCCTCTCAGTGGCGAGTTTTTTTTAACGGGGAGATCGGCTGGAAGGTTGGGAACCACTCTAAAACAAAAATGTGACGGCACTCACACTTCCTCACTCATCGGCGGTCTGCCGGTGACTGGCAGCTTCTGCAGGCAGGGAAAAAAAATTCAAGCATGCTCACCAGGATTTCCTACATACGCGCACCAAACCACGCTTCCCTAAAAACTTCACTGGTTCACTCACGAACAATTAGGGGTCATTCAAGTATTACGTCAGCAGGGAGGTTCCGGATTTGATGACAAGGGGGAGGGGGGTTTGAAGGTTGTTTACGTCATCAACCACCCCTTTTTGAAGATATGAAATACTCTAAGCTTCTGACGAAATTTTGCTGACAGGGGGGTCAAAAATGACTGAAAATCTGCTTACGTAATACTTGAATGGCCCCTTATGGCCGGATACTTTTTTGAACAGGCCGCGTATGACTTTAAAGGAACTAGACAAAGAAGATATAGAGGCACACACATGTGAACACAACTAATAAATTTAATAGTTATCTTCCTTTAGAGGAGGAAAGACAGAAATTTCTCAGGTTAAATTACAAAAAAGAAAGAGAATAATGTCACTCGTGAGAGAAGCCAGAGGTCAGCGATGAAGTGGATGAAAAAATGCAACATGACTAGGTTTTCTTCTTGTATTTATATATATAATTATAGTGCACGAAAAAAAGTATCTGCACGCACATGAGTTTCATTTTCCCCCACACAACACACGCGCACAGTCTCATCAACACGTGTATTGGAAAGTTTCTTCTTTAAACATTGACGAATGATAAGAGAGAGTGTCTCCCGAGTATTTACATCTACAGGTAACGAACGAACGGAAATCGTCTATGTTATCATCACAGGCAGAAATGGAATTTTTTTTTTTTTTAAAGCATGCTCATGTTACAGACTTCATGCAGGTGGAGAAGTTTAATTACCTAAAGGCTATTTTCTTAGTTTAATAATAATACCGCTTCCGCTATTGCAATAACTCGGTCCATCCTTTTCTGGTTGGTCTCGAGAAACGTTCATACTATAATATGGTGCGAATGTGTTCTTTATTATAATAAATTACAAAGGAAACCTCTCAAAGCACTATCTTCTTCCTGATCCGATTGAGCATTCGTAATCGACAGACTTCCATTGCGTTCCGTTCAGCAAGTCTTGGTTCCTGAATTTGGAATGATCTGTTCGGGCAGCTAGTGTAATCCATTCTGGAAGTCGCACAATCAACATATACACACACACACACAATGCGGATTCACGTGGAATTTTGAACTTCCACGTGATTTGAAATGCACACAATCCACTCTGGATATTTGTGTTGTATCCATTGGAACGAATCGATGTCGGTCAGAGAGAAACAAGCCTTAATTTAAATGCATATCCACAGTCTTGTGTAAAACCGACTTTTGAATTTATACATTTGGCATCACTTGATCCGATGGAAAAAGAAGAGATCGGCCATCGGATTTGGGAAAAATTTTGCACCGTCTTGTCGAGGTACCGCGGTAAGATTCTCAATGAATACGGTAAACGGATGACTCACAGGGTGATTCAGAACTCGTGGGCAAAACTTCAAGAAGCGATGGATAACATCTAAAAAAACAGAAATTTTTGTCTTAGAAATGCGTGGTTGCACCGCTAGGCGGCGATGTCATTGAATATGAAAGCTGTTGTTTTGCCACTGAATCGTCATTTACTATCGTGGATTGAAAGAGATCGCTGGTTTCATGAAAAAAAGTCCGACATGCGGTTCTTGTGTGGTTCTTCTGCGAACGGGAATGCTCTGGAAGACCAAAGACTGTACCGGGAGTGTTTTTCGGCGAGACGCGTGCGAGATCATACCGGTGTCTGTGCGAAACGGGCTTCTTATTAGCGGTATGCAAGCAGAATACAGGGCGTGCTCGATTCATATTTATACAATTGGTTTTTTTCACCTGCCTTGGGTTGGCTGAGTGATAGAGTTTTTAAAATAAATGCTGAATGCACCCGTACTTCTGGGAACGACTCGAAATTTTCTAAATATGTAAGGTGGGTGTGCATCGAAAAACCTTCGGGCGATCGCACTGGTGTCTGCGCGAAACGAGTTCCTTTGTCAGCGGCATGCAGGATATGAAGAATGTCAGAGTGTGAGAGCACCACAAGAAGCCCGTTTCACACAGACACTGGTGCAATCGCTCAAAGGTTTCTCGGATGTGGCATGCCAGAACCTCGATGTCCTCAGTCTTCTGGCACGCACTGTATCCTGCAAGCATGCCGTTGATAAGAAGCCCGATTCACACAGACACCGGTGCGATCGCTCAAAGTTTTTTCGATGTGACACGTCTCACATTTTGGTGTCGTCAGATTTCTGGCATGCCTTGTATCCTGCCTGCATGTCGTTTACGAAGGAGCCATTTCACCCAAAACACCGATGCGATCGCTCAAAGGTTTTTTTGATGTGGCACGCCTCACAATCAAGTGTCTTCACACTTTTGGCATCATGCCGCTGACAAAAGTGCCCGTTTCACACGGACGCCGGCGCGATCCCCCCTCACGCGTTTCGTCGGAAAACACTGTCTGTACAGTCTTTGGGTATAGAGTATTCCCATCTCCAGCACCATACATGAAATCCATGTCCACCTATCAATTCTTTTCTGCAATCCAGAAATATCAATCAGCAAAACAGTTTTTTATGCGTTCAATATCAGCGCCGTCTATTGGTCCACTGCTTGCGTTACGACCACTCATTGTACGGCGGAAATTACTTGTTTTAGATGAGTTTTATCTCGTTTTCCCATCAGTTCTGAATCAGCCTGTATATGACGGACTGAGATATAAATTATTTTGATTGCTAGTCGAGGGGATATACGCGAGTTTTAGCCTGTGAGAAATCTACAATGAGGATTATAGAGATTTATCCTTGTGGAAGGGGGATGGGACGAGTGTCATTCATTGGAGTCCATTGAATTGCGTTCAAATCCTCTGAGTTTGGTGGAAAGTTTCGTTGCAATCGTCACCATCATCGTCTTCACTCTCGGTGAAGTCCCAACCTTCGTCTTGATCGACAAGAGCTCGCTCCAGTCTGCGGATGTTGTTTTCCCGTTCGTTCTTCGCCGAAGGGTCTTCGGTAGCCGGTGGTATCGGTACGACGTGGACGACTTCATCCGACGACGTCCTGTCCCTTTGGTCATCGTTCGGTGGTAAGAGATCCGTCTGACGGACGCAGACGCCGTTGATGATGCTTTGTTTCTGATTGTTGCTGCTGCTGCTGCTTCTGTTGGTGTTATCATTGTTGTTATTGGCGTCGTCTTTCCATTCGTGAATGTCGTCGTAATCGATCAGGTCATCGTCGTCGTCGTCGTCGAAACTGCACATGTCACTGTCTGGTGAAAGTCCGAGACCGGGGTTAACCCACTGAGGAGCTGCCGCTTTCCGCCTGTTGCTGCCGACAGAGTTGCTGCTGTGGTTGCTGGAACCGCCGCTGGACGACACCATGTTGCACAGGTTCTCGTTGGCGAAATTCGGTGCCGATGATGACTGTTTTAGGTTGTCGGCGGCTAGAACTGGTGGCTGTTGCTGCTGCTGTTGTTTGGCGTTGTCCCTGGCTGCGGTGAGTCGCGGATTTTCTTCGCTGGTCGAGTGAACCGATTCCAAGTTGCTAGAATCGGCTGGTTCCTGTTTCTGCGAGTACTTATGACTGGACATGCTGAGATCTAAGGTGCTGCTGCTGTCGTCTTGGTCAGCCTTGTCGGTGGTTACCGTCTTCAGGTGTGGGTGAGTCAAAGCCTGCGGGTAACCGGGATGACCCAACCTCAACGGCTCGTCGAAGTACGGCAGCATGGGCATCCCAGCGGTCGACTGCTGGGTGCACATTTCGGCCAGGCGCTGTCCGAGAAGCATGCGGAACCGTATGGGATCGAAGGTGCCAGCTTCCACACCAGGGGGCCGAGTGAATCCGTTCCCATCCGGCTCGGGTGTTCCAGATGCGTCCGGTGACTGCTGCTTCAGTCTCATCCGATGGTTGTGGAACCAGTTGGTGATGGTCCTCACGGACAGGCCCAGCTCGTTCGAGAGGAATTCCATGACGGCGGTGCTCGGGTACGAATCCAAAGAATAAGCCAATCGGAGAGCTTCCTTCTGTTCCTCTGAAAACAGTATGCGAGGTTTCTTCGCTGGAGGGTACAGAAAGACTGGTGGCAAGTCGATCGGATACGGCGTCAGAGCTGACGTTGGCGGCTTCTCGGCGTGCATAGAGGTAGTTTGCATGTCCGGGTCTATATTGCTTCTTCTGCGCTTGTTCGCTGCAGAGACAACGGGGAGTATTAGACATCTTTATGCAATACAGTTTTCAACCATCACTATTTTAGAGAAATAGACGCTGTCTCATTAGTTCGTAACAAGTTTAAAAATTCATAAAAATTGAAGGAATTTGAATGCAGTTTTGCAAAAAGGTTAGAGGATTTGTTTTTTTTTGGTATAAGAAAAAAATTAGTTTTAATTTCTGTCGATAGAGGGCAGGGCACGCCAATTCATCAGGAGTGATTGAACCTGAACATTTCTTCAATATCTTCTGTTTCCACAACGTTCGTAGAGTTCCAGCCACCAATTCGTGGCTGAGGAAAAAGAACTTCACCAATAGTGATCCACCAATGTCAATATCAAAGTGAAAACCCTAGCCTGTGTTAGCGCGAGTAAGACGAAAACTCAGCTATTAATCGTACATCTTACAATTTACAGGACTCCGATTTTTGCACATTTTCAGTCATTTGCTTCCCTATGGTGCCCTCGATCGACAAAAATTCGAACTAAATTTCTTTTCTCTGTACGAAAAAAATCCCCCTTCATAAGAATAACTTTTTCGCAAACTGCATTCAAATACTGTATACCAATGGGGTCACCAGATTCGAAAACTGAAAAGGGGAACACCTGCACGCGCACCCTCCGTAGCATCATTTCCCAATTCCCACAATAGATGGCACCACTGCACCGCCAAAGAAAATCTCCCCCCCCCCCACCACCCAGCCTCTGCCTCATTACATGGCAATGTTTTCTTAGAAAAAAAAGACCATTGTTTTTTGCTTTTGCTACGTTTAATTGACATTTCTAAAAGCTTTGATAGCCTTGTTAAAACTCTACCATCACCAGATTTTGCTTTTTCTATCGGGAGCATTGCTTTCTACCAGAGGTGATTTGCCATAGCAATCAGCATTGAGTTTGTTTTTTGTGTCCTATTTGATTTATTTCTGAATAGAAGTGGCAACACTCTCTCCCCCCCCCCCCCCAGAGCCATTTCAAGAGCACCACGGGCCCCCGGGCCAATTGGTTTTCTTGAGGCCATACCGCGTAAATTCTAAAAAATTTCAACCGAATCTCATTCTTGTGAGGCCCCTCTTCTCCTGAGGCTACCGGGCCATGCCCGGTAGGCCATTGCGTAAAGACGGCACTGCCTCCTCCTCCTCAGTAAACGACATTTGTTTTTTGGTGAGCAAACGATGGTATTCCCATAATGGATGTTGCGTCTTTCTTTTTCCAGAGCTGTTTTTCTCGGACAGTCTTTGTCATATTATGTTGGAGCAAGCTGGGCCTGGTTAGAAATACATCAGTCCTGCTTGGGGGCGACTTGCATTTTGTTCTATTCTGGGAATTTCGATGGCGATTGGTCAAATTGTGTAAACGTGTGGGGGAAAAATACATAAAAAAGAGATATATGTTTCAGAGTGAAAGAAAAAAAAATTCCCTCGGGGGAAAAAAAATAATTCTGGAAACTTGAACAGGAGAACAGAAGGGCTAATTTTCCTAAACGTAGAAGGACGCTTGAAATGACATAAAAAAAATACGGGTCCTCCGAAAAGAGGACGTCTGGTAACACTATATACCAATTCCTTTCATTTTTATGAATTTTGTAAAATATTTACGAATTTATGGGAAACCCCCCTGTGTACGTATGTGTTTATGAGCACAAACCTTCTCGTCTTTCGCTTTTAATGGCTTGTAGCTTCTCGACGTTGGTCGGATCCGTGAGCCAGAGCTGCATCCGGATGAAAGGTTCTCGTCCCTTGATGCTCAGCATGTGCCAGGGCTTCGGTTTCGAGAGCAGTTCGCTGACAGATCCTTGAGAGAGGCCCAGAACTGCTTCGCCAAACAACTACATGAATGGGAAAGAAAACACTCCAATGTGATATTCTCGACGTTTTTCAGTTCAAACGGATTCAGTGAGTCCATCCTTAATGAAAGATTATTGAACTAACACCCCTTGTACGACCTATCTCGGAACCCTATGTAAATGCAAGTTTGGTTTTCGACCCTTTCAAGAGAACTTCCTCGCTATAAGTGAATTTGTACGATCCGGTCCTCACTAAAAGCTCTACGAAACAAGTTTAGTTCACGACGTACTGGTTCAGAACCCTCTGGCTATTAAGTAAATTTGTACGATTCATCCCGTAAAGCCCTGCGAGACTTGTTTGTTTTGCGACTCATTGGTTGGTGGATTGGTTCAAGAACTGCTGTGGATTTGACCAGACTAGACCGGAATCAAAGGTTTACCCCCCCCCCCCCATGTCAAGCACAATGGCTGTTTGTGGATTTGAAATCCTGAAAATCCTGATTGGTGATACTGTTGAGTTCAAACGAGTAGCAATAACTCGTCAAGACCCTCTCCATCATCGCTCTGCCGATTCGACGAGCAGTAGTGCAAAATGCCATGATTAGATAAGCTAATTACTTTTTGGTGACACCTTACGTTCACCTGACGCGAGGTACAACCAGTCTCGGAAGGCCATGTGAACTAAATTTGGGTTGCGCGACCCATAGGTTAGGAATGCCTATGGTAGGTTAGGTAGTATAGGCTCTCTAGACCACAGTTTCCCAAACTTTTCATTCCATCGCCTCCCTCTTCAGAAATATGTTTCTCTCATGGCCCCACAACTCAAGTGAACCCGTAGGATCCTATGTTAAATCCGTAACTTCCATCGCCCCCCTGGACCATTCCATCTCTCACCAGGGGGCGATATTGCCCACTTTGGGAAACACTGCTCTAGACACTCGTGGAATAAAATCCGCAACTTCTATCGTCGTCCCCCCCCGGACCATTCCATCTCCCACCAGGGGGCGATATTGCCCACTTTGAGAAACACTGCTCTAGACACTCGTGGAATAAAATCCGCAACTTCTATCGCCCCCCTGGACCATTCCATCTCCCACCGGGGGCAATATTGCACACTTTGGGAACACTGCTCTAGACACTCGTGGAATAAAATGCAAGAATTCGGTGTGGAATGCGCGCGTGTGTGTGTGTGCGCATCTAGGTGCAGAACGTTTCGAGTGTTTTTTAAGCAATAAACCGTACCTTCTGTCCTATATTATGGACTGTCAGTGTCTCCTTGATGCGAGCCGTCACCAGATGAGTGTCCAGGTCCGTGGTGACAGCGGCCATCTCGTACACCGATGGCTGGACGCACGGCAGGCATCTCGTGTGGTGGTGTCCGCCGCCTCGCCTGCCCAGGTTGACTTGAGTCTTCGAGTTGCCCGGTGGCAATGCTGCCGGTGGTCCAGATGGGCTCCGGGCAGTCGGTGGCGCGCTGTCCCTGCTTTCGGGAGTCGACGAAGTCTGCGGCGATGATGATGATGATGGCGTCATCGTCTGCTGCTGCTGCTGCTGTGCTTGATGCTGCTGCTGCTGTTGTTGTTGTTGCTGTGGATTTGGACCTTTTGCCGGGGACAACTGGTGACCTTCGACTTGGATACTTCTGTGCGGTGACACGTAAAGTGCGGCTGCGTCAACAGTTGCGGAGCCGAAACGAGGTAGTCCTGGAAAAAAAAAAACGAGCATAAATATTAGTGATGTCTCCATTGGGAATTGTGCCATTAACGTATTTGAATGTCGAGTTCCACCCACACCCTACGCAGTCAACCATCCAAACTAGACGCGTGTATGTAATTTACATTAAATTTCAAAACTAGTCACCAAAATTGACGCGTTCGAATTCTGACTTATGGGAGAAATCAGGCAGAGCAAATCTTGATATTACCGTAGATCTGATGTACAGTACATCTCTAGCTTCATGTATGTCTACAGTTGAGGCCTCGATAACAAGTTTGATATATCTCTCGATTGTCTGAGTTCGTCTCGGAGAAACTTTTCCATGTCTGTGATATAATATCATCGCATACTCCCCCGTAGCATTGGGGGGAATGATACAGCAGGCAAGTATTTCGGTTAATAATTCCAGTGTAATCGGTAGCTCCAAAGTTTATCCCTTACGTAGCACGAAGTGTCTAATGGTTTTTCCTTTAGAGGCGGATTGTCTTGCTTTTTACCCTTTATATCCGGCATTGTGAAAAGTAGAACAAGAAGAAAATTACAATAAATTAAAATAAAAAGTACAAATGTGATGACAATGTGATCTCGGCAACAGGATTAGTCCGGTAGCAGAGCCCTGGCGTTCATTGATTCATTGCACCATCTACATTCTGGAAAATATGACGGAGAGGAAGTTCGTTGAGAAATGGAGTAGATACATGATCCACTGTAGTGGTCTTCTTACGTGCAGTTCACACGTGATCCAGTCACACTCAGGCAGTCGAGAGATATGCCTAAGTTGTTGCCGAGGCCTCAGCTAAAGTATGTGACATGAAGCTAGAAATAGCTACACCAGATCTACGCTATTATCAAAATCAGTCATACCTGATTTCTTCCAAAAGTCAGACTTCAAACGTGTGCACTTGGAAAGAGAAACAGTAGAAGGAAGTATAAACCACCGAAACCTAGTCAATTTTTGTTACTAGTTATAGAATATATTGTAAATTACACACACGCGCCTAGTTTGGATGGTTGACTGCGTAGGGGTGTGGGTGGAACTCGACATGAGCTAGCTACCTCCTCGTGATGAATTCTGGGTCGCGCCTGGGGCACAAGACTCCTTCTGCCCTCCCTTGTTGTTTTTTGTGCCTCTGGTACTTAGCTGGACGCAACAGCTTATACATTTACATACTTGGTACCGGATCTCATCTTGCAGCGCCGCCCCCACCCTCATAGATATGAGTCCCCGGGTCATGCCCGCATAGGCCCGAAAGGTTAAGATGACCCTGCTTCTATAGACAGCTCAGCTAGATTCTAAATATAGTCACATTTTTTCCCACCATATATTTCACCTCGAAAACTTTATTTCTTCACGGCTCTCTGTGCCCACCCCCCTTGGGATATGAGAAGACCACAAGGGAGCCATGTGGCGTTAAGGACCACTGGTTTACAGTGCTCTTCAGACGGATAGTCCTTGGACTGGTGTCGGTCCTATTCATGTCCACATAATTTTGGGTTCATTTAAATTCTAGCAAAAATGGTCGGTGCTTTTGCCAGGGTTTTCTTCATATACTAGCAGCATTAAAGAAGCGACAAATTATTGCTGAGGAATAAATATGTCTGAAACTCATTGTTAGGGAATCACGGTAACAAAAGCAAACATTCCAAAAGTCATCGTGGGTCCCAAGAACCATTGTCGATTGACAGTTTTTCGCCCATTTCGGGTATTTTCTCGGCTCTGACGAACTTTTAAAGTAGCCTGTCGTTCGGGGGGGGGGCTGTTTGGTATGCATGCAAAATTTGTGCGAAGATAAGTCAAAATTGTCGATTTTTACAGAGAAAAAACACACAGGACACCCTGTGTATAAAATTGATTCGGTCTACATCTGATCAACCGTTCGTCATAAAGGTGTGGTTCCAGAAATACTCAACTCAAAAATGTGTTCAAAAATCACTCTGTACCGTTTTTTACAGTGTGTGGTAACAAAATAAATAAAAAAATCTAAGGTTTTTATACGGTGGTTTTTATGCGGAATAATGGTGGCCCACCATTATTCCGCATAAAAACCTTACGTTCTGCTAGGCAATTAATTGTTGCTTCAGAGGTGCACGTTTCGGGGTGCCCGATCAGCACCCCCTAGAGACAGAAGGCTTCTGCATTGTTTGCTATAAACGTCATTCAGACTACCTAGCAAGTTTGCCACATTTGGAAACACAGCATCCTATTTCGTTTCTTCTCATTTTGGCGTAGAATCTTTCTGATTGGCTCACAAATACCGCATAGTGATTGGATATGGGACATAGAAATCGCCAATTCTGAGCCCGATCATTTCTTTTCCTCACAACGATGATACAGGGAATTTTTCCCCCCGAATATTCTGAGGGAAAATGGACTATGGACAGTAATGGACAATCATACTTACTGACGTCATGAGCAGACCGCGGAGGCCTTCTATCTCTAGGGGTGCTGGCTCGATTCTGGTGGCCTACCATGTCCCACGCATGTTCGATTGGCGAAAGGTCCGGTGACCTTGATGACCAAGGAAGAGTATCAATAGCACGGAGGCAGTCCAGAAATATGAGAGCCGTATTTGGCCTGGCATTATCTTTTTGGAGAATTGCCCCAGGATGACGTGTCGTGAAGGGTAACGCGATCGGCCGGTGGATGTCATCAACATATCGTTGCACTTTTAAAATTGCACAGCAGGAGGCGACCTGCTGTCGTAAGAGATTGCTACCCCATGCCATCACACCAGAGGTAATGGCTACATGCCTCTGTAAAACAAAGGCTTATTGGGACCCTTGGCCTCCGCTCCTCCATACACGGGTCTGATAGTTATCCGCTAAGACTGAAGCGGGATTCATCACTGAACACTATGTGATGCCAGTCTGCTGTGGCAGCCATGATGATCGGCAACGACACCACTTTAGACGACTCTGCCGATGTTGTGGGGGGGGGGGGGGGGGTTGAAGGAAGATGTCTCAAAGGCCGCTGGGAGCTTAACCCCGCCTCAGCCAAGCACCGTGAGATGGTGGAAGGTACCACGGGGGTATGGAAGAGGCGGTAGCACGTTGGACAGCGGACAATGATGTCGTTGGGGGAAGTTAAGGTCTGTCACACAATCATCCGATCTTGCTTCGCATTCGTCAACATTGGCCTTCCAGAGCTTTAATTGCTGCCAGCACCTTTGCACAGTCGTGTCCGTACGGTGCAGGTGGTGGCCTATTGCCCAGTATGACCAGCCAGCATCACGCACCCGACTATGCGATCACGTTCGAAGTCGTCCAATTGGCTATAAGTTCTTCGACAACGTCATAACGGCATTATTGGTTGTGTCTCCGAAGGACTGCAACGCCCACAACGAGAAAAGATAACCCGTCGGCGATTGTTACCTGTTTTACACAATGGGGGTTTCGCCGTAGAAACGCGCGCTATAACCGAAGTTAACATTCATTGGCCTTGAAAATTGAATCATTTGCATACTTGGTATGAATGAATTTGCATGAGAAATTTCGAGATGGTCGGATTATTTTTTAGGGGTGCTTCGTTTTTTTTGACAAAGATTGTACATATATTGGGTTCATTGGCGTACACAAAGGGGGAGCCGAGATTATAGTGTTATTTTGCAGGAAAAGAACGTAACCCCCCCCCCCCCCCACCAAAACTCTGCTTACAACTATGATTAGGTCTATTGGAAAGTGAGTGTGAAATGTTCAAAATGATGGGTTCCAGAGCAGCCAGTGTGTTTAGGGTACTTACCGTGACCTGGCGGAGGAGGAGGTGCCCCATAACCGCCGATGCGCATGAGTCTTTCAGGTGCGATTTTGTACTGAGAGGCGACAAGCTTGTGGACCGCCGACTCGTCTTCCAAGAACATCTTCATGCGTATGAACGGCTCACGACCCTTCTGCGTCAGCATGTGCCAGGGCTTGGGCCTGGCCAACAAATCCGAAACGGATCCTTGAGACAGGCCCAGAACGTTCTCTCCGAACAATCGTTGGCTTATCGAATATTGGCTCAGCTGCTCCTTAACCTGCAATCGAAACGGAGAATGATTGCATAAGTCTGTATGCCAAGTGCAGACAAAATTCACCATCACTCAATTCACCGAAAAGAAAATTCATCGCCGTCACAGTTCATCGACAAAGTGACATAGTGAGTGGATGAGGTGAGCAAATGAATGCGTGAGTGAGCAGATGATCGAGTAAGTTAGGAAAGGAATTAGTGAGTGAGCAAATGATCTGGTGAGTGAGTCAGTGAGCAGAGGAGTGAGCCAGTGAGTGATTGATCACGTGAGTAAAAGAGTAAATGTGTGCGTCAGTGGATGAATGAGCAAGTGAGCGAGTAGGTGAGTGAATGAGTAAACGGGTGAATGAGAAAGTGATGAACGAATGAGCAGGTGAATGGGCGAGCGAATGAGCAGGTGAACAAAAGAGCAAGTGAATGAGTAGATGAGAGTGTTCACAAGTCACTGATACGGTCATGCACTCATTTGGTAACTCACTCGGTCACTTATGCGGTTACTCAGTTAGTCACTTGATCAGTAATACGGCCACTGAATCACACACTCACTCGGTCATTCATACTCTCACTGACTCACTCACTAGCTTATTCACCAACTTATTCGGTCACTCACTCGCTCACACATTCACACCCTTGTTCAATCACTCACTACCTTATTCACCAACTTATTCGGTCACTCACTCGCTCACACATTAACACCCTTGTTCAATCACTCGCTCACACATTCACACATTTGTTCAATCACTTAGTCACTCACTCACTGGTGACAAACTTTTGTCGATGCATTGTTGGCGGTGAATTTTCCTTAAATCGTATGCCATGGCTGAAGTCTGACGTCTAGCTAGTTCACGAAATGAGCAAACTTCGCTCATTGGCGGGACTGGGAAGAGATAGACTGACTGAGACTCACCCTCTTGACAATCTCTTCGGTGTTGAGGTTGTTGTATTGGTCGAACTGCTGCTGAGTGATTGGCGGCAGCACAGCCTTGGAAGGTCTCTGTGGTAGGCTGGAAAAGCTTGGCGAACTTGTCTGCGACAACAGGGAGTTCGTTATTGATTGCATTCGTTGCAGAGGAGAGGATTCTTCCGTGCCGGGGGCCTGGGCCCCCTCCGACGGAAGCGACACTAACGGTGAGGTACCCGAATATGGTGATATCACTGAGTAGAGGCCGGCCCTTTCCGCCGGTCGGCAACAGCCCTGCTCGGAACTGGAGTTGGAGCAGAAGGTTGGTAGGCTGCCGCTGTTGCAGTTAGGTCGGCGGATCGTTGAGCATGTGTGGCACGGAGGAGAATGCGCCACCGGAGACGAGTTCGGCCCTGGCCTGGTTCCGAGGACACCCTGCTGGGCAAGCAGGGCCAGTTCACGGTGGTAAATGGATAAGGCCTGACGCACGTCTTCTTGAGCCAGTTTGGCGTGATCTTCAGCGTAGCCATCCTTCAAACGCTTGCCTGGGAGAATTCAAGAAATTATTATCAGATACTGAATTGAACAGTGACAGAAGCGTATTTACGCAGTTGGGGGGGGGGGGCTATAGCTCAGCACGGCAGAATATTTGTTTAATGATTGGTCAAAAAAGAATATCGAGTTATATCGGGAAATTTGTCCAATCAAAATGATTGGTCAAGTAGAATGGTAGAAAGGCGGCAAGATTTTTATACCCATAAATGCGCTTCTGCATGGACAGAGAGGGACTAACTCAGCGAGTAACCAAATGAGTGTGCAATTATTTGAAAAACCAGAAGAATGACCAAAGACGAGGGACTAGGTCGGTTAGTGACTTATAGAGTTTGCAAGTATGTAAGTGACCCCAAACAGTGTACCAGCACCTGATTGACCTAGAGCCAGTGTAATCTTAACGTATGCCCCCCCCCCCGTCCCCCCAGGCTGTGCCCAGCTTCTGAAGGCAGGAAAAAATTCAGGCATACGCATTAGGATCTCCTATATACGGGCACCAAATTAGACTTGGTGACTTATAGAGTTTGCAAGTATGTAAGTGACCAAAACAGTGTACCAGCACGTGATTGACCTAGAGCCAGTGTAGTCTTAACGCATGACCGCTTCTCCCCGTCCCCCCAGGCATTGCCCGGCTTCTGCAGGCAGGAAAAAATTCAGGCATACGCATCAAGATCTCCTACATGCGCACACCAAACCATGATTCCCTAACTTTATCGGTTTCCACACGAAAAATTATGGTCGGATACTTTTGAACAAACCTCGTACAGTCAGTTTGGTACTCACCGATCAGCTTGAGCAATTCTTCTTGGTACAGCTGTGCCAGGACGACCGGTGGGAAATCTGCACACGCCGGGAATAGATGTTTGCCTCCACTCTGTGGGTAACCGGAACCAGCCGCACCCTGGTGCTGGAATGCCTGGTGGTGATGATGCCCGATCCGGTGATGGTGATGGTAATGAGGTTCGTGGTACATCGGATTGGTGGCGGCGGTGCTACTACTGCTACCGCTCCGAGACGTGGCCGCGGGGTCGCAACCAGTCGGGGTCTGGCATTTATCGTCGGAGGATGGCGTTGTGCAAGCCTCGCCACCGCTGGCGGTGCTCTTCGTTTCGGGTTTCGCGTCCTGGTCGGCGTGGTGACCCGCGGCGTTGACGCTTTGTGACTCGGATGTTGGCGTTGGGACTCTGTCTTCCGTCGAAGGACTCTCCAGTTTGATTAGACCACTTTCCCGACCTAAAGAGAATCGAGGAGATCGGTTTATAAATCGGGCCAGTGGCGAATACAAGTGTTGTAAGCGTATCTTTCGAGAGTCATCAGAAGCGTTACCTTTCCTTGGGAGCAAGCTTTTGAGGAGGTGTACGCATTGCTGGTCGCAGGCCCAAGCGTGCATCTTGCGGTATGAGTCGCGACCTTTCTCAGTAAGTTTTTCCCAGGGCTTCGGCTTGGAAAGTAGTTCACTGACTGTACCTTGAGATAGACCGAGTACCAACTTGGCGAACATCCTCTGGCCAATGTTGTGAGCACTGAGCAGTTCTCGAACGCATCTCGCTATGCTCAGAGTGTCCAAACATTCGCCTGAAAACCTAGGACACACACAGACAGAAATCATTCTCAAATCCGTTTTTCACAAAAAGAATAAATGACTAACACACATGCTGCCATCTATGGGAGATTACTTGCACTGTTTATCGAGTGCTGACAGATGATTCTATGGATGAGATTTTTTTAAAATTTTAAAATAGTTTACACATTACGTGTCAAAACTTTAAGAAGTGATGAAAAAGGGACTAAAAATAAAGAAAATTGTGGTTTGCGCGATTGGGATTCTGGGAGATCGGAAAATAGTTCTAAAAATCACCGGTAGATGACACTGACGTGTAGTATTTCCATAAAGATTTATGCATATCAGCCAAATGATAAATTGGGTGGATGCATACGCGTTCTTCATTCGATGCCAGTAGCCTTATTACTTGCATCCGCTCCGAATATTGCATGTCAGCACCATCTATCAGCGACTTTTGAAATTATTTTCTCAGTTATGATCTCATTTGCGCAAACCCCACAATTTTTTGTAACTTCAAAAAAACAATTAGTTTCAGAAATATATTTATTTCACATTATTTGGAAATGACATGTTGGCACTTCTTCAAGCATTTTTTTGCAAATTAGGCACTCTACTACTTCATCTGCATGTAAGTGCGATTTACCGACGACTATTTTTTCCCTCATTTCTGTAATCCCGTTCAGGCAAACCGATCGAGAAAAAAATTAATTCCAAAAAGTCACTGAAAGATGGCACTTACGTGAAATACAGGTAGAATATTATGCAAATTATGCATCTCTCACAAGTCAGCGCCATCTACTGGTGACTATGGAACTATTCTATTATTTCGGATCCTATTCATGCAAACCAAAATTTTTGTGACGGACAAAATAAGTTCAACGAATGAATGAGAGATAGGACTCGCGAAAAATATGTGAAGTATGGTATGCAAATCAGGTTGCTGTGATGTCTTCCATTTACATGTCAGCGTCATCTATTGGTGACTTTCTGCACCATTTATAGTCTTATTTTTGATTTTATTCTTACAACACACAGTTGTAATTTGAAAAAAGAAGTTCCAAAAGTTATTTAAAAAATGGCACTTACATGCAATATATGAAGTAAATTATGCAAATCAGGCTATTCTGATCTTCATTTGCATGTAAGTGTCATCTATCGATGACTTTTAGAACTATTTTTTTTCATTATTGATCCTATTTAAAAATAATAATTTGTCGTTCGAGACAAATGTGGGAGATTAATGTTCTTGTTTATTGTTGTAATTATCATAATATAAATTATGAGTTGAAAAATAATTTCAATCTTTGACTACTTCAATGAAGAATAAAAATCCAAATAGGCGTCATGTAATAACCGGAACCGTTTTGCCAAAAAAGTCGGGACTGTCCCGGGAAATACGGGACGTATGGTCACTCCATTCAGAACTAAACAAATGCGTTTACCCAGCACATTTAGGGCGGTATTCACCGACATGGTTTAAACCTGTAGTTACAATTTTTGGATAAGAGATCAACATAGATTGGTTAAAAACCTGAATTTAACCAATCTGTGTCGATCTCTTATCAAAAAATTGTGACTATAGCTTAAACCATGTCGGTGAATACTGCCCTTAGTCACAAAAATTGATATATCCAAAAAACCGGGACATATGGTCAGCCGATATAGGGTGATCACGCTTTTAAAAGTTTGGGAACTACTGATGTGCATTATGCAAATTAGGCTGTTGTAATCTGCTTCATTAGCAAATCAGCGTGCGACTTCTGAAACTATTTTGCCCTATTTCTGAACTCAATTATGCAAAGCGCAATTTTTTTGTCACGAGATGGTACTCACGTGCGATATATGAAGTGTTATGCAAATTAGGCTGCCGTAATCTACTACATTTGCATGTCAGTGCCATCTATTGGTGACTTTTGAAACTCTTCCCTTATTTCTGATTTCATTCGTGCAAAACCTCAATTTTTCGTGACGAGAAAAATTAATTCCAAAAGCCATTGAGATGGTGCACGTTGGTGCTTACGTGAAATATATAAAGTATATCATGCAAGTTAGGATGTTGTAATCCGCTTCATTCACATGCCAGCGCCATCTATCTGCTACTTCTGGTATTATTTTTTCCTCATTTCTAATCACAAGCGTGCAAACCGCAATTTTTTTGCAACGGGATTGGGCTCAAGAGCAATGCACGAAGTATATTATGCAAACTAGGTGATAACATTGAATGAAGAATTTCTGTGCATGCAATGCGTCAAATATTGCACGTCAGTGACATCTATCGGTGAGTTACAGAACCATTTTTTATTATTAAACAAATCCGATCACCAACTTATTTTTCAATCGTTTCTTTGAATTAATTTTTGAAGTTTGAATGGACTTTTGACGCACCCTGTACATCAAGCTCACCTGTCAACGTTGTTGCGCAGACATCGGTGCAGCCTCTGCACGGATGGGTTGCAGCTGAAATCCGGCGTCGCAGCGGGACTTCTCACGTGAGGTATAGACTCCGAAGGTGGCGTAGTCGGTACCGAGCCTGGGTCTTCGTGTGTTGCACTGCATGGCGATCCACTCTCTTCTAAAATAAAAATGCAAATAAGGTAAACGTAGCTCTTTTTTATGAAGTTATTATTCAAATACATGGACCAGGCATCTTCAACCTGTTGTTTATTAATACATCGGTGCTCGTAGAAGCATCCACGAGTGTGTACCTCGATTGTTGTACCTAATTTCATAGTCACTTACAGACACCCGCCCCAAACTGAATTCATATAATTCAAAGAATAGTATTATGCTGATTTGAGTTACATAACTCAACATAATGCATATGTAAATCACATGAAATATAAATGCTCCAACCATCGACATATGGTGCCATCAACATATGGTGCACTTTTTGCTCTTTCTGATGATTTTTGACACCGCGTGACTCTGGATCCGGTGGTCACTCATTTGCGACAACCCAATGACTCTAGTGAGGAGTTCTCCGTGGATATTTCGCCGTTATGATCTTCCCCCCCCCCCCAAGCTATCACTTATCGGTGACTCTTACGCCACAGTGATAATTTAAATGAGATTTCTCGGCCCCAATCTGCACCACAGAAAACCGACTTGGCGACAGTGGGGTTCGAATCCGGGACCTCGCGATGCGTGTCCGTCACGACGACCACTTGACCACCACAACGCCTATCCACGGAGCTGCCGACGTGTCTTCGAACCGGCACTGAGCGAGGCCTTTGAGAGCCGTGATGTATAATTTGAGAACAACTCACACAACGGTTGAAAACAGTCGAAAAAAATAGGTTGGAGATCCGTGTCATGGTATTATTGTCTTTGATTCTGAATGGATCAAAAAAGTTCACGATTTTCTCACCAGGTGGAGTCTCGACTTGAGGCTCTGTAACGTCGAGTTTCGTCTCGAGCGGCGAAGAAGCGCCTTCACCTTGTTCCGTCGACGGACACCAACCGGGCCAGCCACCAATTTCCAAACTTTTCAGCAACCTGCGGGGGAAAAACACGAAAAAACCCGTAAGATTTCTTGAAATTACATTGAAACGAATAAAGGCAGGGCTCGCGATATGGATTTGAGAGACCTAGTATAGTTACCTAAGTTCCCGCTTGAGGTCGCTGTAGTCTTGCTGCCTCAAAAGTTTCTCAGCCAAGTCCTTGATTATCCGATCTTTCTCGTTGACCATATCTTCGAGCTGTGATATCTGTCAACAAAGTGAGGAAATTATTCATTAATAATCGAATGGCAAAGTGCAGAACCGTATAAACGAGTGTTTTGCAACCTTTTTTTTACAGCCGCGGACCAATTAAAGGGGGTTTTTAAGATTTTGCAGACCGAGAAAGAAATAATTTTTGGGCCGGTGAAACATAAGTAGGAGATACAATCGACGCTCGATATAACGACCTCCTTCGTCCCGTCGGAAACGGGCGTTATTTTAGGAGGGTCGTTATATCGAAGGTAAAAACATATGGGACTTTGTAACGGAATGATCGCTATAACGAGCCTCGACTGTATAATGAATAAATGCGAATATATATTTACTTTTTTTTCCAGCTTACACAGGTGGTGCTTCCCAACGGGTTGCCCGAGCCCCACAATGGGGGCAATTTGAGAATGAGTCTTTGTATTTTAAGGCTTATTTCCCCCGAGCCACGACCATGTTTTACATCATTTCAAATTTACACTCACTACAAAATTTCTTTTATTTTCCCTCTTTCAGTGTTTTCTTTGGAAGGGGTTTGACCAGGGGTTCTTTTGTGTTCCAGAGACAATTTGTACCAGTAAGATGAAGTCCCACACCCCGCTGCACCAATAAAATGAAAATAATCAAGGCCACGTACCCATTTTACTAAATAATATATTGTATTTAAAAACAATCAAACAATTGTTTTTCCATGCAATCTCACACACACAGACCCTCACCCTCAAGTCTCTCTAAGGACCCCTGATTAAGAACCACTGCTTTTGACAAAGTAAATGACCTTTTTGGCTCCCTCAGTGTGAATAGGAGTTTACTTTTAGAATAACAGGACAAGTAACGGGGCAAAGAAAACTAGGAGTAGGGGAGGAGGAAGCTAACGGGTTGCAAAATTTAAGGATGCGAAGCCAAAAAAAAGATTTCTACACCAAAAAAACTTTTTTATGTAACTATGAATTTATAATGTAACTATGATTAATGTTCTTATTTATAGTTGTAATTATCACAATATAATTTATGAGTTGAAAAATAATTTCGATCTTTTACTTCAATGAAGAATAAAAATCCAAGAGGCGTCATGTAAAAACCGGGACACTTTTGCCAAAAAGTCGGGACGGCCAGAAAAAGAAAGTAAACCGGGAAATACGGGACGTATGGTCACCCTAGTCCGAACTTAAAAAATGCCTTTACAAATACAACGCCACAGCAGGCACGAATGTACTCAGTACATGTGCTGGCAAAAATCGGGATGTCCCGAAAAAATAGGACATATGGTCAGCCGATACAGGGGTAATGCTTTAAAAAGTTCGGGAACCACTGAAGTGCATTTTGTCCCTATTTCTCACGGGGAGTGGGGAATACTCCTCCTCCTGATAAAAGTGTTATAGTTTCGGCCCTTAAGGAGGGTGATGGCATCAGGATTTCAGAGATGCTTTGGTGGGGCACGGTCTAAAAAACGTTTGGGAACCACCAGGCTTACACGTTATATACAGGGTGCTTAGCAAATGAGGGGGTATGGCATTTTACTGGCGAACCGTTGATCCTAGAAGGTAAACTTCCAATTAGAAAAAGTTTCCAAATAACGTGTAGTACTTAACTGTGTAATAGTAGTAGTAGCTATTCATGTTTCAACCTCCTTGTATATATTAAAATAAATAAATCTATACAGTCGAACCCCGTTATAGCGCCCCCCCTCCCGCCACCGGTGGCGCTCCAACCCCTCTTAGCGCCAGAATTCAGTGAGCGAATCTTCCATTTCTAGGGATTGATTACACGTGCTGATCTGTGATTCAATACAACGCCAAAATTCTGACAGTTCGACTGTAACTACGATGCAGACAAGCCGTTGAGGAACACGTGTCTATACAATGAGGGACCAAAGAATTAGGAACACCCTGCTTATCGTGTGGGACCTCCTCTGGCTTTGATGACAGCAGATATTCTTCTAGGCATGGACTCTACAAGTTGCTGAAACCGTTGAGGAGCCCCATGCTAACGAAATGGCAGCTCTCGATTATAATTCCCACAGATTAGAAGGTGGTGTTTCGGAGCCTTTTAACAGACCTTTCAACCTCGTCCCACAAATGCTCAATTAAGTTGAGATCGGATGACTGAGAGATTCATTGAAGCAATTGCAACTCTGAATCACGTTCCTCAAACCCATCTGATATAATTCCAGTCCCGTGGGAGGGTGCATTGTCCTGCTGGAAATATATAGCAATCATCATCAGGGAACATTATGGCCATAAACGGGTCCACGTGGTCAGCAACGATTTGGAGGTACGCTCTGGCATTGATGGATGTTTCCCAATGTAATAAGGGACTTTCTTTCTTTCAAACCACAAGTCCAACTCAGATCCATCACCGTGGTTGTGCCGGAAGTGCAAATGTGTGTACCTAACAGTCTGAGTGCGTATCTAGTGTTGTCTGATTTTTCAGCGCTGCCATCTATATTTCGGAAGTGAAGTATAATGATTGAATATTTGTACCGTTTGTATGCCTGTTGCTCTCTGTGGCGAGTCTTTTTAAAGGGGGGTATCGGCTCGCATTCACGCCTCGAAGTTGGTAACAGCAGAAAACCAACTTCAGCCGACCATCACTGTGGGATTCGAACCCGGGACCCTCGCGATGCCAGTCTGTCACTATGATCACTCGACCACCACAGCGGCAGAACTAAGGGATCGAGAGTGTATTATAGTAAAATGCTCCTAAGACCGTGATTCCGCTGCCACCCACTTGAACAGTTGTCATGTGGCATGCCTGATCCATGGCTTCGTGCCGCTTGCGCCACGCACGGATCCTGCCATAAACGAAGAATAAATCTTAGCTCGTCAGGCCAGACAACTTTCTACAACTCACTTCAATTTGTTTCGTTGTAGCTCTTCTGTTGCTGCACTGAAGGCGTGTCTGTCGCCTGGCACCTCTTTCGTTCACAAGCGATTTCCGCTTGAAGTTTCTTGGCTTAGGGGCCATTAAAGTATTACGTAAGCAGATTTTCAGCCATTTTTTACTCCCTCCCCTTGTCAGCAAAACACTGACCCCCCTCCCCCCTCTTCAGCAGCTTAGAATATTTCATATCTTTATAAAGGGGTGGTTGATAACGTAAGCAACCTTCAAACCCCCCCCCCCTCCCTTGCCACCAAGAGTCAGCAAATCCGAAACCCCTGCCCCCCTCCCCGATGCTGACGTAATACTTGAATGACCCTTTAGCTGCTATTCTTTTTGAAGACTCGAGACAGTGATATACGAGAAAAGCCAAGAAGAGGTTAGCGGATTCGGAGATACTGGAACCGCTCCTTCTGGCACCCACATTCATGCCGCGTTCAAAGCCACTCAAATTCCTTCTTTTTGCCCCCCCCCCCCCCATGAACAGGCAAAGTGCAACGTTAACTGGTGCTTCTGACCAGGAGGGAAAGTCTTTTATCAACAAATCAGGTTTATTACATCAGCACACGTGCTGCACGCATGAGTCGAAGTTTGAGTGAGGAGGGGGGGGGGGGTGTGTTCCTAATTTTTGGCCACAGAGTGTATATGATCTTAATTACGTTCATGGTTGGTCCAAAGAAATTGTCGACACTTACTTTTGTGGTGCTGATCTCTTTCAAACTGTTGATACTCGACTGTAGCCTTTCCATTTCATCGACTAGATGTGACACCTACGTCAAGAGAAAACAAAAAAAAAACGAATGATTCGAAATATCACCGAGAGAAATGTATCAAAAGCTTGGCGTTCCGATAGATGGCAGCACCTACCTCCCTCCGCTTGGTGGCGAGTTCCATTTCAAGCTCGTCTTTGCGGACCCCCTGACGACAATCGTCCGAAGAAGACTCGGCCCTGTTCTCTTCGTTACCCATCCTCGTCGCGTCGCTCTCCTCGTCGTCGTCGTCGTCTTCTTCATCGTCGTCTTCGTCGGCGTTTCTCGTCGTCGTCGTCATGTCTATTCCCATGTTGTTGTGATGATGATTCATTCTTTGCATGTTCCGGAAATCTCGCTCGCCACTCTCCTTGTTGTTGAGTAATCGGCACTGTGGTTCTGTACGTAGTGTCGCCCTCTGTTGGTGGGACCAAAGAAAAATATCGAAAAAAGACTTAATTTCATCGACATCAACTACAATGGAAATTCAAGTGTCAATTACCACAATTATATGAAAAATGAACTGATTAATTAAGAAGAAACCCAAACATCATGCTTTGCATCATACATGTTCAACCCACTATCCGTGAGCCAAATGTTGCCTCGGATTCATCTGATGCGGTCCATGCCCAGAAACAAAATTTTGTAAAAAATGAACTAAGCGGCACACATTTACAGATCAATCGCAGTGCAGTTCCACATCACTCGAGTGGGCTATGGCACAATCCCAAATCACTTGAAATTCCGCCCACGGCGCTGTTCCAGAGCACCAAAGCGGCCCGCGGTACGTTTTCAAGTCATTGAAGTTGCCCGCACTCTCCTAAAGGTTGAGGACCCTTAATTTACCACAAAGGGTACTCTAAAAATAACTGAGTTTGCAATAATGTCTTTTGGGCTATTCAAAAATACAGAATATTATTTTGTGATACGATATTTACGAATAAATTGAATTATTAACAGTATCGACGTTGAATATGGCTGTTAACACCGTTCAATGGCTCTCAATAGTGTTTTTGGTGACAACGCGGTTTTTAATCATACTTTTGGTATAAAACCGACTTTCAACAATTGGTAATGTTAGTTCCGATAATAGTGACTGTTACGAAATGCTTTCGATGACATTAGCGCATTGCATCTCTGATGACTAGCCATTATGCGACTGGGTTATTTGTTGTACATATTTTTGTTTGTATTATCATTTCTGAAATTGTCTGGAAATTGTGGAATGTGTATGGGATGCGCACATATGTGTTATTTTATTTTGCTTCTATGCATTACTATCTCTGGAACGTTTGGAAATTGTGGAATGTGTATGGGATCCGCATATGTGTGTACTATTTTATTTTGTTTGCTATTTTACTGAGCTTGTATGCATAACTATCTTTGAAATGTATGGAAATTGTGGAATGTGTATCGGATGCAAATGTGTGTGTGTAATATTTCATTTTGCATTTAAAACATGTTGAAAATATTTTTCCGGTGTTGTCTTTACGGTTAGAAGTCTCGTAGGATATGGGGCGGAGCCCTCACATTTTTAGTTAGTTAATTAGTTTTGATGTTATTGAACCTTAACATTGTTCTTGGTAATATTAGTTTTAGGAAATAATTGCTTTTAATAATGCGCTTGGTAGCTCTGGCTCTTACCAATACACTTGGTGGCATCAGCTCTTAACAATGCTATTGGTTTTCAACCAGTAGAAAACCAATTTATACTGGTTGCTGTAATAATGGTTTTCAATACTATTCATGACAATATTGGCCCTTAATAATGTTCTGGGTAACATTAGTTTTCGGTAAAAATTGCTTTTAACGATGAGCTTGAGCTTGGTGGCATTGGCTCTTAATATTGTTCTTGGCATTACTGGCTCTTAATATTGTTCTTGGCATTACTGGCTCTTAATATTGTTCTTGGCATTACTGACTCTTAATATTGCTCTTGGCCTTATTGGCTCTTAATGATGAGCTTAGTGACTTTTGGCGACATCGACTCTTAATAATGCTCTTTGCATTGTCGGTTCTCAACAATGCACTTAATGATATTCATTCTTCACAATGCTCTTGACATTATTGGCTCTTAATGCTGTTGGTAATATTGGCTTTTTGGAAATTTAGTTGGAAATGAAGACGCCATCCATCTGTGGTCGCCTCGAGCTCGTTAGGGAAAATATATCGTTATGTATATTCTTTTTCCCCGGATCGAACCTGGAACCCGACGACAGACTTAGAGCCGATATTGCCACATGGCGATGTGGCCTGCGTATCTTTCGGTTTGACGACAACCTTCACGGTGGTAGACGAGCATTGGCTATAAGTAATAATGACGTTTAACTATGCTCCTGTTGAAATCGGCTATCTGTAATAGTGACTCTTAACAATGCCCTGAGCAATATTGGCTCCCTGCAAAAGGATATTTTTCCAGCATTTCTGAAAATTCTTCAATAATGCACGAGTTTGCGGATGCCGACTCTCCTCTTTCCAAACGTATAAAATCAGTGCGCGTCTGGTGAGGGCGGCCCAGCTGTTAGTTCCCAACGGTATTCGAACAATGCAGCGATTTTGAATACGATACACCCTATATTACAATGTTTCCTTGGAACAATACAATTTCCACTCCCATCATTGCAGAAAAAAAAAAAAAAAATGGCCTCCAGAATGTAACCAGTTCTTGTAAAGTTCTCCACGTATAATTACGAATCAGTTAAAACTCTACGAAGGACAACATTCCTCTCTGATATATACCGATTATCAAGTAATTACATCAACTAATTATCTCGTTTTTTGTTTTTCGGTTCCTAAACCCATTCGAATACAATAGCTCTTAAGTTTTCTCCGCCGCAATTTTTCTTAGATTTCTTCAGAATCAATCCGGGAAACTCTTATTGATGGCGGAATTATCTCCGAAAAATCTTGAAGAAAAATCGGCCGTTTTTTCACAAGTGCTTTCGATAAGTACCGGCAGCAATTGAAGAAATAGCAAAACAAAAAATGAAAAATTCTCTTCTACAAGGACCTTGTGTACGTGGTTATTTGTTTTTCCGCCGTATTAAATCTCAAGTATCCATACATGGTGTATAGACAGGCCATGTGCGTATGAGGTCTCGATGAGAGTTGGATTTTGAAAGAAACGTCATTGCGGTGAGTGCACATAGGCAGGCCCTGTGTGCGTGTGAAATGAGGCTAATCGTTTGGGAAATGCCGTGAATACACGTATGTGCCTATTACAGACCGCATCAGATAAGGTCCGAAGAAGTTGCTATATATCTAAGCACTAGTACACATTTTTTTTTTCCTCCCTTGGGTCTAGGCATGGCCTATGGAGCCCACTCTTGGGCCCTCAAGTGCTCGTTATTGCTATATAAAAGTGCCGCGTTCATGGTCCGAATGAATGGGAGGTAATACGTAGGGAAAATGACGTCAGAATCCATTGATTTAAATTTTATTTTTGATTATTTTTAAAGGATGGTTTTTTTATTTTGAATTAATTTCATCAAGAATTTTAGAAATTTTGAGAGAAAATATATCATTTTTAAAATTCATGAAAATTTAAAAGAAAAGAAGAAAAAAAATTATATGATAGAATATTGGAAATTTTTTTATAAAAGAGATCGCCAAAAAAAGGAAAATTTTGAGAAAAATCCTTAAAAACGTAAGGAGAAACATTTTCTTATTAGGAAAAGGGTGGCGAAGAAAATTTTGGGAAGCAAAACGAAATATGAAAAAACACAAATTTAAAAACTGAATAAAAATTTAAAAACAATAAAAATTTAAAAATTGTGAAAAAATCCAATAAAACAGGATTTAGCTATGGAACAAAATTTTTTTAATGTTTAAGAAATTTTTAAAAAAATTGAGAAAAAAAAAATAAATCAAAATTTCGAGAGGAAAACAAAAACGTAATTTTTCTTTGGAAAGACATTGGAATTGGAAATTTGATAGAAATTGAAAAATCTGGGAAGAAAATGATGGTCGAATAATTTGGTTTGAAAAGATAAAAATTTAGAATAAATAAATAAAAATTAATATTTCGTTTAACAAACTCAATAATTGCAAAAAAATGTAGAAACATTCAAAAATATCGTGAAAATTCTGAATGAAAACAAGAAAAGGGGGAAAATTGCGATATTAAAAAAAATTAAATAATTTATAGAAACCAATTTATTCGAGAAAAAAAAAAACTTGTAAAGGAACGGAGAAATGTAGCAAAATATCCTGGTAAAAAATTTAAAAATTTGATAAAAATTTGAGAATCAAATAAATTCAACAAAATGAAGAATTTCTGCAAGAATTAAGAATTGAAAACTACCAAATACTAAAAATTTGTAACATATAAAAAATTTGAAATTTCAAATTCAGGAAATGTTTAGAGAAATTGTGAAATTTCTGTAAAAAACTCAAAAATTTCAAACTTTATGAGAAAAATTGTAGAACTTAAAAAAATCAAATAATTAGAAAAAAAGTGAAAAAATTAGTAAAACATTATATAACGTTAAAATTGAAATATATTTATGTTACGGTAAATGTGATAAATCGGTTGTTATACATAATAACCGGTCATTATGCATACTCACCTTGGTAAGTTGGAAACATTTATCACTTTTACCGAAAAATGTGCATAATACACAAGCGTCGCTGATAAATTTGATAAATACTGAAAACATTATCACTTTTACTGGTGATTATGCATAAAAAACAAGTATCTTTGGTAAAGTTGATAAATACTTGAAATTTATCGGCTTTTTCTGTGATTATGCATAATACCCCAGTGTAATTGGTGAATTTGATAAAATGTGAAAAAGTTACAAACGAGTCTCGTATGTGTGATGAATATAGTCGGACCCCGATATAATGATTCAATACATTGTGAATCATCATGTATTGTATATCTATCATATAGTACGATTGACCATGTTTACCAACGACGCGAGGTATTATGCATAATCACCAGCAAAAGTGATAATATTTTAGTACTTACCATATTTACCAACGACGCTTGGGTAATATACATAATCACCGGTAAAAGTGATGAATTTCGGGAAATTTATCAAACTTACCAAAATACGATTATGCATAATAACAGCATTTATCACATTTACCGTAACATATATGCAGCTTAGAAAAAAAAAATTGGGAAACATTGAACAGAAGACCCATGAAAAAATAAATTCCGTCGAATTCCATCAAAAAAGATGTACGAAATAAGAAAGAAAGATAAATCCAGATTTTACAAAGAAAAAGAAATTGGAAAAAAATTTGAAAAAATTTCCCCTTTTTTTTCCAATTATGTTCTATCGATATTTTTAGTTAAATATCACAACATACCGAACATGCAAAAAACGTTCATATCAAATGGGAGAGAAAATAATAACTTCGATAGAATCACTATTAAAAATAAGCAAATATAAATAATTAAAGAATTATTCGTTATTAAATTAGAATAAAATTGAATTTGAAAGAAATTAAATTAGAAAAAAATTGAATTTGAAAGAAATTAAATTAGAAAAAAATTGAATTTGAAAGAAATTAAATTAGAAAAAAATTGAATTTGAAAGAAATTAAATAAGAAAAAAATAAAATTTGAAAGAAATTGAATTAGAAAAAATAAAATTTGAAAGAAATTAAATTAGAAAAAATAAAATTTGAAAGAAATTAAATAAGAAAAAAATAAAATTTGAAAGAAATTAAATTAGAAAAAATAAAATTTGAAAGAAATTAAATAAGAAAAAAATAAAATTTGAAAGAAATTAAATTAGAAAAAATAAAATTTGAAAGAAATTAAATAAGAAAAAAATAAAATTTGAAAGAAATTAAATTAGAAAAAATAAAATTTGAAAGAAATTAAATAAGAAAAAAATTAAATTTGAAATAAATTAAATTAGAATAAAATTAAATTTGAAAGAAATTAAATTTGAAAGAAATTAAATTAGAAAAAATATAGACATTATAACCGACCAATTATAATTATTAAAAAAAAATTACCCATAAAAATTCGATCTGAAAAAAATAGCACAAAAATAATTATGTAAGGCCGGGGTTATACACTGTAAAAGTTTGACGAAATTCCTTTTATAAAACTTGAAAAATCCAACCAATAAAGCTCATTGGTTTTACATTCGAGCAAACGCAACCGATAATCTCATCGGTTGAATTTTTCAAATTTTATAAAAGAACTTATAGAAAAATTTCGATAATGTAATACCAGTCTTAGGCCATTCATTTAAGTGATTTCATAAAACTTGAAAAATACAACCAATCGGCTACATTCGAGCAAATGCAACCTATCAGCTTATTGGTGGCATTTTTCAAGTTTTATACAAAACTGTTATAGTTCAAACCCGGCCTTGGGCAACTTTTCCTCTTCTTCCCAAATAAATAAATTTTCTATAAAAACGTCACCTTAATGGATAACCCACGAAAAATAAATGCATCTTCCAAGCCCGAAAAAAAACAGTATTAGGCCCGTACAGGCGCCTGGTAATGCGAATATACCACCCTTGAGGAACATTCCCTGCGGTGAAGGGCCTATCAAATATTACCGGCTTTATTTTATCCAACCTATGCTGCAAAAGAAACAAATTTACACTTAAATATTTCATGTACCTACACTAAAAACAATACAGAAATATCCAACCACGTATTTTCTAGAATTTTCTACTTTCCCGTTTAATTGTCTTCCACGACAGTTGGGCCATATCTCACCATTTATATTATTTTTCAGTCAATTATTAAGGCCTACCGAAGATATATACTGCGTGGAAAAAGCGGTGTAAATGCTTATTTTACAGAAGAAAAAAACCCTAAAAAACGAAAATTCTGGGATATATAATCCCCTAGAGAGCTATCTACCGGCTCCGCTAGCTATTACCACGGACAGAGATTGAAGTTTAATTCCGCGGGAAAGGCCTTCTTTATTTTCAAGAGGGGCCACGGCTCGATGACCCCTAAGGGTCGGGGCCTCAAGATTATTATTAAGGCCGCGAGTTTACGTTTGTGCCCACTTGAAATCGTGAAGTACCATTTTTCTTTTAAGGTAGAGGAAACAGAGTCTTCTTCCCATGGTGGATTTCTAAATAGAGAGGTTTGTATTTTACAATTGCCTACCTTTTTTCCGACTCCCCCCCCCCCCCTGCTTTTATATCATTTAGACCCCGTAGCTATTATATTTATATATATATATTATACTCTAGAGAATTGGTTGAGAGTATATCTACGATGCCGCGTGGATTTGTGTGTGTGTGACCCTTTTGAAGTGGATGAAAGGGCTATGGGAGATGAGAGAGTTGAAGGAATAATTGTTATTCGGTGTCATTGGAGAAGAGTTATTGTTATTATATTGTTATTATTATTGTTATCTTTTTCAATTTCCCCTTTTCCCCCCCATGTTATTTGTTTATTTTGAAATTGATATATAAGTTAGAAGTGGGTTAAGTAGACTGGGTTCATTGAAAAGAACCGCATTTATGGAGAGGAAAGGGTAGCTGTATAGCGTTGTTTTCGCTGCTTTTTCCGACTTGGGCTTAGGGATTAGTTGCTTGATTGCTTTATACTATACATGCAGGGCCGTTTTAAGAGCATCATGGGGGCGCCCCCCGGGCCAAGTGGTTTTCCTGAGGCCCCTACCTGGTAAATTCTAGAAAATTTCAACAGGATCTCATTTTTGTGAGGCCCTTCTTCTCTTGAGGCCGTGCCCGGGTGGGCCCACGCGTTAAGGACCGCACTGCATACATGATCAACACGTGGCCCCGCGGACCAAATGTGGTCCCCGACACTCTACTCCGACGTATCTAGCCCTCCTTGTAGTGCACATATTTCGATGGAACTTGTTATATACGTTATTTAGACCATGGGAGAAATATAACTGCTATAAAAAAGCGCCACTTTTTCACCTGGTGGTGAAAAACTTGGACGATTTTTTTTAAATCGAATTTTTCTTTTCTTCCCCATCGTCCATATATTCTATATACCAGGGCTAGACCAATCCCAGGCGCCAGTTCGTAATGGCGACTAAAAAATTGGTGCTGGTGCATAAAATTTTCTTTGTGTAGTTACTAAATTGTAGGTTGAGAGCAGCGCAAATTATTAGGATTTTAATGCATCATATCCGTTAACATGAAAGGGGGATCAGTATGGAAAAAGTCAAAAGAAGCATTATTTTGGACCTTTTCGTTGGGGTTACAAAAATTTCTGGCTCCTAGATTTTTCTGCGATTCGTCCAGCCTTCACTTAAGTGACCCCCGAGGCATACCCACAGATCACCGCGGCGCATTTACAGTATTTTAAGTGATTCGGGGCACACTTACAGTGGGCACCATTGTTACAATAAATTGTTGTCGATTTGCTCTGTTGTAGGGGACGATCGAATGTAAGTTTGGGATTCGGTGTTGCCACCGAGCCACGATTGCACGTGACTGACAGCGAAGGCTCTCCCCCCCCCCCCGACGACGGTGGGGCACCGGTATCCATCTTCGAGAGTGGCGAGCTCATCCTGTAAGAAGACAAGGCTCTGTGTGGTCCCATTCCCACTCAAAATGTGCATAATAATCATTATAAGGTTTTTATGCTGACCATATTTTCATCGTTGAAAATACGGGACAATCGCCAAAAACTGCCAGGTATTCGAAAAATCTGACAAAATCCTCGCTGTCAAACTAAGAAATGCATGCCGGCATTGTTGTTTGCAAGATCGATCACTCCTGCCCAGCCAATGGTCAGTTACACGTCCGTCAAATGATGCCGTACGTATTCTGCATCTGCACGAGAAGCCGTGACCGCGGAAGATAAGCGGTCTTCCAGAATGGTAGGAGAGAGAGAGAGAGAGACAGAGTCGGTATCTCGTGTCCAATGATTAATCGGACCATCTCTCTGCCAGTGACTATCTGCCTATACTACCTGTCTTTCAGCAGATGTCAACTTCTCCGGCGCCGTCAGGATCTGGCGTCGGAGCGCTGGGGACCCAGGGCTAGAGAACACAACTTCCCAGAGTCTTTTCCTCACGCCCGGACGAACACCATACTTGGGGTTTCGGGAAGAAGGAAGCACATCTCTTCTCTCCCCTTATGGTGTCCTTTCCAACTCACTGTCTCAGCCAAGCCTCATTAATTTCGCCACTAGTTCCGTGGTTCAAGAATTGTTTTCGGCCGTCGGAGAGAGAGAGAGAGAGAGTGAAAGAGGGTCGGTTGTGTGGCAGGAGAGGAAATGATGGAGGAAGTATAAAAGGCCCGTGCCGGGGGGGGGGGAGTAGATGGGGCTGTGTGCGGCACGTCTGTACGTATGTACGTACGTATGTTATGCATGTGTGTGAGTATGCATGTATGATCGTCTCGGGCGCTCTACTGACCATTCATCACACGGTTTCTGCCCCATTATGGGCAAATGGGTTTTAATTCGGCATTGTTTAGAGCACGGGAGTTCGAGCCCGTCGTGGTGGAGTGTAAAGCTGAAGGAGTGCGAGAGAGAGAGAGTATCTTGTTGTTGTTGGAGTCAGCGGGGCGTGGTGGATTTATGCCCGCTTTTATGCGGAGCCGGGCTCGTGAATATTCATTAAGATGGCGTTGGTCGTGGGAGGAGGAGGGGGGGGGGGGAATGGTAAGAAGATTCGAAGGAAAAGGGGTAGGGCCGCCGGGCCGGGCTTCGACTCTTTCTACTATCCCCCTCGCTTCCACCCTAAGAAACTACTGAAGAGTGCAGCTCGTCAGTGGCGTAAGTGTTGTGAGTGAGAGAGAGAGAGAGAGAGTTAGGGCTTAATAACTCGTCGGGCGACGCGATTAACTCTTAGCTCTCTCTCTCTCTCTCTCTCTTTCTCTCTGCGAGAGTAAAAGTTTTCCGCCAGAACAGAACACGAGGCATAACAACAACAACAACAGCAGCAGCAGCAACACGCACCACACACACACACCACTTGTGAAGCCCTTATATACTTGCTCCATTCTCCAGCCCAAAGCTTTTGCCCGTGCCAGAAGTTGCTGCTGCTGCTGCTTCTGTACGGCAATGTGCTTCAGTGGAGGCAGTTGTTGTTGGTTGGTTGGTTGGGCGGTGGCGATGACGACGAACACCCAAGCGCACACGCACGCACACACACACCACTCTTTTCCTTTCCCGTCTTTCTTGTTATTGAACCACGTTAGGACACAGACCCGTACTCACAGAACTGATGGACTTGCTGCTCCTCTAACTCCTGCAGCCCCTCTCCCCTCATCTCCAACGGTAATTAATTCCTCACGCTCCGTGCCCCTGAAAGCCAGCCGGATGAGGATGACCTCCTCAACAGGGGTGGATTGGAAGAAAAGCCTCCAACCAACTCGCACACATAAGTATGATGATGGGCCTCATTCGGTTGCCGGGATAACTCGCCCTGATAGTTCCATATAAATTTTCTCCGCAAACTAATTATCATTAGTATATTGATTGGGAAAAGTTTTAGCCGCTCCGTCTTGGCATTTCCTCAATTTACGTCAGCCATTTTTTTTTCTTTTTTAAAGTTTATTCCATTAGTCACTTGTGAGAATCTGGGCACGGAACTTATCCAGTCGAGCCATTACCCTGGAAGTACATACGATGATCGTGACTTTGATTCGAATCGATTCGAAGGCGAATGAAATGTTTTCCGGTTGCTATGAAACTTGATGTGCCAGCTAAACAAGCTGCTTTGGACTCAAGTCAAGATCTAAAAAGATTTTCCTAAAGATGACTATACTTTATGATGATCTAGTGCTTGAGTTTGACAGCCGACCCAGCCCTCTCGAAGCTAAACCACGATATAGAAAGCTAAAACTTAAAGCTCTCCTAAGGGAAAAAAAATTATTCGTTGATCTGGAACTGATTAATATAATATAGAAAGCACTCTCCTAAGGTAAACATTTTTTTGCTGATCTGGAACTCATGTAGAAAACGTTCTCCTACGGTAAACGATTTTTTGTGTTGATCTGGAACTGATTTATATAAAAAGCGCTCTCCTAAGGGAATTTATTTTTGTTGATCTGGAACTAATGTAGAAAGCGCTCTCCTAAGGGTAAAAAAAAACAGATTTTCGTCGATCTGGAACTTGAGGTGCCAGCTGATCAAGCCGCTTCAGACCTACGCCAAGACTTAAAAGCCACTGCCTCAGAGGTAATCGTGGTTTCAATTGATCTGGAGTTTGAGTTTGCTATCTTACTATGCAGTTAAGCAAGCTAAGATGTAAAAACCGTTGTTTTTGTGATCAAAGTAATGCTTTCCACCGATCTCGAGCTTGGCATGCCAGCTGATCACGGACCCAACTAAGATGTGCAATCCATTATATCTGATAGGTCGGCTGAAATTGGTTTTCTGTGGTTCCCAACTTCAAGGCGCAAATGCGAGCCGATCTCCTCGTTGAAAAGTCTCGCAACAGTCCTACAACGATAAATCATTCAATCATAACACTTCGCTCATAGTTAGAAAAACTGGTGGCAGATGGCAGCACTACACATAACACGCATTACAGAGAAACAAAAAACTTCACGTCAGGTTTCACTACACGTACATGCACATTCCCGCATGTACCAATTCGTTAGGGGGTTCCGCGGGGGGGGGGTGCATGTGTGGTGTAGCAGTAGTAGTTAGGGCCTCCAAAAAATCGCTCGGGGATCCATGATGTTCTTAAGTCAGCCACCTCGTTGGGCAATTTGCCTGTTGTGGCGTTGTATTTGTATTGTATTGTATTAAAGATAATCATCCGTGCCCTCTAAAAGCCAGTCAGATAAGGATGACCTCCTCAACGGGAGTGGATTGGAAGAAAAGCATCCAACCAGCTAGCACACATAAGTGTGATGAACTCATCCTAAGCTCCCGATCAAAGGATATCAAATCAATCTGGATCCAGAACAATCTCCATTGATGTGGAGCTTGGGATGACAGTTGATTTAGCCGCTTCAGACCCAAAATAAGATGTGAAAACCATTATATTTTACAGGTAAAAAGATAAGCCTCATTTGGTTGCTGGGGTAATTCACCCTGATAGTTCAATATAAAATTTCTCTCTAATTATCATTAGTAAATTGATTGGAAAGTTTTAGTCGCTCTATATCGGGATTTCCTCAATTTAAGTGAACCATTTTTTATTTAAAGTTTATTTCTTTAGTCACTGTCAGAATCTAGGCACAGAACTTATCCAGTTATATGACGACACATATGACGAACGTGACTTTGATTTAAGTGATTCGAAGGTGAATAAAATAAAAAGTTTCCCGGTTAGCATAAAAACGTGAGGGGTGCCAGCTGAAAAAACTCGCTTTGGACTGAAGTCGAGATCCAACAAGCATTGCCCTTAAGATCACCACGTTCTGCCGATATGTAGCTTTGGATATCAGCTGTTGACCCACTTGACTAACACGAGCTAAGACGTAAAAAGAATTGCATGTATGATGGCCATGCTTTTCATTGATCTTGAGCTTGGGGCACCAGTCGAATAAGTCCTTTCGAACCTGAAATAAGATGAGAAAAAGCGCTTTCCTAAGGATAAAAATGATTTTCGTCCATCCAGTACTCGGGGTGCCAACTGATCAAGCCACTTTGGATTATCACAAAGATTAAGAAACCATTGCCCTAAATTTAACAGTGCTTTCAATTGACCTGGAGTTTGCGTTCGAGTTCAAAACGGTTTAATCAGTGGACGAACTCAAACTAAGTCCTAAAAGATAACCATGCCACCTTCTTGTTGAACTTGAGTCTAAGCCGCTTAGTCAAAATGTAACAAGTGCTTTCCCAAAGGTGACTGAAGTAAAATACTTTTTTGTTGATCTGTAACTTAGGGGCCAGCTGAACAACCTTCAGACTTCAGACCCAAGCGGAAGAGGTGAAAAAAACTTTACGAGCTTCTCCATCTAATGACGATCAAAAGTGATACGTAAGCACAAAAAACTTTTTATCCTAAAGATAGGTGCTTTCTAGGTCCTTATGGGTAGGTCCTTTCTAGGTCCACTGGTGCTTATAGGTCCAGATGCTTTCTATTGATCTGGACTTGGGAGGGAGACAGGTGGGGGAAAGTCGCGTCAGACCGAAGCTAATAACGATGTAAAAACCGTCCTCCCCCGTAAAGATAAACAAGCTTTCTTTTGATCTTGAGCTTGGAGGTCCTGCTAACTTCATACTTAAGCGAAAAGGCAAAAAAAAAGTTACCTTGAAAGATAAACATGCTTTCTATTGATCTGGAGATCTGCGTTTGATAGCTAACTAAGCTGCTGCCAATCCCAGCTAAGAAGTAAAGCGCATTATTCCCTAAAGACAGGCTTACTTTCTATTTATCTGGAGCTTCCGAGGGGCTGGGGGTGCTGCAGCTGACCAGACCCATTGTAAAAACTCTCACTCCCACTCTCAGCTCATAGTTCGAAAAATACATGGCAGATGGCAATACTATAACACGCATTACACAGAAACAAACTTCATAGGTCCAAAACACGTGTACGCACACATTCCAAAATGTACCAATTCGTCAGAAGTTCCGCAGAGGAATATTGACGAGGTGCATGTATGGTTTAATAGCAGTAGGTGACCAAATCACTTCAGACCTACGCCACGATGTAAAATCACCCCCCCCCTCCTCCCACCCTCAAAATATAAGCATTCTTTCTTTTGATCTTGAGATTGGAATTCCAAATAACTAAACCACTTTTGGACCCACACAAAGAAGGGAAAGTATTATCTCCCTAAGGCTAAATATGTTTTCCATTGATCTGGAATTTGCGTTTGCCATCAGACTGAGTCACTTCAGGCCCAAGCTAACGCAAATATGAGTAGATTTCTCCGTTAAAAAGGGTCCCCCACACAGAGAGCAACAGGTCTATACAACAGTACAAATCAATTGACATTTTACTCATAGTAATAAGCTAAGATGTAACAAATCTTGTCTTTATAACAATAGCCATGCTTTTCATTGATCTGGAGCTTCAGATGCCAGCTGATCAAGCTGCTTCAGACCCGAACTAAGATGTGCAAACCGTTGCACCCCCCCCCTCCCCTTCCCCCCAAAGATAAACATGCTTTCTTTTGATCTGGAGTTTGCGTTTGCCATCTGACTAAGAAGCGATATGTTTATATGTAAAGAACCGTTGTCCTTATGATAATAGCCATGCTTAACATTTATCTGGAGTTCGGGATGGTAGCTGATTAAGCTGCTTCAGTGTCAAACAAAGATGTGCAAACAATTGTATCTTAAAGATAAACACCTTTTCTATTGATCAGGAGCTTGCGTTTGCCAGTTGATTGTCTTTTTTTAAATTCCTGTCGATCTAGAGCTTGGGGTACTAACTAACCAAGCCATATCGTATCCAAGATATAGATGTAAAAACAGTTGCTGTGAAAGATAATAACACGCTTTCACGTTGATCATACGCAATGAGACACTATATGAATACGGGCTAAAGTTCTCTGGAACCTTACGAGTCGTTCTATGGAATTTTGAAATGCACAGGTAAAGCATAAACATCCAAACGTCATAATCACAGGTTGGGAGCGATCACAAGTATATGCTCGAATACAGAGCTGGGCCACTCGTACTTGTTATTAAGCTCAATGATCGACCGGTGATTGTAGATATAAAAGCCACGAAAATAAAAGTCACTTTCTCAGATATGATGAAGTATTCCGTGATAGAAAATTAAATTGAGAACTAAAAGCACGAAGAGAAGGCAACAAGCCACAACCAAAGCCACTTCCGAGAATCGGTCTTTAAATCTCGAAATCACTCTGACAGCACCCAGAGCCCGAAAATGACAGCGAGATATTGCCTCGAAGATCCCTAGCAATACATTATTTATTCCTATAGATTGCTCTGACAACAATGGATATATTCTCTATCTCTCTCTCTCTCTGGGCGAAAGACAGCCAGCAGCAGCCGCAACGATGGCTGGCGTCTGACTTCTAGGAATGAGAGACAGGTGTCTTAACCCCTTTGATGATGAATGGTTGGAAACAATAGACAGTGATCTTAAAATCCTTCGTCAAGCGTGGGGGGACCACCCTCTTCGTTCCCGAAATCTGCAGTTTCGGGAATTGGAAATAACCCAACCGTTACCCCATTCTCTCTCTCACTCACTGTCTTACCATTTTACTTGGTTCTTCGGTATCCTCCAGAGCCAGTTCGGTATCATCAGTATCATCATCATCATCATCACCCTATTCACTTTTGAGAGGAAGGGATCGGAGGAGCGACAACAGTGAGAGAGAGAGAGAGTTGAGATCATTTGTCGTTCGGTGACATCTTCATAGCACACAGAGATTCTGCTGATTGTTGTTCTGTTTGCTGTCCTTAAAGAGCGGACCCACCAATAAATTAAGTGAAAACTCCATTCTCCCGCCGTAGCACCACCAAACTCGTCTCTCGAAACGATGCTAGTGACGTTTTGCATGCGAATAACCGATTGTTTGACTCTCGTTCAAGATATATATACACATACATCCAACGACCGACATAATTAATATATACAGACACCGACTTTACATCAATCATATTCCATTCTGAAAAGATTCTGGAAGTCTCTTGAGAGGACGGATCGGAAATAATCGCTTTGCTCATTCGACAATTCCGTGGTGTCAGTTTCATTTTCAATATTGTATAAGTGAAGAATTGGGCTTTATTTGGCTTCGTCACCGAAAGTAAGTTAGGGCAAGGGATGTCATAAAGTTATAAAAAACTTCAAGAAATCGGGTTTTTTTTTTAAACCTTACAGTGGCATTGACGAGATATCTCGCATGACATAATGCGTTTCATTTCAGTAATCACGAAATTTCAGTAATCCTTAAAACTTATTTATTTCGGCCGGCCATGACGAGCCAGCTACTGCGTTGTAGTTGTTTTTACAGTTAAGCATGTTTACTCCTTTGATAGGAAACATAGGCGGAGATGGAAGTCTGGGGGGGGGCATGACGATGATGATGTCAATTCATATATACATATATACATTAGATCAGTCGACTCCACCTTTGACGCTCGTGGGGGGCACCCCCCATGCCCCCCCTCCCGTATCTCCACCCATGATCAAAGGTTCGATTTTAATTTCCTGCAACATCAATACCCCTTTAGACAGTCAGTTTTCCGGACATATTGTATTCAGAAGGTAGAGTGACGTCTTTCTTCATGTGTTTTCCATTCCCCTCCCCCGCCTGTCAGATCAACTTCCAATGGGCAAAGTCAGCTTTTATTCAAAGTTTGATAACAGAAGGGGAAGAGACGGTGTTTTTCTTTTCCCTTCGAGTAAGTATAGGAATGTGCGTACAGTGTAAATAACAGAAAAAGGTAGAGTATTTATCTTCTTTGTTTTATTATTATTATTATCGGTGTTAGGGAGGGGTGAAGCACTTATCAGCTGCCAAAAAAAAAAAAATCTCTTTCAAAACTGGTGTCGTTTTGTAGAGGATTTAGTGATTTCCACTGCGGCAGTTACAAGGCGGATCAGAGAAATTTCAAAAACTGCTTCAAGGATTGAACTCCCTCCTTGTTGTTTGGCTACAAATTTGGAAGATGTATAGTTTAGTTAATGCTACGAATGTTCAAAACTTTACTTTACTTCGTAGTGTAGAAACAGGAGTATCTCTTTTGTGTTACATTATTTTCTCCCTAATGTCTTCCTCTTCTTTCGAGAATATAAAAAAATATTACTTAATTAGATGGGAAAAAACACGATCTTCCATGAAAGAACTCACCCTAGAAAAACCAACACAAGGGAAGGGAAGCTGTATTATATCACACATCTTCTGAACACAACATAAAATTCAGCACACAAAAGATTCATGTGCATGACCAGTAAAATCGTTACTGAAGAAGGATGCAAATTTAACGAGTCACAGAAGTTACATGCGACGTTGAAGAAATAGTCTGAAGGAGAATATGACTGTGAAGAAAGCTCCTGAAGGAGCAAGTGTTGTGGAAAAAAATGTCTAAATGAACATGTGACTTTGAAGAATGTCTCGAATAGCGTAAAGATTCTGTGACTTCGAAGAAAGTTTCGGAAGAACTCTGCCACTTCGAAACATGCGACTTCGCAGAGAGTAATTGAAGGAACACGCGACTTTGAAGAATGTCTCGAAAGACAAAAAGATCCCGTGACTTTTAAGAATATCCTGGAAGGATCCTGTGATTTTGAAGAAAGTAATTAAAGGAGCATGTGACTTTGCAGAGAGTTATGGAAGGATCATGTGACTTCGAAGAATATCTTAAAAAGTGAAAAGATCCTGTGGCTTTAAAGAAAGTAATGCAAAGAGCATGTGGCATTGAAAAAAGTTACCGAAGGAGCAATACGACAATAACGATCAATACGTCCAAGATAATCAAAATAGGAGTCTCATAACTCAAGAAGTTTGGTCCTACAGCTTTCTCTTCGAATTGAGCTCGAAAGAAAACCAGTTATTACTGGATAATTATTCTTAATTATCCTTAGAATATCAGTTAATTTATAAAGTTTAATCAATGGCAACGGTCAAGTATGGCCAACTTTTTCTCCCTCATATATGGTGCACAACAATGTGTTCAGCGGGTCGAGTATTCACTTCAACCGCGAACATCAAAGTGACTGAATCTGCAAATCTTGCCGAGCACACATTCGCTCGTTGCGTCCGATTCCGATCGTTTCAAAACGGAGCTGTTTGTCTTTATTATTGCACGGGTAGTTACACAAAACTGCGTGTGTGTGTGTGTGTGTGTGTGCTGTTAATATTAAACGCGAGAGAATATTGTGTATGTGGGATATCAACCGCACACCAACACCGCCAATATGCATCACAACTGGACCGGGAGAGAGTCGTTTGTTGTAATTTATAGCCACGAGTCCCTTCCAATGATATCTTTGCCATTATCTCAACGCCTTGTGCCCCGTGGTATATATTCCTTACGGTTTTCGTCAGTTAGTAGTCCGAATCGTCGGGGGTCAGTGGGCGAGAAAAGATGTGCCCAACCAACAACAACCCCACCCAACCCAGCACCAGAACACATAAACCGCCATCGCTGGCCGCAACAAACGGGAAGACGTGGTCGCAATCGCTTCAGTTTGTGGTAGAGGGGGTTGGTGGTGGAAGGCCAAGCGAGTTAGAGAGGGAACAACCGTTATCTCACTCGAGCCGATGTCGGTCCAGCAGCGTGGTCATCGGCACTGACCGTCAATCTCTGCTACTATCCATGGTCTGTCTCTCTCTCTCTCTCTCTCCATCCCATCGCCAGCTCAGTTGCTGATAGGAAGATGCGCATGACACGCACGGCTGAGGCCGTTGTTGTTCTGGAGGGAGTTTCAATCTCTGTGGTCCTCTCTGCCCTTTCGCCTCCTTTCCCAATTTCGCCGTTTATTAGAACGGTTTTGAAGCGGGATTTCGTAAGTGACCGCACGACATAAAACGAGGAGGACGAGGAGGCAGGAAGGAGGCGAGCAGCTAGCGGCGGGCAAAATAAACTGACCGTTCGTGCGGTTCCCAAAACAAGACGCGATATTATGAACGTTAGTTATTCAGCGAAAACAAATGGCATTGTGTGGCCGCAGTGAATACGTATCGTTAATGATTATAAACATAATATCATAATCTCCGCGAGTATACCGAGTTATAATTGATCTGGAAAAGTAAATGACTGACCACCACGCTGCCGGTCGCTGCCCACTTCCGATTTCGGTTGAATGGTAGATTAAATGCGACTCGAATGTACTCGGAGTAACATTATGATAAGAGTATTTGTCCTACAGAGGACGGAGATGACGGTTTCGACGTTTTCCTCGACGTTTTCGAGAACAAAATCGGTTTCGAAGAGAATTTTGTTCCCTAAGAAAGGATCAGACACATCGATTCTTATATATGAAGATTCGTGCATTAGGCATGCACTGAGGGTGAAAGTTTGCTTACTATTCACAATCGGAGCATTAACAAAGTATACACCTGTTTCTGCTTTCAGAGAGAATGTCCAAAGTGTGCAGTTAGGTTTGTGAAATCGCTGTTATATATACTAACTAGCTATAATACCCGGCGCTGCCCGGGTTTTCTTCATTGAGGCTTTTTGGATCATGCGATATCTCCCTCTTTCTTTGAGGGACATTCAAACACCGTGTCTAAGTTAACCAATATGGCGACTTCCTGTGCGACTCATGAAATAAACAAATCTCGATTTAAAGAAACATAGAAATGAATATATACTTTTCTTTCCTTTTTTAAGGGGCGCTATGTATTTCTATTCCCCCTCCCCCTGAACTTCAAGTTATCTATTTCTGCCTGTTTCAGCTTTCAAAAATGCTTAATTAAAGCTGTGGAATTTTTTCGATGCACTTTTTATGGGCCCATAATTAATTTTAAAACAACCTAAACTGTATGAATTGATGCAGTTGAATATCAAAAGATAATACGGAGACATTAATTTTTCATGCTTGAGAAGATATAAATAAAAAGTTGAAATCAATGTTATTACATGAATACCCAACTCAAAAGTAGGTCCGGCTAATTACTTCGTATTCAATCTCCTGGGCTTCCTATACCTCTAAGCAAACACAATATTTCAGAAATCGGGAATTCTATACAATTTTTAAAATTATTGATGTGGCGGAAAACCCCACCAAATTTCAGCATTTCTACAGTAAAATCGGCAATTTTAACAGTGATTTCTATGAGTCTCACCCTTTTCCTGACCCTCAAAGCGATGCTGATGATGATTATGGCGTCTATTCAAAAAGCCTCATTACTGAGAGTATTGAAATGTAATTGTATTGAATAGTAGTATTGAAAGTATTGGCAAACCATTATAAAGGCATAAACTATTATGCATATACTAACAGGATTAAAGAAGTGACAAACCATTGAAAAGGCATATACACGTCTGAAACTCATTCCTAGGGAACCATGGTAACCAAAGCAAACGTTCGGAAAGTGATTATTGAGGCCCGAAAACCATTGTTGCCCTACAGGTTTTTGCCCATTTGGGGCATTTGCCCTGGTCTGACGAAATTTTAAAGTAACCTCCTATCATTTAAGTCGGGTCCTATTTGGTATATATGCAAAATTTGGCGACGATCGATCTAAAATTGTAGATTTGTATAGAGAACATACATACACACACAGACAGACAGAAAATCAGTTTTATATATATATAGATAGATTTTGATTATATTTTGTGATTGTTTTGCAACAAAATTTTTGATTCCTCCAGAACCAACTCTACAGAAAATAGTCTACGTTTTGGACAAAAGACAAAGCAGATGGTTTTATCGTTCTCGTGAACAGATACATTCAAGTTGCAGTTTGGAGATATGGATGGCTTTTCTAATTTTATACAGCATTGCAGAAGGTGGTTGCCCTTGCCAGTTCCAACTTCACGAAAGATGACTTCCTTAGTTAGATTTAGCCCTGACAAGATAGCTTCCTCGGTTGCATCTAACTCAGCAGAAGATGGCTTTACTCATCAGATTCGACTCTACAAAAGATGGCTGAGCTAAGCAGTTCCAGCCTTGCAGAAGATGGTTGTGCTAGCTAGTTCCAACTCTACAGAAGATGGCTTCCCCCTGTTTGATTTTACTCTGATCAAGTTCGCGCTTTCTCGGTTAGATATAACTCTACAGAAGATGGATCAAAAATCCTCAGTTCCGATTCTGCAGAAGATTTCTTCACTCATCACTTCCAAACACAAATAAGAGGCCACAACAGGCAAAATGCCCAAAAAAAAAAAAAGATGCCCATAACAAAACCTCCTTCCACCTTCTTCATTACTTCCAATTCTGCAGAAGATTTCACTCATCACTTCCACCTCTGCAGAAGATGGCCGTGCTCGTTACTTTCTGGAGAAGATGACTTCCTCAGTTAGATTTGACTCTGAGAATAAGATAGTAGTTTTCTCGGTTACTTTCAATTCTGCAGGATATTGACCTTCTATGTTAGACGAAACTCTGCAGAAGCCACAACACTTCTATAGAACATTTGCTCCATACTCCACTTGGGGAGTGCAGGTAGTGCTAAAGCCAAGAAAATTAGCCCCTCTCCCCGTAACTACTGGAAGAATATCTGACCAAAATTAAGGTTTCGAAAACTTCTTTAATGATGGTAAAAGCTAGCATTTTCTCCCTCTTGCTTGTAATTTAAGGACATCGTTTTCCGATTTTTCAGTTTACGTCTACATTCAAACTGAGCTGATGGCTATAAGCTTGGTTCCAGCTCTGATCAAAATATAAAGTAATCCACAAAAAATCTAGCCCTGAACTATATCTTGAATCAAAATAATATTCTAATTAATGAGAAATTTTCATAGCGCGTCACTCAACCAGTATCATGATCATAACACTAATATTTGATATAGCCAAAACAGAGCAGTTAGATGCTCCATCCCTCACCATTGACACACACAGGGTCTCTGGGCCCACTTCTCTCTCGAAACCTTCATTTCTTGGCTTAAAACCGAAGAATAATTTCAGTCCAAGCGAGCACAAAGCGGGGGTAAAGAATTGAATCAAGTGACGACGGAAGGAATTAGAAATTATGAATAAAGCCCTTATCATTTTTCGACCATTTGCCCAAAGTAATTAGAATTATATTTCCCCCAGGGATTTCAAATCAGTGACCCCCTCAGTAAAATTTTCGTTTTGCGGGGGGCAAAACGGTGGGAAGGAGGGCTTAAATGCAGAGATTGGCACGAAATTTCTACATTTGAGAACGAGAAGAGAGAGAGAGATTTTCAAAGGCACCGAGTGATAAAATGAGATAATTGCGTATGTAAGAGACGGGGTTGAGTGAGTGGAAGCGTGCTCTAGAAATTCGAATGTGGGAAAGGTGATCGTTTCGAGCACCCACAACCACCTTTCCCCTCCTGCTTTTAAACCGATCCCAACACTAACCCCATCTTTTCCTTTTCGCACGTATTAACGATATATACCCAAAATGTTAGCTTAGACTGACGGGGGTAAAGATAGACGAGGGTTCAAAAAGGAGTCGGGGGGGGGGGGGGGTTAAGTAAATACAGCATTTTCTCTGGCAGGTCCTCACCACTTTTCCCACCTAAAACACCAGTACTAATTGACCCGTTTCTCACATTTCCTCCCCGATCCTAGAAATACATACATACAACAGAGCTTCTCTCTCTCTCTCTCTCTCTCACTCCGGAATCATCATTGGGTGGTTGTGAGGAAAAGCGGTTGAAGCAGGAATGAAATCGGGAAATTCCGAAGCATTTTGAAAGGTTTTGGGAAGGCGGAAGGGGGGAGAATGAGAGGGGCCCTAAAGAGTCTAAAAGGGGGGCTAAACGCTAAGGAGTATTAATAATTCCTACCTGGGTGTTTGTTATGTGTTAGGGTTGAAGGGATTTTCGAAAGGGTGCCGCTTAACACCGTCGATTTTATCCATCTTTCCTCTCGCTTCAACTGCTTCGGGTTCATTTTGAAAAGGGCCTTTTGGTGGTGTAGAGATGATGGTTCGTTCATTTTCACTCTCGAACAAACGCATACACACACTCTCTCAAAATGTGTGTGCTCTATGTAACATAACCAACCGATCGGGCGATTTATCGTAGGAGTGTTTGGGGGGGGGGGGCGTTCGAGAGTTAAGTTTCAGTGAGTTTTAAACAGATTATTTACTCGTTCGGAAAGATAGAGTGAGTGTTCGGTTCAAAATGTGTGCCAGGATATGATTCATTTCGAACTCGTTCCCGGGAGGCATGATAGCCGGTGTTGCTGATTCACCCGCGAGGGTTTTGAAGCGATTTACATTGTTAAGTGAGTTAATTCACTTCCAAAGTATCGAAATGTTGTTAGCAGTTGGTGGTGGTGGTGGTGATTTCGTTTCGTATTCGTTGTCCGAAAAAACAGAAATATATGTTAATTTAGGTTTAATATTACTTAATATTAGGTGGGGGAGTGGGATTAGAGTTTCAGATTTGTTTGGACTATTGAAGCGATCAGAGGTGTAACCTGATCTGACCAAATGTCAGATTAGTGATTCCGCACCAGAAGATGCATTCTGGCTCAGTGTAGTGATTTAGTATTGGGTGTGGAGTAAGATTGATCAGGAGCATTGCGAGATGTCTCTGGGACAAAATTATATCGAACATAAGTGATAGAGCTGTGATCTCTAATCAGTGTAGCGGTGATTTTAGGTGGCACCTCAAATTTTGTAGGGGGTGAAAAGTGTAGGGGACGAAAAAAAAAATTGAAAGGCAAGGGCTACAAAGGCAAAAATTTGAAAAACCATAAGATCGAAAATCGGAAAAGGGCCATAAGGCAGTGGTTCTCACACTGCCCACAGCTCCCTTGCTGTGGTAAACGTTCATCACGATTCTCCAGAATAGTCAAACAAAGAATTCTTCGAAGCAACGAATAGGCGCACACATCCATGTCCCCAAGAGGGGGGGGGGCGCTGACTGGGCTCTAACCCTTTAGCCCGAAACAATTATCATCATTTTTTGTTTTTCATGCTATAAATTCACTATAGAAGAGCCTGTGAAAACTCTGGTTTGAAGTCCCGCCAAAGAACCCAGCATAGAGACCCTGCTCTAGGATGTGAGCTGGGGAAGGGGACATGCACACATCAATATCTCCAACTCACCGTGACACCCCTAGGAGTCATGACGAACCACTGCACAAGGGTAAGAATAAAATGCGGCCGGTTTTCCAAAATCTGGGATTCAGTTTTTTACCCAATCCGTGAGGGCGCCGACTCGGAATCAGAAAATCTTGCGCACTATGCAAAAGGAAGAGGGAGCGTAGGTTGAAGAAGCAGAAATTCAAAAAAGAGCATTGAGGCAGAAATTCAGAAAACGTTATGAGAAGGGGAGGTTGTAGAAATTCAGCGAACGGTGTATAGCAGGCATCTTCAACCCGTTGCTCGCGAGCGCCAAGATGCTCCCTGAAGAACCCAGAGTGCTCGATACTGGTGTCCGATTTCGTGCTCGCGAGCACTTAATCAACATTCTAAATGAACACCTTGTACAAATTGCATTCAAGGATTGAAATCATCCTGATTCCATGCATTCGTATGACAAACTTGTCGTCATAGTGATCTTCTTTTGATGTACAGAAAACTAGAAAAAGATTGAAGACCTTTGGTATATAGGAAGGGCAGGTTGCAGAAATTCAGGGAATGACATATGGGAAGGAAGAGGTTGTAGAAATTCAGAGAATGGTATATGGGAAGAGGAGGCAGAAATTCAAAGAACGGTATACGGGAAGAAGTGGCTGCAGAAATCCAGAGAACGCTTGGAGAAGGGGAGGTTGTAGAAAGTTGGAGAACAGTATATGAAAAGAAGAGGATGCAGAAATTCAGAGAACGGTATATGGGAAGGAGGAGGTTGTAGAAATTTAGAGAATGGTATACGGGAAGAAGAGGTTGCAGAAATCTTCAAGGAACGACATATGGGAAGGAAGAGGTTGCAGAAATTCAAAGAATGGTATACGGGAAGAAGAGGTTGCAGAAATTCAGAGAACGGTATATGGGAAGGAGGAGGTTGCAGAAATTCAGAGAACGGTATATGGGAAGGAGGAGGTTGTAGAAATTCAGAGAATGGTATACGGGAAGAAGAGGTTGCAGAGATTCAAAGAATGGTATACGGGAAGAAGAGGTTGCAGAAATCTTCAAGAAACGACATATGGGAAGGAGGAGGTTGCAGAAATTCAGAGAACGTCGTGGGAAGGTTTGAATGGAATTTTAAAAAATTAATTAATTAATTAATTTTTTGGAATTTATAAAAAAAACACGGCAAAGGAGAGGAAAAAATTTAAAAAAAAATAGAAGGATGGAAATAAGGAAAAAGGCCGGGGGGGGGGCTGGAGTTCTGAAAATTCATATTCAAACAGATAGTCAAAAAATTCTCAAAGAATGCAAATATTTTCAGAGAGAGGAAGATTCAGAAACAATCAGGGTGACAAAAATTTTGAAGAAGACAATGGCAAGTCATAAATTCCTAAAATATATCAAGTGAAGCAAAAATTTAGAAAAAAAAATTACAAGGTAGTAATTCAGAAAAAAATTTATTGTGCGGGGGGGGGGGGGGGGACAGAAATTCCAAAATAAAAAACGGAGAGGAAAGCAGAAATTTGGAATAAAGAACGGAGGAATTCACAGAATAGGTGATGGGCAGAAATTCAGAAAAGAGAATATTACTGCAATATATTACCACATTTTTGTTGGTTGTACCTTGAAAAACAGACACAAGAAATACATCTATCTCAAGGGGCGCGGTAGCCCGGTCGACAAAATACTCGCCTAAAGTACCGAAGGATGTTTAGAGGTGTCGCGAGTTCGATACCCGGTTCGTCCTGGCACAGGGGTACAACAAAAAACGGCGACTTGACCGCAGCAAAAAATTGCTACCGCAGGGAGTTTCCCCCATCGAGGGGTTAGCGCACCAACCTCTCGATGAGTATAACAACAAGCCTGTCGTTCGGAATCGGCAATAAATTGTAGGTCCCGGTCTAATTAGCCCTCGTGTGCAGGAAATGACCGTGGTGCGACAAAAATGATCAATGATCAACATCTATCTCAAAGCGACTCGGATCAATTGGAAACGTGACAGATAATCGAACCCTCTAGAGCAATGATTCCCAACGTGGGCGTTAACGCCCCCTGGGGGGGGGCGATGGAATGTTCCGGTGGGCGGTAGAAGCTACGGGTGTAACATAGGATCCCATGGGTTGGATTGCGTTGGGGGGCGATGGGAGAAACAAATTTCTGAAGAAGGGGGCGATGGGACAAAAAAGGTTGGGAAACTATGCTCCAGAGCAGTGTTTCCCAAAGTGGGCAATATCGCCCCCTGGTGGGCGATGGAATGTTCCGGAGGGCGGTAGAAGCTACGGGTGTAACATAGGATCCCATGGGTTGGATAGCGTTGGGGGCGATGGGAGAAAAAATTTCTGAAGAACGGGGCGATGGGACAAAAAAGGTTGGGAAACTATGCTCCAGAGCAGTGTTTCCCAAAGTGGGCGATGGAATAGTCCAGGGGGCGATGGAAGCTACGGTTATACCATTGGATTCTATGAGCTTGTTTGTGTTGGGGGGCGATGAGAGAGAAAAATTTCTGAAGAAGGGGGCGATGGAACAAAAAAGTTTGGAAAACTATGCTCTAGAGCAAATGTCCCTTGCTCCGTGTCCCTATGAAAAAAAGGGGCGATTGCATCCCCCCTCCGGCCCAACCACCACTGGGCGCCGTAAGTCACATTTGATATTCTATCTCATTCTAAGCCGTTTTTACAATACTATGGATCCCAGGAGTAGATCGTTAAAAAATCGTTGTTATTTCAATTGTTGAAAAGACATTGTTAGTCCAGCCAGTATCAGAAAATGTCATTGTTGTTTGAACTGTTTTATAAAAAAAAAGTCATTATCGGTAGAGCGGAAAAAGTCAATGTTACTTGAACCTTCATTGGGAATTAATTTTTATTTGATCAATTGTTGAAAAACGATTGACACTCAAGGCATGAAAGAAAGTCATTTTTAGTTGTAGAAATTACTGAAAAGTCACATGAAAAGGCATTGTAGAAAACGATTGATGAAAAGCAATAGCTCATTGCTTCAAAAGTCATTGTCGAAAAATTAATTATTTAAAAATTCATTGTTGGAAACTGATTGTTTTAAAAGTCATTGTTGAAAACTGATTGTCTAAAAAGTCATTGTTGAAAACTGATTGTTTAAAAAGTCATTGTTGAAAAATGACTGTTTGGAAAGCCGTTGGGGAAAATAATTGCTAGGAAAGCCATTGTTTAGAAATGATTGCTTTAAAAGCAATTGTTTTTGGAAAATAATTGCTAGGAAAGCCATTGTTTAGAAATGATTGCTTTGAAAGCAATTGTTTTTTGGAAAATAATTGTTAGGAAAGCCATTGTTTAGAAATGATTGTTTTGAAAGCAATTTTTTTTTTTTGGAAAATAACTGTTTGCAGAGCAATTGTTGTTACTAAATAATTATTCAAAGAGCAATTCTTGAAAAATAATTGTTTGAAAAAAATTCGTGGGTTTTCTCTTGATAATTTGTTATAATAAACGTGGAATTATTGTTTAAAAATTTTAGTCATTAGTGAAAAATAATCATTCGAAAGTTCCTAGTTAAAAATAATTTTCAGAAAGTTCCTTGTTGAAAATTGATCAATGGCAAAATTCATTGTAGGTAAAATATTTTTCAAAAAAAGTCATTGTTAATAAATAGTTCCTTGAAAAAGCAACGTTCGAGAAAAAGCAACGTTCGAGAAAAAAATACTTGTTTCAAAAAAATTATCACTTTATTTCTCTTTCTCAAAAAATTCATTCTCATTCAGTTCCTTTTATTTCGAATCCAACAATACAACAAAGGAATTTCGAACAACAACCGGACAGAAGAAATTTTCAAATTAGTCATATGGGGCAATCACAGCACCAAACTGTAACCGCTGAAACTATAAATATGAAATTTGGTCACAGTATTATATTTCATGATGTAGACACCCACTATAAGACGAGATTTCTGAAATTTCAACCCCCAATAGGTTCAAATACTATAGAGCCGAATCATCCTCGAGAAATTTTCAGATTACCAAATCCACGCGAGCGAAGCCGCGGGTAAAAGCTAGTAAATTATAAAATCACTGTCACAAATTTTCACTAAATTTGAAGATAAAATTAAATTTTTTTTTTGATGTAATTTTTACCGTTCGTAATAATTCGAAAATCCAGTAAAAAAAATTTAAAATTTCAAAGTCTGTGAAATTCAGTAAAACCAAAATTTATTTCCGAAGAGAAATATCTAAATTACTTTCCGAAAATTTGAGCATTCCTAGACAGGTAAGTTATTTCAGTGAAGTAAATACGACTGGATAACGTACCAACCACAGGTAAGGATTTAATAGACGGCTAAAGATTACGCACGTAATAAACGCGTATCTCTTGTTGTGAGTGTAATTTAAATTCTCCAAAAATTGATAAATTTGAGAAATTTTTTTTTTTTCACATTCCAAAAATTTCTAAAATCCAGAAAAATAATGAAATTTTCATGTTCCAAAAAATCGTAAAAAAGAGAAAAAAACCGAATTTTTTTACGTTATATCAATTTTTTTTCAATCTCTAGTGAAAGAAAAAATTTTTCACTTTCGAAAAAATTCAACAAAAAATAAATTTTTCATGTTGATGAAAATTTATGAAATTTATTAAAAAAAATTAAATTTTCGCGTTCTTAATAATTTTAAAACCCAGTAAAAAATTAAATCTTTTAAAATTTGTAAAAAAAAAACTCAGTAAAACAAAAACCAAAATTTATTTCCAAAGAAAAATATCTGAAAATTAATTCCCAAAAATTTGTGAACATTTCTAGACCGAAATATTATTTAAGTGAAATAAATACGACGGGGTAACGGACCAATCACAGGTAAGGATTACTAGATGGCAAAAGATTACACACATATAAACGCGTATCTCTTGTTGTGAGTTTAATTGTGAGTATTACGGTCTCGTTGGTAATGTATCTGCAGCCGTCAGTTTTGATATGTTCTCATTGCCAACTGCCGCTCCATTACGCGATCCACCGATGCAAAGAGAGATTCCAGCTTTTACAAGAAAGACCATTGGGGGGTAAAAGGGTTGGGCACGGGGGGAGGCAGAGGAAAAGATCGGTTGCCTCAGCAATTACAACAGACCAGAGCAGCAGCGGCAGCAATGAGAATTGGCTTTTGGGTGTTTCGTTCCTCTTCTGGTACAACAGAGAGAGAGAGAGAGAGACTTGACTCTCTCTCTCTCTCTCTTGCTAAAACCCTTCCATTTCCCTCTGCCATTCTAGATCTTTGCTTTTCCTCTCGCCCGGTTGAACCACCAACAAATGAAGTCGTCGCGAGAAAGGAGAGAGAGAGAGAGAGTGGAAAAGGGTTGGCCAACACAGTGATCATCTAGCCTCTCGTTTCTCTTTTACAACGAATATAGGCGGCTTGGCCTAATTAGAGAATATGGGGTAGGTATGCGAGAGATGAGGGTTTTTCGCCCCGACGACGTGAGGATGGTATGGTGGACTGAGAGAGAGAGAGATGACTGCAGAAGTGGTGGAAGAAGAGAATCGGAGCATCGTCGTCTCCATCCTCATCCACTCTAGGCAGGGCCCAGCATCAGCGGCAGCAGCACCATCTCTCTACCACTCTTGTACACACACACACGCACGCACACGAGCGCTGTCTTGCTCGAATGCTGCTGCTGCTGCTGCTTAACTCGCTGCCTAACCCAGTCGAGGATACCCACAGTCGCGAGCGAGCGAGAGAGAGAGAGAGAGAGCAAAAGAGAGCACCAACACACGTACGTACGCACGTAACATACATACATACAACCCTTTATTGCCCGAATTAATGGGCGAAGCGGGCGGCCGCTGGCATTGATGGGGTAGTTACGAGCCCTATTTCTTGATTATGCCGCTTAATGCCGACTAATGCAATTAGTATTCGCGGGGGTGTCCTCTCTCTCTCTCTCTCTCTCTCGCAGCAAAAGCCAGAATGCCCAACCGAGAGAGAGAGAGATTCTGTATTGCCCTCTTTTCCCATCCATCCATCCATACTCGTGCTCTTTATACAACAACGAGAATTGAAAAGACGGGCAATGGATGGATAGATGAAGAGGGTAGAGAGAGAACCAGTGGAACAACACCACGGTATTCTTTCAACTTGGTACATACGCATACTAAACCCAACGACGAAGACCCCCTACGCTCTCTTCCATCTATACCATTATACTACTTCCCCCTCTCGCTAGTGAAGAAAAGGGTTGTGTGTGGAAGCAAATTGTTGAGGTGGTTTCTCAGGAAGGCTTCATTTGCTCAACGATTAAAAGCTAACAACATCAGCAATATACCCATACAATATAAATATATACCCACCCCCGCTCTTAACACTTTCCAATCTCACCGTCACGTAGTTGTTGCAACAGGGGCAGTTGGCAGGGTGGGTTGCTGCACAATCTTTGCACTGGGGTGGGTTGTGATGATGACGGAGATTTTAAAACGGTATGCGTTGGTAGGGAGACCCTTGAAGAATAAATGTGTGTGAGAGGATACCGAAGGATGTATTGTGTGAGAAATTACAATGTAAGAAGGGTGAGGTTAGCAAATGTAAGTGTGTAAGGCTTTTCCTGTTCCCCCCCTCGAGAGTCCGGAGAGAATAAGTCAAAATTTGTAGCTTAAGCGCGTGAGTGGTTGTTACCGATGTAAATTTTTACTTTTAAGCGCCCCGGTTTAAAGTCTCCAAGAGGAAAATTCATTGTGTTGAAAAGTGTTTTACGCTTTATTAAGCTATCTTTCTCTTGGATTGAGTCGGTCTTCGTATTGAAAGGAGAGAGAGATGAGGTTTTGCTGCAGTCAGCGTTCGTTGAGTACTTAGTGTTAAGCACTCGAGGTTTTGAGAAGTATTATTTCTCCGAGCCGAATTATAACGCTAATTTTTTGAGATATTCAGTTGGGTAAAATAATATCAGGTTTTTAGCGGTTAGTTTTAGTGTGCTTATAATAGTCATTTAGAGCGGTTTTTGAGGATATCCGTCAATGAAAGTTTTTCCTTTCTTATGTTTTCGGGCTTTGAAAGAACGTTTAAGATTTTACGTATAGCTTTTTTTTGTTTACGGAGTATATTGCATTTTTGCTTCCAACTTTTTCAGCAATTTTTTTTCGAGCAATTTTCAGCTATGCCTTTTTCAAGAGAGAAATTTTCTCCCAACTTTTAGCAATTTTTTTTTTTAATCACGCGCGCAACCTTTAGCTATTTTTCTCGCGGCAAGTTTACAGCTACGTTTTTTTCAAGAAATTTTCAGCAATTTTTCTCTCAACTTTCGGCTTCTTTTTTTTCAACTTTCAGCTATTTTTCTCCTAATTTTCAGCTATATTTTTCCAGGTTTGCTTTAAAAGCAATTTCCAGATATTTTTCCCCCAATTTTAAGCTATATTTTTTCAAGCTATTCCAAGGTATTTTTTTAAAGTAATTTCCAGGCATTTTTTGAAGCAATTTCCAGGTATTTTTAAAAGCAATTTCCAGATACTTTCCCCCAATTTTCAGCTACATTTTTCAAGCTATTTCCAGGTATTTTTTAAAGAAATTTCCAGGTATTTTTAAAGAAATTTCCAGGTATTTTTTAAAGAAATTTCCAGGTATTTTTTAAAGAAATTTCCAGATATCCCCCTTCCCCAGTTTTCAGCAATTTGTTTTAATCCATCGCCAACAATTTTTCTCACAATTTTCGATTATTTTTTCAAGCGCAATTCTCAATTATTTTATTCACGGCAATTTCCAGCTGTTTTTTTTTTCTCCAAGAAATTTTCAGTGGATATTCTCACAATTTTCGGTTGTTTTTTTTTTTTCAAGCGATTTCCACCTACTTTTGTTTTTCATGAAATTTCTACCTATTTTTTTCACACAATATCCGAATATACTCATCCAAACAATTTCCGGATTTCGGTTTTTCAAGCAATTTCTAGACTTTTTTTTTTCAAGTGATTTCCAACTATTTTTCTCACATCGTTCAGCTATTTTTCAAGCAACTCTAAGCTATTTCTTGTTTCTCCTAAAGCGTTCGGATATCCAGATATAACCCCTCACCCCAAAAACTACAAGTATCTAACTACTTAATTGATGCCCTAGGTTACGGTTTCTCTTAAGGCGTCCGAATGTCCATGCATGGCCCCCCCCCCAAAGTTACCGCTATCTGACTAACTAATTGGTACCTTAGGTTCCAATTTTTTGTGATATGAAAATTAATAGAAACAGTATATTTTGAATTTTATGGGAGGGCGTCGTTGAAATCGACCTTCTGACGATACAGGAGGGAGTTCACAGAGCATTCCTTCATTAAAAGAGGCAGCGACATCGAAAATACGGTTGGGAAACACTATTCTAATGCATCCGAAAATCTACGCACAATCGCTAAAATTACAGTTATCTGACCAATTAGTTGGCACCCAATGGTTCCCGTTTCTGTTAAGGAACCCGAACATCAATGCACGACCCGTAAAATTACAACTATCTGACTAAATAATTGGCACCCTAGGCTCCCGTAGGTATCCGAACATCAATGCACGAACCTCCCCCTAAAATTACAGCCATCTGACCAATTTATTGATACCCTATGTTTCCGTTTCCTGTTAAGACATCCAAACATCAAAGACGACCCCTAAAGCTATCTGACTAATTAATTGGCATCCCTAGGTTCCCGTTTCTGTTAAGGCATTCGAACACCAATGCACTCCCATAACCGTCTTAACGCACATGCCCACCGAGGCACGGCCCGGGGCCTCAAGAGAAGTGGGGTTTCAGAAAAAAGAGTAGTTGAATTTTTTGAGAATTTACAGAGAGGCCTCAGAAAAATCACTTAGCCCGAGGGCCCGTGATATTCTTAAGATGGCCCTGCGCACGACCCCTAAAATTACAGCTATCTGACCAATTAACTGGCACCCTAGGTTCCAGTTTCTTGCTAAGGAATCCGAAAATCCATCCATGACTCCTAAAATTACAGCTAACCGGTCAATTTAAAAGGTAGATAATATAAGACCATATTATCTCTATGTCAATCATCAGAAATTGAAATATCAATTCATGATATCGATGCCATTTAAAGGCATTCAATGTTCATTATTAGACGACAACAAAATGGAAAAAAGGGGAAGGGTTTTGGCATCATTGTGGGTTACCAGCCATTATCATTATTATCACTAAAAGCGGCCACTTGACGATAACCCCATTATGTCCGTATTATCTCCAACGACCACGATCGGAGTTGATGTATTCTTTTCTGGACAAGAAAAAAAAAAGGGACTACGCGTCATCTGAAGAATAAGAAGAATACGCACACGCGTGGGAGAACTGGAATGCGATCTTTTATTACCTCATCATTAAGCAATAATAACCACTACCACCGCCGCCACCATGAAGAAGTCACTGATGATATAATACCGAAAAGGAGAAAGGATTCTTCGGTAATGATGTATATACGCCAATTATTACTCGTATTTAGGACTAAGGAAATGAGAGGACGACGACAAAGATCCATTTGGGATATTCTTCATTTGTCTATTCTTCCACAAGCACATTCTTGTCATTAAAGGCCTCACGCACACGCACGCACGCACGCACGCACCATTATTGCGCCAGATGCGAACCAATAAACGGCTTTGACAGCAACAACAACAACAAAAAGAAAGGACGGAAGAACTTTTATTAATAAGAGACATTTTGAGGAGGAAGAGATAGAAAGGAGGAGAAATAATGCTCAACCCTGTTGACAGATGGCGACACAGATAGGAAATGAGTCGCTTTGATGAAGTTCAAAAGACCATCGGCAGAAGGAAACCGGTCTGGAAATTTCCGTGTGAAGGAGGCTTTTACTTCCTACAGAGAAGGATAGAGGGAGTTGCGCTTCCCTTTCCCCTCTAGTCCCCTCCCTGAAACTCGTTTCATGGGGGATGCATATAAACAGGCTACCGAGCGCCCATGCCGCTGTATATATACACACGCTACAGAGAGAGAGGAGACCAGACCGCTACTGATGCACCTCTTTAACCCCCACGGCACTACCATGGAATCATCAAGAGTCTTCTTGGATGTATTACGAGGAGAGAGAGAGAGAGAGAAGGCTCGCGCATTCCAAAATTAATGTGTGTATGTGGTCATAATTATTGACTTGTCGTCATGCGGTCGGTGGCGACATTCCGTCGGTGGTCTCTCCCTCTCGCTTTCTGGAGACGGATAGATATACAGGGAGAGAGGAGGGGTCGCAAACGGTGGCGGTGATGGTGGCATGATGGAAGAAAATTTCTGCGAATAAAGGGTTGGTAGGGTGTGTGGATGTAAGTTCTATTCGGTCGTGGACGGCCACCACGTCCTTTCCGCCATCCATCTAGTGGTGGGCAGGCTCGTCCTGGCCTGTTTTGTCCTATGTAAGTAAGTATGGATGCATGCGTGGAGTATAAAGCAGTGGAGCGTTCATTCCTTGCTCACCACTGCGTTTCTCGGTGGCCAAAGGCGAAGGGGTTTTGGCTCTTTTAGGAAAATGTATATGTGCGTGTATATATATATACAAGGAAAATGGAGAAACGAGAGAGAAACAAACCGAGTGTAGGTTCTAAATTGTGATGGTCTGCGGCGGGATGGGCCTGACTTGCTAGATAAGCAAAGACGACGGTCGCGAAAACCCACCTCTTTTACACTGTGGTGCTTTCACGACTACCACCATCGCTACCACCGCCAACACGCGTTACGTCAGCAGGCCCGCAACACCACTACTATCTTCCCACGTTGCAAGGGAGAGTGGGAAAGGTGGGCGGGGGGGGGTGAGCCCGTTAACAATTTTCTGCCCGGTTGATTTGAAACCTGGACGTGTCGCAGTGGCGGCGGTAGGAGAGGGCGTTGAGCATACTACACCCAAAACGCACTCACATGGCAATGGTTTTGGGAGACAGAGAAAAGGATGGACGTGATGTGTGGGAGCAAAAGGGATGCCTAGAGAGAGAGAGAGAGTTCTCTACCCCGTTTTCCTTAAATTAAAAGGATTCTTGTGCTCTCTCTCTCTTTTCCGATGCTGTAACATAGGAAAAAGAGTAAAAAGTGGGGGGGGGGGGGAGAGGGAAGCATATGCCCCATAAAGCAAATCTATATTTTCCTAAGGCTGTTCCAGTGCCTGTGGCAACGGAGATAAGCAGCATCCATCCCGATCCCACCCATGTCTGCAACAAGTGTGCGAACGGCGTCAAACGGAAAGAATGAGAGTGGGCAGAGAGAGAGAGAGAGAGAGAGAGCTCTGTGGAGATCTGCAGGAGATGTGTGTGTGTGGACAGGAAAGAGTTTCGGTTTTTTCCAAAAAAAAAAAATATATTCCTCTTCTAGTTCCCGATGGCGTCGCTGCTTCTAATTCCCCGGAAAATATCACTTCCAATTTGTTTTTGTTTTTTAACCCTGATTGCGATGCTTCATTTGATGCCATTTTGACTTATTCTTGTCCGATACTACACTCATAAAAGGTGAATGCAAACTTTTATGGTTGAAGTTTCCCCCCTGAAAAGACATCATGGGCTTGAATTCCCTCTTAGAAATTTATAAGAAACGCGGATTCTGTACATCACATAGAAATACGTAGGAGGATTGTATACCCCTCCTCCCCCTACCCCTAGAAATGCCCAAAAGAGGAGTGTGTTGTGCTTCTCTAGAAATGTTTACGAAGCTTCTGTATCCCCTAGAAATGTATAAGAGGCTTCTTGTATCCCGAAAAATACGTAAAGCACTTCTGTATCTCAGAAATGCGCAAAACACTTCTATCCCTAAAAAAAATGTGTAATGCGTTTATGGCTTTATTTCTAGAAATTCGCAAGAGATGTGTGTGCTGTGCACCTCTAGAAATGTGTTCACGACTTCTGTACCCCTAAAAGTGTGTATACGAAACTCCCGAGCCCTGGAAATGCATACGAGACTTCTGCAAACTCTAGAAGTGTGTACAAGACTTCTGTATCCCTAAAAATGCGTAAGCTCGGAAATATATAGAAATGAGCTAGAAGTGTGTGATAGAAATTTTTACGACACTTCTGAACCTCTGGAAATTCGCAAGAGCCTCGGATATCTTTGGAAAAGCATGAGGGGTTTTCTTATCCGCCAACAAATACGTAAGAGGTTTTCTTAAACCCCTCCCTCAGAAATACATAAGCGATGTGTATTTAAAATATGAACGAGAGGCTTCTGTACCTCCAATTCAAACATTGGAAAATAATAGTCTACATCAGGTTATCATTTCCAGACATGACATTTTTCAAATGGCAATGATTTCTATGCTGATAGATTCCTTCTAATCAACACGGCCACTGTGAATATACTTACTGCACGCCAAACACTTAGCATACAGATAGATTAAAAAGACTTTCTTGGCATTCTTGGCACAGTTGTTTTGACTTGCACAGAGAATAACTTGGCAAAGTTGACTTGCCACACCACTCTATAAGATTATTTTTCACGTGAAGAATATTTGTTTACTATGACTGTCTGTCTGATTTCTCTCTAGACGGGGCAGAAGGCATTTAGAGTCAGATGATGCCAAAAAACGTTTGAGAAGTTTGAGAACAGAATACTTCAAAAATGTGAACTAAATTATGACAAGGGGTGAATGTTTATCATTTTTCTAAAGCCGTCGCGATTGGAGCACTCTAAAAACTTTGCACAAAGACAAGGCTCAACACATGGCAACGCTCCAGCTCACAGAGCAAGAGAGTGAGAAATCAGAGCTTTCGATGCTAGGATCTAATCTTTTCTATAAAATGTTCTCTCCGGAATCACTTGTATCGTGAAATGATGGTTCGATGTTGACAATCGTTTCTTGGGACAAGGGAGATTTTTCACCCAAACATCATCCTCCGAATCCACATGAAAAAATTATAATGCGAAATCACACACAATAGGTAGAGGTGGTATGTTGGAGGCTTTGCTATAGCCCGCTTCTGCCACTCTTTCGGTCACTCATATGCTTACGCACTTTCTTTGTTGCTTTTTTGATCGCTCACTGACCTGATTCCTCAATCTCTACCTCACTTCTTCGTCTTCTTATTCCTTTTTGCCATTCATAGGCTCACACACTATTTTGGGCACTCACATGCTGACACACTATATTGGACACTCACTTGGACATGATCAATTTTGGATATTCACATGCTCTACTAGGGAAAGGCCAACATGCGTAGACCCAAAATTTGCAAAAAGGAACCACGAACTAGCCGTGGTTCCTTTTTTTTTTTTGCAAATTTTGGGTCTACACACGTTGGTCTTACCCTAGTATTGTCTCATCCAAAAGGTAATTCATTTCTATTCACATGCTCGCAAACTCTCTAGGTCAATTTTTTGGCCCCTCACTGACCTAGTCTCTTGTTCTGTGGGGCACTCTTTTGGCCGCTCACTGATCTAGTCCCTTGTACTCTGCTGACTCTTTTGATCACTCACATGATAGTAAACTTTCTTGGTCACTATTTAGTTACTCCCATGCTCAAAAATTCTATAGATCACTCTCTCTTCATGCTCAGACACCCTCTTTTTTTTATCTCTGGGTTGATTTTTTGGTCACTCATTGACTTAGCTCTTCGCTCTCAAGACAGAGGCCGATTTATGGTAAAATTACAAGTGGGTATGCAAAGTTTGTCGCCTTTCCTTTGCCTCTACTAATTTTTTTGACCAACTCATTCCTCAAATTTACCGCCTCTTCGAACTTGCCACCCTTTCGTCCCCATTTCCAGTGGCGGATTTACGATTTTGACGCCCACGGACCGCAAAAATTTTTGCCGCCCTTTCCGCATTCAAGTATAATTTTCTTGATCACTCTCTTCAAATTTAACTTCCTGCACTATTTAAATAGACGAAGTGTGTTAGAGGCTTTTTGCTACGGCGAAAGTCGTCCACAACTCCGTATAAATTTAATAAAACTGGGTTAGATTACTATGCATATTATAAAATGTCTTAACCCTTACAGCGATAATCCCGAGATATCTCGTCTAACTCAATCTGCTTTATTTTGGCAATCCCGACTATATCTTGGGTTTTTAAAACTTTCTCATTTCGGCAACCCCAAGTCCAGGGACAGCGTTGAAGTTGTTTTTAGGTCAAACATATTTTCCACCCCCCAACTGCCAAATTGCAGTTTTGCAATTTGCAGAGTCAGCTTCTGTTCAAAGTTTAATTACAGAAGGAGGAAGATATTATTATTAGCATTTTGTGTTGAGAGGAAAGAAAGTATTTATCAGCTCTCACATAGGCGGCAATTTTTCTAGAAGGTTTAGCGATTTCCACCGGTCAGTTATAATGCTGATATACGGAAAATTTTAAAAACCGCTTAAAGGGTTAAACTACCCCTGATCCCTCCTCTTCTCTCTTACATTCCGCTCAAGATCCACGACGCCAATTGTGAAACTCCAAAAAAGTACCAAACCAAATTAACAAAAAAAACGTTCCTTATTTTACGTGCACGTATTCCCACGTTACTACAAACCCTCTATGAATAAAAAGTTCACCAGGAATGGAAGAAAGAAGCTGTAGAATTCAAGAGAATCCTCCGTACACCCGCTTGGGCAATCTGTCTACTTCTAAAATCATAAGCACAGAGTTAGCCATAGTTGGAATTATGATAGCACTCACGTGGGTTGAAGTCACGTCCGCAGCATTCGAAGAGGACGATTCCACTCTGAAATATTAAAATAATACTAGTAAATTTGAAATATATAAGCATAATATAAGGCTAAATATTATACAGGGTGCATAGCTAACTTCTCGAACCGCAAAGATTTACTGGCGAAAAGTTGAACCTAGAGGAATACCTCCGATTAGAAAAAGTATCCAAATAACGGGTGGACCTCACATACGTCATTCATATTGAAAGGGGTTGTATAGTTATTAAAGTAAAAGAAATTAACTTTTTATAATCACAGCCTGTGCTCAAAAACCTAGATAAAAAGTTGTTACCCTGTTCCTCCTAAGACCAAAAAAAGACAAAAAAAAAAAACACGTGTCTAAGAGCAATACAGTCGAATCCCGTTTTAACGAAAACCGTTATAGCGAAAATCTTGTTTTAACGAACACTTTTTCAATTCCCCCAGATAAGTTTACATAGGAGCAATGCAAAAACCTGGAATTCCATTATAACGAAATTTCGTTGTAACGAAGTGATTTCTTCGGTCTCTTGGAGTTCGTTATTACGGGATTCGACTGTATTTGCGAAGATAGTTGTATTCAAAGAACGGAGGAACGGAGGAATGTTGGGAAAAAAAGCGTTGTCCATTAGTTTATGCTGTTCTTTGCCACCTTTTCTGCAATTTTGCAATTCAAATATCTCAGGGAATATTGCACCTAGAAACGTGTAAAGTTTTTTTTTTGTTCTCAGAAGAGACATGGCAACAACTTTATAATTTGGTTTTTGAGCACAGGGTGTGCTTACCAAAAAATATGTTTATTTTAATAACTGCACAATAACCCTTTACAATAAGAATAACGTATCTGGAGTCCGCTTGTTATTTGGAAGTATGCCTCTTGGATGAACGGTTCACCAGTAATTTGCAGCAAGAGGTGTTAGCTATGCACACTGTATAACACAAATATAGGAATATTTCACCTTAAGAATGTGCTTTAAAATATTATATACCATCCAAAAAATCCCTTTATTTACATATACATTTCGTAATTTTAATGATATATATTTATTTAAACAGTACCAGAATATTTCTCCTTCATTAAAAGTGGAAAAAATCATCGCTGAGTAAGATAACACATCTGATAGAGTTGGAAAATTGGTTATACAAATATCAAGCAGATACTGGAAACAGATAATTCAAGTCTATGCACCAACAACAAGCTATTCTGAAGAAGTAGAAGACTTTTATGAAGAATTAGACGGAGATGCACAGTATAAAGGAAACCATCATATATCAAAATAGTAATGGGTGACTTCAATGCTAGAATTGGAGAGAGAAGAAATGGTGAAAGCTCTGTCAAAAGTTATGGTCACGGTGTACGAAACGACGGATGAAACAGACTCGTCGAATTCGCAGAAAGCGAACAGTTATGCATCATGAATTCGTTTTTTTAAGAAGAAACCTCAAAGAAAATGGACCTGGAGAAGCCCAACTGGAACAAAAAACGAGATCGACTACATCCTATCTAATAAGAAGCAAGAAATAAGCAATACTAAGAATCCAAGACTGCAGTGTTCTCAACAAATTCAATACAGAAAGCGATCACCGACTGGTGAGATTTAGAATAATGTTTAACACTAGAATGGAAAGAATGAGCAAAATTTATCAAAAATACAAAAAACTGTATCATCGATATGACAAATATTCAAGAACATCGATGTGCGTGAATTCCAGTTAGAGCTGAAGAACTGATTTGATTTGTTATATAACACCACTGAAGATGGACAAAATGCCACCACGATGAACAGAAATTTAACCACTACCGTAAAAGAAGTAACAAAATAAGTCGCTGGAGAAAAAGAAATCAAACCGGTGAAGAAAACAACAGAAACGACAATGAAACTGATGAAAAACCAGAGAGAAATTTCGGATTAAGAAGAATGACCCTAAATCAATCAGAAAATCTGGCAATGGTGTCCAATACAAATTTAGTTCAATTAATCTTTTTACAATAAGATTAATAAATTTTTTTTAAAAATAAAGTTAACCGTAAATTAATCTCACATTCGCAAATGGTACAAGTCTATATGTTGTAGATTCAGAAAATGATAGATCTTGAAAAAAGGGTTGAAGAGGACTCTTACCTAAGATTAACACCTGCTAAATAAAAACAAACTAAAACTAAACACTCAAAAAGCTAAATACATAAGCTTAAAAATTAAAAACATTAATCAAGAAGCTGATATACATATAAAAATACATAACCATTGTTTTTGACAATTGAACCTACAATGTAATTGTCAAGAACTAGAAAGAGTTTATAACCATAACTATTTAGGAATTATAATACAGGATGATCTGAAATGGAATTTAAAGTGGGGAAAAAATAGTTAAAAAAATTAGAATCTATATATAGCAATCCTATATAAAAACTCAAAAACATAATTGATAACTTAACTTCCTAAAAGATATATTTTATGCATGGATTTATTCATTAATAACGTATGGAATTTGTGTCTGCGGTGTGGCATATGATATAAGCATTCAAGGATTAATGAAACACATACAATGAAATAAGGTCAATAATAACAAGTACTAACTCTAATAACAATAGAGCAGAGTGTCACACTCTTATCATGAGACGAATCTATATACAGGGTGGGCAAAACGTCCGTAGAAACATTAAAAATTCATAAAAAACGGAAAAATAACCGAAATAAAAAAACGGTTTGCAGGGTTAGCATCGCTAGGTCACGGGAATATTTTTAAGACAGGAAAAAATAACTAAAAAAAGCCGATAGGCGGCGCTGGTACGAGCGACTGAGGCCATTCAAGTATTACGTAAACAGATTTTAAGCCATTTTTGACCCCCCCGTCAGCAAAATTTCGTCAGCAGCTTAAAATATTTCATATCTTCAAAAAGGGGTGGTTGATGACGTAAGCAACCTTCAAACCTCTTCCCCTCCCCTTGTCATCAAAAGTCAGCAAATCCGATACTCCCCCCCCCCCTCGATGCTGACGTAATACTTGAATGACCCCACTTCGGTGGAAATATGGAAATGAGACGGTTATAAGTATTACAGCGATAATCCCGAGATATCTCGTCTAACTCAATCTGCTTTATTTTGGCAATCCCGACTATAGCTTGGGTTTTTAACATTTATTAATTTCCTAGAGAGAGGCAAATTATGAAGCAATTATTCAATAATTACGATGCTTGAGAAGCTGGATGCATTGATGTATATGGTATATTTGTGTGATCCTAATTACTTCTGTGAATTTCGGTATATTGCGAGAGAAGTTAACATTCAAGTAAGGCTGGTATTACACTATAAAACTTTGATAAAAATTCTTTTATAAAACTTGAAAAATGTAACCAATAAACACATCTGTTACATCCGAGCGAACTTGACAGTTCGGCCTATTGGTTGCATTTTTCAAGTTTTATAAACGAACTTTTATAAAACTTTTATAGTGTAATACTGGCCTTAAATACATTCCGTAAATCCTAACTAATTTTTGAAAAAAGAAACGGCAGTTGCAACTTGTCTAACAGATGACTATTGATATAGACCTGCTGGAAAGGGCACCCTAGTCCCTTGGGGTCACAGAGTGAATGTTCCTAATTTTATGTTTATTGTTTGATTGTAATAGGCTCCGGCCTATAATGATAATTACAGCCCGGATTATATGCTCTGAGAAAGTGTCGGAATATGCTCTAGAATATGCAAATATGCACTTAAAATGCCAAATATGCTTTAGAACTGCGGTTCTCAACCTTTTCTGACTCGCGGGGCCCTTTTCAGTGAATAATTTCTCTGCCGGAGCCCTGTTTAACTCGAGGAGCCCTTTTTAGTATATTATTTATATGGCGGTACCCTTTAAGCCTCTTTTTTTTTTGTTTGTTTATCAAATTTATTGATTTATTTTATTATTCTCGAGTGGGCGCGGAGCCCAAGGGCTCCGCGTGCTACTAGACACCGCTGCTCTAGATATGCAAATATACACTTAAAATGGCAAATATGCACTTAAAATGGCAAATATGCACTTAAAATGGCAAATATGCACTTAAAATGGCAAATATGCACTTAAAATGGCAAATATGCACTTAAAATGGCAAATATGCACTTAAAATGCCAAATATGCACTAAAAATGCCAAATGCCAAATATGCACTCGAAATGCCAAATGCCAAATATGCACTTGAAATGCCAAATGCCAAATATGCACTTAAAATGCCAAATATGCACTTAAAATACCAAATATGCACTTAAAATACCAAATATGCACTTAAAATGCCAAATATGCACTTAAAATACCAAATATGCACTTAAAATGCCAAATGCCAAATATGCACTTAAAATGCCAAATGCCAAATATGCACTTAAAATGCCAAATATGCACTTAAAATGCCAAATATGCACTTAAAATGCCAAATATGCACTTAAAATGCCAAATATGCGCTTAAAATGCCAAATATGCGCTTAAAATGGCAAATATGCACTTAAAATCCCAAATATGCACTTAAAATACTAAAATATGCATTAAAAACCCAATATATACGCCAAAAAAATCCCGAAAAAGTCAAAAATAGCCAAAAACGAGAAAATATACATTTAAAATAATCCCCATGCAAAAAAAAGCAGATATACTTTCAAAAATAAATAGTGCATACTTATTTACAAAAAATATCCCTACATATGCATATACAGTCCAACCTCGTTAATGAGTCACTCTTGGGAGAGCAAAAATATGACTTGATAAGCGGAGTGACTCGTTAAACGGAGTAAGCCATAGCTGTGCCAATTCCTGCCTGAGAATAATTGGGACTTCCAAAAAAAGTGATTCGGAGTGATGTGTTAACCGGGTGACGCACTAACGAGGTTTGACTGTACTGCATATGAAAGAAGAAACTTCTTACATATTTTTTATTTAGGCATTTTTAATTTCTTGTCTGTTGTAGCTGCTCAATAAGACCGCTGAAGACCGATATTATATAATACACAGTAAAACCCTCTCTTAACGGACTGCCCTTCAGATGCAGGCACTCTTCTTTTTCGGTCAAATAATATTCCCCCCCCCCCTTTTGCATTTCTCAAACCCCTGATCAACGGTCACCCCTCTTTTACGAACGAATTTCTTTTGTAACGCCGGTGACCGCAAAAGAGATATTTCATTGCATTATTAGCGATATTTATTTGAAAAATTATTTAAAAAAAAGTGATTATACGCTTAAATAAACTTGCAAAAATATGCACTTATTCTGAAAATTCTTTGATTTTATGCATTTGCATGCATTAATGCTAAAAGAAGGTTAAAATATGCAAGTGCATATGCACATATGCATTCAGTGGCGGAGTAAAGTCGGTCGAGGCCCCGCGCGGAAAAGAAAATATTGGGCCCCTTAAATTAGAAAAAAAAAGTGAAGTTTGTGTTTTTCGGGGCCCTTTAGAAGTCGTGGCCCCGGTGCGCCTGCCGTCAAATCCGCCTCTGTATGCATTTGCGTATAATACGGGCTCTAATGATAATAAACTAAACATTTATTAATGAATGACAATTACAACATGACAAATTAATTTCCACTAATTTGTCATGTTGTCCCTAAAAAAAAGAATCTTCATTTCACCAGAGCCCCCTCACCATGGCCCCCCACATGGGGGGGGGGGGCGGCTGACAGGGCTCTAGCCCTGGGGCCCGGGACGGTTATCATAATTTTTTTACTTTTTCACGCTACAAATTAACTACAGAAGGGGGCCCGTTAAAAGTCTGACCCAGGGACCCGCAAAAGATCCCAGCCTATGGGCCCCGCTACAGGATGTGGGGGCCATGCCCCTCACCCAGCAGCCAGGAGGTCAACGCACAAAACTTAGGCTTAAAGAGCCATTTTTAAAGTCATATCTAACCATAATTCAAAAGCGAAATTTGAAACCCATGTCCCGAATATTCTTAAAGATTATGATTGTAAAGCCATCGTAGGGATCGGGAATACTTATTTGAAATTTTCTGCCTCACATCATGTGAGTAAATGCCAATAACAGCATTACCGATAGTGCAAAACCAATTTCTAACTCATTATTCATTTAAGTCAATCCCGGTTTCGAATCCAGACTGGTCAGTTTGCACTCTAACTACTCGGTTGCCAGGCAGTGATCAGATCTCAGAATATCAAATAAAACTTTCCATACAGAATAGAAAGATTTGAAAATTATGGGGCTATATTATTATATAATTGTATATAACAATAGTGCAGAGTGTCCCAAATTAATTTGTCTCGTGGCCTTACCGCTCCTTCCCAGGAAAACACAGGGTGATTATAATTAAAGTTCCCGTACTTCAGAATAGTTTCTCTCAAAAACTACTCGTCCGAACACAGCCAAATTTTCAGGATATCTCAATGAGATCATGAAAAAGAGATTTATGCAATAAAAAATAGTTCAATTCTTTACCACTACGTGAAAAGTGGCGCTTTTTATTGCATTTTTATTGTATATACCAAGTTTCAATAGAATGCGTCCACCAGAACGGACGCAACAGAGATCTGAGTAGTTTCAGTATACTCACACTGCTCAGATCAACGTAGCCCCCGTCGGTATACTTACACTACTCAGACCTATGCAGCACCCGTTCTGGTGGACTTTGTCCATTGAAACTTGGTATATACGCTATTTTATGCACACGATTTTACCATGAAAGTAAACGAATAATCCAATGCTGATTTTATGCCTTCATTGGTAGTGTCACACTTCTAAAGGCAATGCAAATCCGACTAAAGAGTGACCTTATATAGGCTAGGTAGGCAGATTTCTATGTGGTTCCATCAAACTAAAAGAACATAAAATTAGGATTCTTCCATTTTCGTCCATACTAAAATTGTGCTGAAGTGATATAAGTATGTATAAATATATCGTCCATTGAGGTTAGATGAGAGTGGCGCTAGCAACTTTGTTAATTATGTCTTTGGCGCAATGGCCACTGGGCCAGTGATTGGTCAGCCAAAATCTTCCGCTTCGTCTGGTTGATTTGAATCGACGATTAAACCGTAAGTTGTGATTTAGTCATTCATCGTTTGCATAAAATGGCAGTGGCTGCACATCGAAAAATCGCCAGCTACTCCCATATCACGTCGAAATTTTCAAACGTCGTTATCTATGAGACGTCACCTAAGACATCTGGATTCCGCTGATGACATAATGACACACTAAAAGAACCGTCATCATCATCTTAGTGCATCTTTTGAACCATACGAAATGACATATCGGAACACAGTTTTTTCTTTTTCCTTTTTGAACATTCCGAATCATAATCATTGATTATGTGATGACACAAACACATTCACATTCTTGTGTTAATACTCCAGATGACTGATCGCCATCAGTCACACAGACATGAAACATGGAAAGAAAAAGGCGGATCTCGTTCTACATGAAAGAAAGCAATAAGAAAACTATTATCGGTCTGTAATGGGGGAAATTTTCGGCTGTTATATGGCCCAGGGGGTGTAAAATTATACCATAAAGAACATTTTTTCAAGCCTTGAATCATGTCATCCACGTTGAGGAAGAGGTATCTGTGACTTGACCATTAAAAGAATGGCTCCGAAGAGTCAGTGTGATAGTCCCGTGCATATAACACCCATTCGTTACATGAATAAAATGAAAAAAATATACGTTGAAACTGAAAACATGGACATTCTCTCGTTTTGATTATTCAGCCATCAACTATAAAAAAGGGTAGTACTAGTCTCAAATGCCCATGATTCGATGCGAAGAATCTTTTCTTAGGACAAAAGAGAGATTTATATCAAACATTTACCTTCTGAATCCATGTGAAAAGTTATAGCGTAAAATCATACTATTCTTTTTGTCCATTGTTTGAATTTCACAGACTCGCACAATCTGCTTCCAATCCACGTCAGAAGTCACAGCGCGAAATCTCGCACATTACCTTCGCCCATCTCGCGTTTGGATGTTTGCCGACTTACAGCTAGCTGCTCAATCAGCATGAAATTGCACAATGCATTCGTCCATCTAGTGTTTGACTCCCAGCTGCGCAATTCGTTATCAGTTCAATTTCAATTTTATTCATCGCATCAATAAACTTACATTGCGTAAAACAAAGAAAATCCATCCGAGGGATCGTTGTGTCCATCCATACTGGTGGACACAATCATTGTTGGGTTAATTTTCGAGCACAAAAAGTAAATAATAATAATAATAAAGTAACATAATTAAAAAATAATCAATCCACGTGAAAAGTTATAGCACAAAATCACAGAAAAATTTCACCTATCTTGTGTCTAGATTTTACAGACTCATAGTTGCTTAATCCACTATCAATCCGCGTGAGATCGCGCAATACATTCTCCATCGTTCATCGGCCATACACGTCCATCTGGTGTTTTTTTTTAATTTTGCAGAGAGTCTCAACGCGCACTGCTCAATACTCTTTCAATCCACGTAGAAAGTTATAGCACAAAATTGCACAATACTTTTGTACATCGTGTTTTTAAATTTTAAAGAATTTTTTTAAACCATGTGCACCTCGTCCATTGCACAATATGGCACGAGCGTCCTCGTGATACCGCCAAATGACATACTGTTCTCATCCACTGTTTGAATTTTACATAGAGAGAGAGCCACAACTGTGCTCAATTCACTCTCAATCCACGAAAAAAATTATGCCGCAAAAATCACACAATCTTTCATCCATCTTGTGTTTCAATTTCACATACTTATTGCTAATCAATCCACTCTCAATCCCCGTGAAAAGTTATAGCGCGAAATTGCAGAGTACTTTCGTCCATCTAGTGCTTGAATTTTAGACTCGCAGCTGCTCAATCCATGTTAAAAAAAATGTACCGCAAAATCGCGAAGAAATTTCATCCATTGTTCGAATTTTACCGACTTATAACTTCTCAATAGCTTATCCACGTGAAATCTCACAATGCATTCGTTCATCTAATGTTTGAATTTACAGACTCTCCACTGCTCAGCTTACTCTCAATTTCTTAAATCCACGTGAAATGGTGTACCGCTAAGTCACACAAAACTTTCCATCCATCGTATGTTTGAATTATAAAAATCCATTGCTACTCAATCCACTCTCCATCTACGTGAAAAGTTATAGCACAAAATTACATAATACTTTTACCTTGCGTTTGGATTTTAGACTCTCTCTCTCTCTCTCTCATGGCTGCTCAATCCATTCTCAATTCACGTGAAAATTCGTACAATATACATTCATCTTTCTAGTTGGTTTTTTTTTTCATTTTACAGACTCAACGCTGCTCATTGCGCTTTCAATCCATGTAAAAAGTTATAGCACAAAATTGCACAATACTTTTGTCTGTTTTGTGTTTGAGTTTAGCATAGAAAACCCACTTGTTCATCACATGAATGAAGTTAAAATTATATGCTTGAAATCGAAAAGTATGGACCCTACGATGTTTAAATTGTGTCCGGCAAGTCTCACGCTGTACTTGAACTTCCAACCGTGATTTCGAGGAAGAAAGCAGAAATGTCTGATTCTCATAGCAGTCCTGAGTACTCAGTTAATGGTCAATTTTGTTGTGTATATAACCATTTTAAAATTTTTTGGTCACTCAAATTGGTCGATACTCGTCAAGCATATTTTTCGGAGTTTAGGAGAGATTAAAGTGACAGAATGTTATACGAGCTCCTGATCCAGATTTACCGGGAGGAAATCCCGTTCATAAGGCCGTCGAAGAGACTGTCCGCTCGTCAATGGACTATCGTCCCTATTTTCGACCGTTTCGTGTCGCTTGACGGAAATCCATGCTGTTTTCGGATTGCGTTAGGTTGGACGAAACCCTTTCGTTTGAACCAGTGTTATTTAAGGCGACTCCTTATTTTCAAATGTAGTTATTCTAGAATCCAAAACTGTTTAATTTTCTAATAACTAGAAGCAAAGTTATTGCGAATTAAATAAAATGTATTTTAATGCTCTTAGAGTTCGAAAATGAAATCTTTAAATGCGTTGTTTTCTGAAGATTTGGGTTTTTTGCTTTTTCATTTCACGAAAAATTTGATTTCTCTCAAAGTTTTTTAAAAATATCTCTATGAAATTTTCCCACTGTGTTTTAAACAGTTCTAAAATATATTTTCATGGCAACAATTTGTGTGTAGAACATGTTGATACAAGCAGCAATTTTTAGTGTGTAATGTCTAGCATATTTTTAGTCTGAAGTGCTAAAAATATGCTAATTTTACACATAAAATTGGCAATAAATATTTTTTTCGAAATATCCATGAAATAACATATATTTTCTTAATTTTATAACATATTCAAATTAAAACCACATTCGTTTTATCCAAAATGCCTTTTCTGAAGAAAAGTACCCCCGAAGGCAAGTAGTCACCTTACCCTTTCACAGCTGCGGACTGGCGGAAATGTGAAAGATAATTTGCGGACTGGCAAAAAATAAATAGATGAGAGAAGAAGTTTGTGGACCGGCAAAAAAAATTAATGAAATAATTAGTGGATTTGTAAAAAGTAAAAAAACATAATTTGCAGACCTGTGTTAACGGCTAAGATGGAAATAAAAACCCGTACGGAGACGGTATAATATTCTAATAAATTTAAAATTATGTAGTATTTACATAAATGTGTTGATATGTTTCATGGACTGGTGGGAAATTCTGAGGGACCGGTACCGGTCCTCGGACCACTTGTGAGAAGAGGACCACCAACAAGTGAGAAGGTCACTTTTTTTTATTAAAGTTCAGCAGCAAAAACGCGCTTTGATGCAAAAGTTATTATTATTTCTTGATTGGGTCTTACCCAAGTCATGGGATGAATCGAAAGACATTATTTATGGCATAGACAATGGAAATTGAAAATTAATAATTATAAAACTATATAAAAATGATTATAAGCTGACGTGAGCTTAATAAAGGAAGTTGATAAAAACGGAGTATGATTGCTTCTGAAAACATATGATTAGAAAAGTATTATCTATTGTAATTTGGTGAGTCAGCCAGGGCCGTCTTAAGAGCATCATCGGCCCCCGGGCCTAGTGGTTTTTATGAGGTCCTCTATCTGATAAATTCCAGAAAATTTCAACCGAATCTCATTTTTGTGAGGCCCCTCTTCACTTGAGAGCCCATGCCTTAAGGCGGCACTAGAGTCAGCACGCACTCAAATTTTTCGGATTTCGGGATAGACTAACTTATGGATTCATGAACATCACTAGATAGTGCACTCGGATAGAGAAATTTAAATGCTTCTACTCATGAGCAAGGAATCATTGGTAGTTTGATCTAATAGACCAGGGGCGGGCAACCTGAGATACGTTAGGGCGCAATGAGTGGCGTACGAAAGTTTGGCACAAAAATTTTCGATGAAGATTATAAAAATTTCAAATTTCTCAAATTTAATTGAATGTTTTAAGACACTGTGATATTTCCCTTATTGTGTTATAATTCTGTATACAGTCGAATCCCGATGTAACGAACTCCAAGAGTCCGTAAGAATCACTTCGTTATAACGAAATTTCGTTATAAAGGAATTCCAGGTTATTTAAAAATGTCCCTACGTAAACTTATCTGGGGGATTAAAAAAGTGTTCGTTAAAACGAGATTTTCGCTATATCGGTATTCGTTAAAACGGGATTTGACAGTATACGGGACGTTCGTGACCTCTAAATCAAACCAATGATAATCAAGTAGCACGCAAACAAATTTATATTTTGGAGCACATGTAAGGTTGAAATTGCCCGAGTGAGGGAAATGTTGGCCTTTCCTGCTACAGATACATCATGAAAATAACCCAAATACAGTCGAGTACACTTACAACATACTCTGGATATAAGATACGGTTTTGCAAGTCCCCGATTTTCGACCCATCCACTTCCATTTATTTTTTACCTCTGTTATTACAGACCCCGCTTAAAACACACATACATGTGGACAATACACTCCTTTAACCCAGAAAATAATTCGGATAAAACATACTGTACAAACAAAAAAACAACTGAGAAAACGAAGCCAAAAACGGAGTTTTTGTGCAACATATGCGTGTGCTATCCTATGTTCCCCCCACGAAAAGACATTTTTTTTCAATGATAAGTGGAGATTGGAAGTTTAGGCAAAATGCCACATAAATGCCTTTTTTCCTATTTTCAAACTTTTCTAGTAAAAATGCATTTTTTTAAATTTTCGTGCCATGAATGTGTGTGTGACTATTTTTTACATAGTTTTAAGTTTATTAGTGAATTGCAGAGGCCATAATCTGTAAAACTTGGATATTTTGAGCATTGAGAACTTCAAAAGAATTGCTCTTTTTAAAATTTTCCAACTTTCAGTATTAATTACCATCAGAAATACCCACTTTAGACGCAAATAAGTGATCGGAGAGATTGGTGTTGCCATGCATTAACTTTGCTTTGATCAGATGGCGTTAGACATGAATGATTTTGTTTCAGATAAAACGCAGCCCATGCTACAAGATAGCAAATACATTATAGAAAAGCAGAGGAAAATTGAAAATTTTTGTTTCTTCACATGCTTCACATAATATGTCCCGCTCAGGCACTAGACTGCGTTTTATGCGTATAGTTGACCGGTGACAGTCCCAAGAGGTCGTGAATTCATGCCACGGCTCACACAAGGCGGGGATGGGAGTAGGCAGTAGGCAGTGCTCTGAGGCACATGTTCTTTTGATTTTATTTCTTTGCACCATAAATGCACTGCAGACAACCATGGCTATTTATTAAACGTACATATCAAGTTTTCAATTAAATTGACCAGAATCGTCCTCAGGGGTGTGTGTGAAAGATGCGCCCACACAGGGCCCCGCGCTTGAAGGAGTACCGCATACGTGGTAATATAAAAACAAAAGTTAATTTTAATTTCTTTTTACAAAAATAGAACAAGATATCCATGTTTCAACTATAGAAATGACAAAGATTATTCCAAATAATACAAAAAATAAACGAGAATTATTCGCAGCTCGACGGAGCCCCCAACACAAATCATTTTCTCCACCGGCTCCACGCCCTGGAATTGGCCTAATCCTGAGGGGCTACTAGAATTTTACTTTGGGCTTGAAATCAATTTAACTTGGATAATATAATGCAGTTATTATAAACTATAATTAAAACGATTGACGGATTAAGTGCAACCAATTTTTCAGCTAGTTTTTGGACCCAGACCGACCGACCGAAGTAAGTATATTTTCTCAGGGCATACCGAGTCTTTAAGACTCCCATAAGGACCCTTAATACCTTTGGGGATCTCCCTAATACCTTTGTTTTTAGTCATTTTTTCTTCCCGAAAAAAGTTATAAATGTCTTTTTTTAGTGCCTTTTTGCATGCCTATTTCGACCATTTTTAGTGCCTAAGCTTCCGGGCTCTAATGATAAAGATAGCCAAAATTTCATCAGCGACTAACAGATGGCGCTGGAAGCAATTTGCTTATGTTTCTGTTGGTAGTACATGTAACTATTCTGTGACGATATAAAATTTTTGTTTCAAATAAAATCTTGTCCTTCTGTGGGAACTGCATTGTCCATGCTTTCAGAATTATTGAATTTTTGTTTTTGTTACTTTGTGATCACTTGGTAGATGGCAGTGTTGAGAGACAGAACGCCTGTTGTAAATTATCAAAACACTTTCTGTTGGAAAGCCAAGCTAAAATTCAAGACGACGACAACTAATTGGTGAGTGTAAAATTTATAAAATTTGAAAAATTTTCAGATATCAATCAAAAAAAAGTACCGGCATGCAATATTAAATTTCAGTTGCGTGCTGCATAACCTTACTTTTTGCCGAGGCAATCTCAATAATGAATTTTATGCATGTATACTATTGTTACATGAGCTAATTTCAAGACCTCGCTTATAACATACACTTCTTGAACCGCCAACGGGGGAATGTTATAACCGAACTCGACTGTACGTATGTTTCTCCCTTTGAGTTAGAACTTCACCATAACACAGCAGAAGCAGCCGGAAACACATAAAAAAACCGTACGGACATGCAGGGCCGTCTTAAGAGCATCATGGGGCCCCCGGGCCAAGTGATTTTTCTGATGCCCTACCAGGCATATACTCCAAAATTTCAACTAATTCTCATTTTTGTGAGGCCCCCGGGCCGTGCCCGGGTGGGCCCATGCGTTAAGACGGCACTGCGGACATGGCATATAGAGAGAAACGATGTCACTCTCCGCTGTTCATACGAAGTACGAAAGCCTGGATAACCAAGCAGAGACCGAGATGTAGTTCGGAAAGAAAATTCACATTCCTCTGTGGGGACACAGTTATCCAAGCTTTCGTATTTCGGACAGGGCATAGTAAATAAACGACCCGTAAAAAATTGTCCCAAAAATTCCAATCCGGTGATATGAACCATGATCCACCTGGACACTCCGCACCAAATAATAACGAACAGTGGAGTCTGACCTTCACTAAACAGTAAGGGACGTGGAAGGACGGTTAGGCGCATGGCCCTCCACATCCTGGAGCAGGGCCACTAGACTGGTGCCTTTGGCGGGCCCCCCATGACATCTATTTCACAGGCCTCTGTATAGTTATAATTTATAGCGTGAAAAAACAAAAAAAAATGATGACAATCGTCCCGGGCCCCAGGCAGGGCCGGTCTTAGACGAAGTGCCACCCTGTGCAACACCAGCAGTCGGCGCCCCACCCCTCCTCAGGCGCTGATCCCAGGTGATGTGTCAGAGGGGCAATTTATTACTTATTGCTAGTCACTACTGTTCCGTAAAATATTAGACCGGTTTATATATTCCCATATTATCGGACTCTTGGGGCGGGAGGAAGGTCTCTCCATGAACCCTCTCGGATTTGCGCCTACTCTTCTCTTTTTTCTATAACAAATATTTTCCGTTTATAACAAACAATATTTTAAATATAGTATTTCTTGAAGGATCTAGATGTAAATATACAAAAATCTACATTTTTTCCACAAAAACGTAGCAAACTCACACACACACACACTTCCCCCATTCCTTATAATTATTTCATTATTAATGTATGAAATTTTTCCGTGGAGGTTATATACACCGCTGAGAGGACTATATTATGTCTTGTTCTTCCTCTGAAACTAACGAAATTCACATGTGTGGATTATACAGTCGAATCCCGTTTTAACGAATACCGTTATAGCGAAAATCTCGTTTTAAAGAACACTTTTCTAATCCCTCAAATAAGTTTACATAGGAACAATGCAAACAACCTGAAATTCCGTTATAACGAAGTGATTTCTCCGGTCTCTTGGAGTTCGTTATAACGGGATTCGACTGTATACCCAGAGAAATACTTATTCAAGATTCACATCAAGGAAAGAGAAAAACAGAAAGAAATAATTCACTTTTTAAGATTCTGAAAAAATCTTAAAACTTGCAAACTAATACTGTGTAACAAAAATGAAATCGAAATTTCACTATGATCACCGGATTTTCCATCTCCATCAAGCTCATATTGAGCTTTTTTTTGGCCCTCCTGAACGGCATCATCCTAACATCCTAACCGAACGGTGACTCAGTCCATATTCCAAGGAATTTCTAAATGAAAGGTCACCACGGGGCCCCAAGATCGGCCACACAGGCAAACAAAAATCTGGATCCCCCCTGCCTGCCAACACAAACCCCCAGTTCGATCACGAGCATTCCCGAGCACCTGCCGTGCTTGAGAAACTAATACAGGCAGGACTCAGCTGCGGGAGCCGAACAGGGCACTTCACTGGTCCTGAGATATGGTATTGTTACATGCCAATAAATAGAGAACAGACAAATAGAGAAACATAACTACACATCAATACGTTATCTAAGCATAGTTAACAATGAAAAACATTACAATCGTGTCGCTGAAATGTTGATCAAAAACATCCCGGTTGTCCTTGCTATGGATAGTAAGTCGCCTCCTGAAAGGCAGTAGGCATATCTTTTTTCTTGTCGAAGAATTTTTACTGCGTTGATGTTGACATCCCAGCTTGAAAGGTCATTCATTGGTTGACCATTCCAAAGCAGGGCTGTCACAAAATATCCTCGAAAGTGCTTGCTACCCCCTCTCCCCGCGTTTACGAATTTAAAATGCCAACAGTGACAAAATTAGTCTCTCCCCCCAATACCCCACACACAATTTTTTCTCTTTTTTGGCATTTGAACAGTCCACCCTCACTTGAAAATCATAAAAAACGGGGCACTACACAATCGCTTTGGACTCCTATCTTCTGACTCCACCAACATAGTTGTATCATTTTTCTCTAAACTGATGATTATACTGTATATATCTAATGGCAATAAAAGACCACCGAATCTGCTCTTGAAAAATCCTGCATTTCGTTCAGATGTTCTCTTCATAAGTGTTCCCATTTCCTAAAACATGGCCATAAAAACCGCACTAGTTCCCAAAGTGTTTCTGTTCACGGTGCAATGGACGCCTATGCACAACAGGCCAAGCTAGTCTAGAATAAAGATTGGGCAGTAGAGTACGCAGGACTGTCTCAGGGTGTTCCACATTTTTTTTTCTCTTCGCGGGGAAGTTACGTTTTTACTGCAAAAATTATATCGGGGAGGGGAGAGGATAGCCCTAAATCCCAGTTTCCGTACATTAATGAACTGGGGGGGGGGGTTGAAACCATTTTTTGGAGAGCCGCAAAGCTGTTTTCGCACCGGGTGGCAAAAGACTTGAGCCTATCCCTGAACTGAAGCAATATATTTTCCCCTTGTTCCTTAGTTCGTAAACAGAATCGGGAGGGGGGGGGGGGGGTTATAATTATTGGAATGTTGTTTCCAACAATAGTCATTGAAAAAAAATTAAATTGGATTTTCAACAAAAAATGTCCTTATTAGTTTTTTTGAAAGGGTAAAAAAAGTAGAATTCCTTTTTGTGTGGGTGCTGCCCGGTGTGACTGCATCTTACGCACAGAGCCGCAACTAAGAGAGAACACAGGAGCCTACTATCTCCGGAGGGTTAAGAAGAAAAAAAAAGCGAGAAGATCTCAGCCTAACAAGAAGAAAAAAAAGTTAGACGATCTCAGCCTAAGAAGAAGAAAAAAAGCTAGAAGATCTCAGCCTAAGAAGAATAAAAAAAAGCTAGACGATCCCAACCTGAGAAGAAGAAAAAAAGCTAGACGATCTCAGCCTAAAAAGAAGAAGAAAAACTAGACGATCTCAACCTGAGAAGAAGGAAAAAAAGCTAGACGATCTCAGTCTAAGAAGAAGAAGAAAAAAAGCTAGACGATCTCAGTCTAAGAAGAAGGAAAAAAAGCTACAAGATCTCAGCCTGAGAACAAGAAAAAAGCTAGACGATCTCAGCCTGAGAAGAAGAAAAAAACTAGATCTCAGCCTAAGAAGAAGAAAAAAAAGCTAGGCGATCTCAGCCTAAGAAGAAGAAACAAAGCTAGACGATCTCAGCCTAAAAAGAAGAAGAAAAACTAGACGATCTCAACCTGAGAAGAAGGAAAATAAGCTAGACGATCTCAGCCTAAGAAGAAGAAGAAAAAAAGCTAGACGATCTCAGTCTAAGAAGAAGGAAAAAAAGCTACAAGATCTCAGCCTGAGAACAAGAAAAAAGCTAGACGATCTCAGCCTGAGAAGAAGAAAAAAACTAGATCTCAGCCTAAGAAGAAGAAAAAAAAGCTAGGTGATCTCAGCCTAAGAAGAAGAAACAAAGCTAGACGATCTCAGCCTAAAAAGAAGAAGAAAAACTAGACGATCTCAACCTGAGAAGAAGGAAAAAAAGCTAGACGATCTCAGTCTAAGAAGAAGAAAAAAAAAAGCTAGACGATCTCAGTCTAAGAAGAAGGAAAAAAAGCTACAAGATCTCAGCCTGAGAACAAGAAAAAAGCTAGACGATCTCAGCCTGAGAAGAAGAAAAAAACTAGATCTCAGCCTAAGAAGAAGAAAAAAAAGCTAGGCGATCTCAGCCTAAGAAGAAGAAACAAAGCTAGACGATCTCAGCCTAAAAAGAAGAAGAAAAACTAGACGATCTCAACCTGAGAAGAAGGAAAATAAGCTAGACGATCTCAGCCTAAGAAGAAGAAGAAAAAAAGCTAGACGATCTCAGTCTAAGAAGAAGGAAAAAAAGCTACAAGATCTCAGCCTGAGAACAAGAAAAAAGCTAGACGATCTCAGCCTGAGAAGAAGAAAAAAACTAGATCTCAGCCTAAGAAGAAGAAAAAAAAGCTAGGTGATCTCAGCCTAAGAAGAAGAAACAAAGCTAGACGATCTCAGCCTAAAAAGAAGAAGAAAAACTAGACGATCTCAACCTGAGAAGAAGGAAAAAAAGCTAGACGATCTCAGTCTAAGAAGAAGAAAAAAAAAAGCTAGACGATCTCAGTCTAAGAAGAAGGAAAAAAAGCTACAAGATCTCAGCCTGAGAACAAGAAAAAAGCTAGACGATCTCAGCCTGAGAAGAAGAAAAAAACTAGATCTCAGCCTAAGAAGAAGAAAAAAAAGCTAGGCGATCTCAGCCTAAGAAGAAGAAACAAAGCTAGTGTGTGTGTGTGTGTGTGCATTTTTATCTTCACGGAAATCGGTATACAGTATGCACTGTATGTGCACTGCTCGTCAACTCAAATATTGAATTTTCTTTCTCGTCACTTATTTTTCATGTGCATTTTGCGCAATAATTTTTTGTTTAAATTATCTTGAGAATTATCTTCTATTTATGTGTGTATTATGATAGTCACAACTTACCTCATGTCGGATGACGGGCGCCTTGCGAAAACGGTATCATTGGAATTTTCTATCCCTGCAACGAAATACAAATATTCTATTCACCAAGTTTCGTACAATTTTCCACTTGCGTCAAGAGAAATTTGAACAAAAAAAAAATTATTTAATGGACATGTCCAATTAGTTTTAGTGGTAAAATCTGGTTCTTTTGTATTCCACACGTGATTTCATTTGCATCGGGAACCAAAATTTCGCGACTTTATTTACCAGTTGCGCAATTTTCACGGCATTTTTCTCTCGCTTTTATGCCTTAAATCCATTAGAAACTTTAAAAATTCATAAAAACCGGAAAAATAACCGAAATAAAATACGGTTTGCAGGGTTAGCATCGCTAGGTCACGGGAATTTTTTTAAGACATTAAAAAAACTAAAAACAGCCGATAGATGGCGCTGACGTACACCAGTCAAAAGAAGATACGCAAATAACGAACAGAATACCTCCAAATCGTTTATCACAGAAATATGTGTTCCACATGACCACCACCACCACCACCACAGGGTATAACACATTGCAAGCGAGTCACAAATCCAGCAAGGGCAGAGTGCAGCAGGTCCACATACACGTATCACAACGGCGAACTGGTTGTGGATTAGAAGCGTAAGTTCTTATAACCATGTCATTTGCATATTTCCACCGAAGTTGCTCGTACCAATGCTACCTATCGGCTGTTTTTTGAGTTATTTTTTTTCATCCTGTCCGGAAAAAATTCCCGTGACCTAGCGATGCTAACCCTGCAAACCGTATTTTATTTCGCTTATTTTTCCGGTTTTTATAAATTTTTAAAGTTTCTACGGAATTTTGCCCACCCTGTACATACATTTAGGTGAGTAACAAGAGACACAATATTGATTGCATGAGCGTATACTATACAGGGTGAATCCAACCTATTCTGATAAACGAAAGGGGTGGAGGTGATAGACGAGTGAAAGTGAATCATGAAACAACCTACCAACACTCTATCTCTAACCGTTTTCGAGTTATGGTGGATAATGGATTATGGGAAAAAATGCATCAAGTCCGAAAATACCCGGATTTGTGATGTTTCTGAGAGACCTACAAGCAAACTAAGCACGTATTTGGAAGGCGCAGAAAAAAATCTTATAAAGTCACACCAAAATCAATGCTGGACAAATCTATCTCCTGGCATATCCCAGGCATCGGGAGATACCCTACTAAAAACTATTAAAATTACTTCGACGAACGCAAATTTCACTGATGTATTGAACATAAACGACTAAATTGACCTAGATGGCCAATTTGGTTTATTCTAGGCTCCTTCAAAAGCTGGTGGATTGGACAAGTTTTTTGGCAAACTTGACCGATTGTAACTAGAAGAGTGTTTGCGGAATTGGCAATTAAAAATTTCGGTGACAATTCGATTCTGAACTGCAAACCGATCTCTCAGCGCTTGTAGCTCGCCATTAAATACAGATATCTTATAGTGGTAGTGTCGCATTATAGGTTTTTTGTGCAAAATAAAATTGTCGCTAAAATTTCTAATCACCAACTCCGAGTTTTCGTCGAATATCTACTTCGACAAACGCTGATTTCAGTTGATGTATTGCAAACAAAAGACTAAATTTCTCCTGAACCAGAAAGCCGATATGGTTTATTGTAAGCTCTTTCGGAAGCTGTTGGAATGGACAAGTTCTTGGCAAATTTGACCGATTATAGCGAGAAAGGTGCTTGCAGAATTGGCGATTAAAAATGTTTGCGAAAATTCGATTTTTCACTTCATCAATCTTTTAGCGCTTGTAGCTCGACCATTAAAACCAGATATTTCGATGAAATTAGTGTCACCTTATAGCATTTTTTCTGGTATTTCCAAATACGTGCTTAATCTGAGTATAGTATTTTTTCAGAAATTTTACAAATTCTGGTTTTTCAAACTTGACACATTTTTTTTCAATAATCGATTATCCACCATAACTCGAAAACGGCTCGAGATAGGACAGCGTTGGTAGGTTGTTTCATGATCCACTTGGGCTCGTCTACCATCACCTTTCGTTTGGCAGAACAGATCGGATTCACCCTGTATACAATTTACAGAATTTTGATGATGTCACGTTTATTCGGATTTTTTAGGCTTCTAATTAACTGGAAAACACCATTAAAAACCATTTAAAATAATTAAATAATATCTATCATTCCCATTTGAACTAGATTCAAGTAATGAATACATTTTGATTAATTTGGTTAACAAATTAATATTTTAAAATACGTTTATATACGTGCTTAAAAAATTCTTGAAGTTTATAAAATTTTCTTATGTAGAGATCTTGAAAATTTGATTTATAAACATAAAAGAATTTCAAATAAAACTAAAAATAAATTGAAATCTAAATCAAAATTGAAAATCGAGAATTAATGTAATTTTTCATATCGAAATTCCGCTACGCGAATCGGTTTTAAAAATCTTTGAAAAAATAGTAAATCAATAAAATCGTTGTATATAATTATTTATTGTTATTGCTTTATTAACTTAATTAAATTTACAAAAAAAAATCATTTTTCATTCAAAAAAAACTATATCTCTATTTTATTCATAAAATTTTATTATTGCAATATATAAAAGAAAAATTTTTGTGTATAAATTTCACGATTGCTATTTCCAAATAAATTTGTTGTACAAATTAATTATTTTTTGAATTGTAATATAAACAATGGAATCGTAAAGTCTCATAAAAAATTGATTGAAATCAATTCTTTGAACTCGAAGTGATATTTATTTTATTATCAATATTTGATAATAATTTATAATAATTTATTTTTATTTATATATTTGTTTTGAAAAATGTACAAAATTGATTTTTCTGTCTGTGGTGTTTGATCAGAACATGATATCTACAAAAAATGGCATTTTGATCTAAAAATAAGTCATGCTAATTATAACTAATTAGATTTACTCAATATAACTAATTAGATTTACTCAATATAACTAATTAGATTTACTCAATATAACTAATTAGATGTGAGATAAATGCGCCAATACGTGTGTACGACTAAACAAAATGCTGATGTATGATATTTTCATTTGTGTTTGTGTGTATGCTTTACTTTTGATTTTTAAACGGCAATGAAAATGCTTATATTTCAAAAATGTGGTTTTGGACTTATCATGTTCTGACCAAACACCACAGAATTATGGTCTAAACAATAAGTTTCTGCTCGATTTTCAAATACTTGTACTAGGCACAGTCTCGTACGGGCAGGACCTTCTTAACAGTCGTGATCAATCGTCGATTATCCGTAAACAATTATTTCTCTGTTTCAACAATGACTTCCAAAAATATGTTTATACTCCAGATAAAATAGTTTTCAAACAATGCATAGCCATGTTTATTTGTTCAATTAATGTGGAAGTACTTTAATGATCTAAATGTGAGGGAGAAACCAGGTTAAAGGGTGCAGAGTATATTTGCCAATTACTATAAGTTATTTATTTTACATGCATTAAAAACTAAATGTACCAAAAATGCTATTTATTTTTATGCAAATAGTCAGATTTAGAAATTTTATTATCAATGGTGTATAATTATGTTTATGTTTCATCAATTATTTTGTTAGTTCTGTTTTATGAATTAATTATGGTCGTGGTGGTCCAAATCGATAAGATGCTCGCTTAAAGTACCAAAGGTTTTGCGAGTTCGATACCCGATTCATCCTTGTCAGAAACTTTCCTGATGGGGAGTCACGACAGAAACGATGACAACATGACCACAGAGAAAGATTGCTACCACAGAGAGTCTCCCACACTAAGGGTATAAGTTCCACAATCTCTCAGTGATTATTAAAAAAAAAAGTCGCTGCCGTTCGGAATCGGCAATAAACTGTAGGTCCCGGTCTGATTAGGCCCTCGCATGGAGAAAATGATCATGGTGCAACAAAAATGTTCAACTAATTTAAATGTAGACACACCCGGGTAAAGATCGGCAACATATGCCAATTTCGATAAATTTTTATTTCAAATACATTAAAAAAAATTAATGGGTCGATATATAGTATTATCAGTGAGAAATATTTTCAAGTAGCCATAGAATTTATATTATCACCATTTTTTTTTTTGATATTTTCCATAAAACTATTGATTCTAAAAGTAATTACTAAAGAAATCTGAAAATTTAACATAAATGAGAAGAAAATAATTTCATTCATTAAAATGCACTCCCAGGAAAATACACTAAATTGCTTAATCCAAGTTTCCTTTCAAGAAAGTTATTACCTCTGAAAAATTTCTTTAAAAACTACAATTTTATAGAAATCTCAATAAAATTTGTCTTTTCTTGAAAAAAAATTAAAACTTCTGCTAAAAATTATTTTTTTGAAACATTATTCGTAAAAACAATTTCAAAATAATCTATATGCATAAATAAATTTACACCAATTTAAAGTTAGAGGCGTAAAATAGTTCCCCAACACATATTGCAATAATGAATTATAAACATATAATTATAACAATAATTTTTATAATATGGATTAATTAATATAATATGGATAACTTAAATATAATAAAACCCGGGTAAAGGGTGTATTTTTGTTGATAATTACTATAGTGTATAAGTTTTTGTTTTACATACATTGGGACTTCGGTTAACGAGCAATTCGTATAACGAGCAAAAATTTTGAACAGATTTTGACTCGGTTAACGAGCGACGATTCGCATTACGAACCAAAAATTTTACGCTTGGTTAATTTATTTTCACGTTATCACAACTGAGCTGATGATTTTTTTTTTGCTTCCGCCCACACGTGTTATGGAATTGTGGGTAATATTCTCCCCTAAAGTCTCCGATAAGCGTGCCTCACTCGGAAAATTAACACACGTGCGAGTGTAAATCCGAATCGGTACATGCGGGAATGTGCGTGTACGTGTAGTGCAACCTAACGTAAAGTTTGTTTCTGTGTAATGCTTGTTATGTGTAGTGCTGTCATCTGCCCCCAGTTTTACTAACTATGAGTGAAGTGTTATGGTTGAATGAGTTACCGAGAGCAACAGTCCTACAACGGTAACTCATTCAACCATAACACTTCACTCATAGTTAGTAAAACTGGGGGCAGATGACAGCACTACACATAACAAGCATTACACAGAAACAAACTTTACGTTAGGTTGCACTACACGTACACGCACATTCCCGCATGTACCGATTCGTTGGGGGGTTCCGCGGGGGGGGGGGGGGTTGCATGTGTGGTGTAGCAGTAGTAGGTAGGGGCTCGGGGATCCATGATGTTCTTAAGTCAGCCACCTCGTTGGGCAATTTGCCTGTTGTGGCGTTGTATTTGTATTTGTATTTGTATTTGTAAATATTTACAACACGAAACTACATGTATAGCATTGTAGCCATGCGTACGATCGAACATTATCGTATTGCATGTTCATTTATGGCGTTATTTATATTACGTATATTTTTCTGTATTATATAATATTATTATTATTGCGTTTAATTATTGATGGAATACCGTTTTTATTAGTCATTTTTCTGTTTCACAATATTATTCATTCGAATAATATTGTGAAACGAATTATCCGTGTTCCTATTATTTCCTATGGGGAAGTTTGATTCGAATAACGAGCTATTCGGATAACGAGCACATTGGCGGAACGAAATGAGCTCGTTAACCGATGTTTCACTGTATATAAGAAAACTAAATGCATCGATAATATTATTCTCAGAAAATATTTACAAGTAGTCATAGATTGTAGTCATATTATTACATTTTTTAAAAAAAATATGTGTTTCCGTAAGACTATCGATTCTAAAAATAAATACTGAAGAAATCTAAAAAATTTCCCATAAATGAGAAGAAGAAAATAATTTTTAAGTCTTCCCTAACAATAATTTATTCATTAAAATACACTCCCAGGAAAATACACTAAATTGCTTAATCAAAGTTTCCTTTCAAGAAATTACAACGTCTGAAAATTTCTTTAAAAACTACAATTTTTTATAGAAATCTCAATAAAATTTCCGTCTTTCCGTTAAAAAAAACCCTAAAATTTCTGCTAAAAATTATTATTTTTTGAAACATTATCCATATAAAAGCACTTTCAAAATAATCTATATACATAAATAAATTTACACCAATTTAAAATTAAAGACACATAAAAATATTTCCCCAACACATATTACAATAATGAATTCTAAAAAAACAGGGGCGAAAAAGCACTTTTTGAGAAGAAATTGATGCTTTTTGAAATGATATTCTTGTTATATCCAATTAAACACTTTAAAGCGCTTTCTTTTGCTGTTTTTAATGCGTTATAAGAGAAGTATAAAATGTGTATAATGCATTGAGGGGGGAAAATCTTTTCATCACCATGTTATTACAGTCACTGATATTAAAGCTAATAGTGACATGTTATTCCAACATCATACGTAAAATCCAATTGTCTTTTACTGAAGAATCGTTTCCTAAGGAAAAGAATGAGAATGAAGGGGGAAGGAATGCAAAAGAAAAAATGCATTTCATTCTTTGAATGTTTTGAATGAAAAGGATTAAAATGTTGTTAGGTGATATCTCATTATGAAATTTCCGTTTTTACCTTTTCTAATATGTATCCATTTTAATGCTTTTTACTCCCCTCCCTTTTCCTATTTACATATGTACATCTTGTGCGTGTGTGTGTTTTGTTTAAAAAATAGGAATGTGAGTAATTTACACGCGAAGTGAAATCCTGTTAAATGACAAAAGGGGGAAGAGAAGAGAAACTCCTTCTAAAAGCATTATTCCCTGAAGTATCAAAAGTATCAAAAAGGTGAGGTTTAAAATGCGTTTTCTAAGGCTTTTACTTTCGCAGAATTATTATTATTATTATTATCTTCTTTATAACGGGTTTTTTCTTCTTCTGTGAATTATCATTTAGATTACGAGTAGATTAATAAATATTTATTTATTATACATGTTTAATGAATGTTGTTTTTTTTTTTGAATATTTCAGAATACAAACTCAAAGGATGTAACAGTGTTGAGTTTGTTGGGGAAGAAATTAATGTCCACGCAAGAATGGGTGTCAATTAATTTTACGTAAATATAATAACCCCGAATTTAGGATGTTATAACAAAGAGGATGAAAAAAAATTGAGGAAAAAATATAATGTCTGATCACTGACCATAAAAATATAATTGTCATCTAACAATGGATATCTCTTTGGTTTTTTTCTCCACCATCAATATCGCATTTACTTGTATTGAATTTGTCTATCGTCCTGGAAGTTTCGCAGAGCCGCAACCGAAAACAAAAATACTCCGTCGCCTGGAGCGAACAGCAAGTTTGGACGAACAAAAAGCAAACTGAGTGCCCTTCTAGTCCAGAGCCCGGAGCACCAACAGGGCCGTTTTAAGAGCATCATGGGCCCCCGCGTGAAGGGATTTTTCAGAGCTTCTCCCCTAACTGCCTCGAAATGTCTTCCCACCAATTTGCATACTTGCTCTTGAGAGCCCATGCGTTAAGACGGCACTGAGCACCACAACCCTTGCATTAAGTTGCGGCCATGAATGTATGACAAAAACAATGTAAGCTATACTATATGAGGGGAAAAACATCTTTGTGGCACCACAACTTGGAATTGATCGCAGCCAGTCTGTACTAGCAATCTCCTTGCTAAAGCACTGATTGTCGATGTACAAATTGTCCATATTCCATCCTATACATCCCATTGGAAATCTTTAACGCTTTGATCTCGTATCCATCGATACCTGCGCTCTTCCAATAAAAAAAATATTACAGAAATTTAGTGTTTCCTCATAACTTGAACCCGGTGTACCAGCAAGAGCTACTACCGACTCGATCAAGTCTAGATTCTTTTCTACATTTTTATGAGGAGTGGCGTCCAAAACAGTACGATATACTCTAGGCCAGGACGAACTAAGCCAGGACAACCAGTGAAAGTGAAAGACTGGTTGTCCTAGTTGCATCGGGAATAATTTTAACACTTAACTCGTAAGTGAACCCAACTCGTGGGTTGTTAAAATCAGAATTAGTGAACATGTCAACGCTTAAAAAACATGCACATGTCAACGCTTAAAAAACATGCACATGTCAACGCTTAAAAAACATGCACATGTCAACGCTTAAAAAACATGCACATGTCAACGCTTAAAAAAAAAAGCTCCGTTCATGCTTCAAAATCATATTTAAGTTTGTCTGCGGAAATTATCTATCGGCAGAATTCCCGACTACATCTATTAGGGCTCCTTGACAGCCTACACTAGCTTATCCGAACCTTTATGCGAATTGTGACGTCAGTAACATCACTAAAGCCAATTCCCTATACTGTTTTTAACGTCCTTTTTTTTAAATTTTTGCCATAAAAGCATGTATTAATTCACCACACAGTATAATATAGTGCTATATGTGTAATGGTACAATCGGCATTCCATTCATATATATATATATATATTTGCCGTCGAAAATATACAAAAGAAAAAAAATTATAATATTATAATACAAGAGAAAAATTATGGTTTTCAAACAAAAAATATAATAACAAAAATAATATTAATATAAAATAACATAATAATATAAAAAAATAGAAACAATAATAAAAGTAATACGAAAAATAATAATAATGAAACAAAACAATAGTTATTAAAGGGGAAAAAAACCGAAAAAAGTAATAAAAAGAGAAAAAAGAAAGAAAAATAGTGGAAGGAATAAGAAAAAAAAGGGTTGTGAAAATATAAAAATACTTGAAAAATAAAAGCATATAAATATGTAAAAAAGAAGAAAACGAAATAATATATACATATGATAGAGACAGCGCGAAACAACGAAAACAGAAGCCTCAGTCCTTTATGGTATGCACAAATCTCCGAAAGGCGCATACAATCTCTTTTGAATACACCAATTTTTATGGTACCGGTGGACACTAGATTTGCATCTTTGACATTGTATTGAACGCAGCTTTCACTCTCTGCCAGATTGAACTTCTTAAGATAGGATTTGAAGTTGACCTGCTAAAAATTGTGTCAGATAGAAATCACGTCGCTTTGAACAAAAACTGTTTCCTTTTTCGTGTCTAAGATTATTGATAAGATAAGTCTGTCTGGTTATATAAGTCCCTTACACCTACACGTCACGCGAATCCACTAACAATCCCATCGACATCCATCTAACAATCCCCACAATAAAAGTATAGGACATGGAACATTTTTTCCTTGAGCGACTTCACTAGTCAGGGCAACTCCTGACAGACGCCTGGCTCGGCGTGGAAATAACAGCAGGCCAGGGAGGAGTTGACAATTTCGGGGCCCGAAACTTAATTAAACCCCTTAACCCCCAATATTGTATACTTTGCGGGGGAGGGGGGGGGATCGTCTTCCAAAAACTCGTGCATTATTACGGAATACGCAGGAATGCTGGAACATTCTCATACAAGATGCATTAGCGCACACAACTAAATCTAAATTAATGCTAAAAATCAGCGAAGGTTCCGAAACGATTAAATTTCAGAATTAATGAAAGAAATAATCCCAGCGCTTACGAAGATTCAGAAATTAAGAAAGAAATAATTTCAAAATCGGGGAAAAAGTCTTCAATAATTTAGGGGCCGCCCCGATTGATTCGAGGCTCCGGTCCATTTTCCGCACAACTGCTAACAAAAATTAATTCAGACACTGGAGCAAACAACCATTTTTGCTATCCGTGAGTGCGGGCCGCCTAAATCGCAACAAGCTGAACCCAATTTCATGTGAATGCTTTAAGAGTTTAGCGCGTTGGACACACGATCGAATTCTTATGAAAATCCAGGTGAATAACAGTCGCATTTTTTGAAAAGAATCTGAAACGAATTATAGGATTTGAAAGAATTTCAGACTTTTTCTCCTAATCACCAACTTCATAAAAAAATGGAAACAATCATTTTTCGGCTTTAACAATGGTTGAAAAAAATATATTTGGGACTTAGTTCTCCTAAAATATGCGTTTTGTTACAGGAATTTAAGAATGCATTCTTATTATGTATTTCTTAATTTTTTTCTTAGTGTTTCGAATATAAAGAAAAGTATTAGCAAGACGGAGACAAAAATTACTTCCGGACATAAACAGTGACTACGATTGTTCGCCTAAGACGGACGGTCTTCAAACTGTGGATTTTCCCACAATATCTGCCAAGTGGTACAGAAAAAATAATAAATGTTGTCTGTTATTTATTATAGCAACAATTCAATGGTTCACTTCTAAATAATTCACTTTTAAGTGACCCCCCCCCCCCACCCCCAAAACAGGAATTTTCCAACAATGTAGGATTAGAACATATTTTACCCTCGTAAAACTGATCACTTCCTTGATTCGTCTTTTTCAAGTGTAGAGAAAAATGTGGGCACATCGGATATTTTTTACACCAACAATGGTTTCTCGGCTTCGACAATAATTTTAGGAATATTCCCTTCGCTTCAGAATATTTACTGTCACCAAATGGTGGATTTTCCAACAATATCAGAACATTTAAGCTTTCACAAAGGCTTCTCCCTTTAATTCTTTTTCTGCGAGAAACGTGGGCATATCGGATATTTCCTCTCGTCAACAATGGTTCCTCAACTTCGACAATAAATTTCGAAGAATTTATTTAGCCTGCCACCGTCACCAAACACTGAATTTTTCCAACAATATGAAAACATATATGAGCTTTCACAGCGGAGTTTTTCACTTCATTCTTCTTTTTCTATAAGAACTGCTGGCACGTCAGGTATTCCTCTCGCCAACAATGGTTTCTTAGCTTCACCAATGACTTTCGGAATGTTCATTCACCTATAGTTTCACTCAGTAATTGATTTTTCGATAATAAAATATCAAAATTGTTTTATCCTTCACAATGAATCAATATGGGCAGGCTTGGCATATTTTCTTACAACAATGGCAGTCTAGCTCTAACAATGACTTTTGTAGTATTCACCACTCCTACTATGATATACCAACAATGGATTTTTTAAGCGATGCACAAACATGTTTCTTACCTTTAAAACGTTTTCTTAGAATTTTTTTAATCCTAATTTATAAAACGTAATAATCAATTGAAAATAAAATTCTCTAATTTTCAGTTATATATAATGTTTTAAATTATTTAAAATGTTTATTCAACACATAAATGATAATTTTTAAGCGAGCCGGTAATTTTTGAAGAAGTAACAATATATATGTATTTCATCCCTAATATTTATAGGTTATATTTTTTTATATTTTTAACGACAATTTTTATACAACTATTAACAATAATTGTATTTCTCATCAATTGTTAGATGAATCTTTCGCTGAGAAACAATTGAATAATTTTCGATTGTATTCCTAATTCGATGTGAAAGTCGGGCTTTCTGTCAATAATGTCGATATTGCAAGGGAAACAACATTGCTAAAAAGATTGAATCAAAGACCGATATCCATGTACATGTATAATCCTCAATTATTTTATGGCAATGGTCTGTAATAGCAAATGGGGAGGGTCATTTTCGTCCTGTCCAATTGAATCAACAGGATTTTCCATGCGCGCAACTGACCTAGGCTTACCAATTCCCTATTGTCCGGAGGAATAAAGGATTTAAAAGACGCCGTATTTTTTCTTGCCTAAAATCCACGCATGCGAATTTCGCTATATATATATTTTGAGGAGAAATATCATCGTATAATCCACAGCGGCGAAAAAATTCACATGAATTTTGTTTCCCCCAAACTTGGATCGCAGGGGCCTCGGACAGGGGCGTACAAATCCGCGTAGGATCTGGTACCAAATCCTTTCGTTGCACCACTCGTTTCAGAGGCATCTTAACGATTTCGACGGCGTAGGAGGGAACCCAAACATAAACTTCAATTCCAATAAAAAAAAATAGATACTATAAGTCAAATTATTAATGCAAAAAATCATTACTCCAATAGTAGCTAACAATTGCGATTACTTTACTGAATTAATATAATCGCGAAGTGTGCTAAACAAGGTTTACCTTAGTCATTAAAAAGAAAATTAAGAAATATAAAAAGTCTTAAAAAACTTGAAAAACACAAAAAAACTTGTCTTAATAATTACTTTAAAAATCTGAAGATCAATATACTTGATATCAGTATGGATAATTTAATTTTGTTCAAATATGAGGTAAATAATCCAATGGAGAAAACGATTCGTTTTTCGATGATAAGGATCTCGAAAAAGATTATCCTTAACGTATAAAACAAGTCCCTATTAGAAAAAATTATTCACTTTTTTATTCAGTGTTATGGTTGTGATTATTATTTTTCTTGTACTCGTATAATGATAATAATAAATTTGATTTGATAACAAAAAAAAAGATAAAACTAGTCTCAATAATTCAATAGTCTTAGAATCAAGATAATTGATATCAGTATGGATAATTAAATTTTATTTAATAGGTGATAATGATAATTTACTTCGAGGATAGAATCTCGAAATGCATATATGAATACGTTCCTATTAAAAAAGATTGAATATAGACTTGAGGATTGAATACGTGTGTGTGTGTGTGAATATTGAATTTAATTTACACATTATATTTAATTGAATACTGTGGTAGTGATTATTACCCTCTTACAATAAGTAGGTTAAGGCCCTATTGTGTTATAAGTCTTTTGCGTAGTGTGGGAGGGGGGCGCGCTGTTTATCACTTAAGTGTGTATTTGTTCATTAGAACAAAAAATAGATTTAAAATTAAAAATTTAAATCTACATTCCAATAAAAAAAATATAATAAATACTCTAAGTATAACTCAAATTATTTTTGCAACAATGAAAATTATTGCAACAGTATCTGACAATTGCAATCACTTCAATTAATAAATCTAAAATTTACTAATTGAATCGAAAATTATTATTCTCTCACAATGAGATAATAAGTAGGTAAAGGTCTAATCAGTCCTATCTATACGTGTCGTGGGGGGCCGCTTATCATTTAAGTGTGTACTTGCATGTTTATCTCGATGGGCATAACAAAACAATAAAACATCAGTAATGATTATTATCCTCTTATAATGAGATAATAAGTAGGTGAATGCCTTATATCTGTCTATCGTATGTGCATGTATCGTAATATCCATCTGTAGGTGTTGTGCGGTGGGGGGGGGGGACGTTTATCACTTAGAATTTATTTTTAAGTTTATCTCGACGGGACAACAAAACCATATACCTCCATTCCAATAAATAAATATAAAAACAAATATAAGTTGAATACAGTCAACATTACTTCATAGTAGCTAACAATCGCGAATGATTATTCGGAATTAATACAATCACAAAATGCGCTGGACATTGTTGCACCCCTGATCATTATTAAAGAAAAAGAAGAAGAGAATAAGTAAGAGTAATTGAACAAGTTCTTAAAAAGAAGACGGTAACTAGTCATAATCGTTACGATAAGTAAATTATATTTGATTATAAGATAAATATAATCCAATAGATGATAGTGCATTTTGATTCTAGGTTAAGTTTGATCTCTGAACAATACAAAAATTATTTTTTGAGAAAAATTTATTAATTCAATTGAAAACTATTCTTCTCTCGCAATGAGATAATAAGTAGGTAAAGGCCTTACCTGTCCTATCTGTACGTGTCGTGGGGGGCCCGCCGCTTATCACTTTTAAGTGTGTATTTGTACGTTTATCTCGACGGGACAACAAAAGAGAACTCTCTCTTGTTCACTTGCGCGCAACTGACGTTAAAGTAGAATGGCATTCCAAGAAAATCGCGGTTGTTTTCGGGTTGTGGGGGGGGGGGGTGGCGGCGGTGAAGAGAAGATTTGAGTTTTCGTGGTTATGAAGGGATATGTTGAGGGATATGTGCTGAGGGTGGGGGGGGGGGAGGAAAGAGGGAGACATGACACATATGCATGCATGATTCTCCGAGATTTTTGGCGGGTTGTTCTCACGAGGCGGCGCTGCCCACCTACCGTCCCTTCCGCGATTTCCTTATTGGTTAAAGATGTCGGGAAGGGGTGGGAGGGGAGAGTTGCCCCGATCGGCCAGCGACCAATGATTTCATCGACGGTGGGTGGAGCGACAGGTACAAAACAAAAGGGGAAAAAAACAATTGGTGGGGGGAGGGAATGGGAAGAGTGAAACGATCGGCAGTCGTGGATCGTTCAGTGGAGAGAGAGAGAGAGAAGGACGATCGGAGAGCGGCATCGGGAAGAGATGGTTTCGGTTTTCGAAGTTAACTTTCGGATGCATCATTAGGTGCGCAGTGGGCCGATCCATGGATCGATCAGCAATCCCCCCCCCTCCCCCGAAAAGTGCTCACGATGGGCGGCGCTTGTAAAGCACGAGGCGGAATGTAAATAACGATCGATACGGTTGGTATGTGTGTGTGTGAGCTTTAACTCCTTCGATCTGCTAAAAACTTCTTGGCGGCGATGGTGACGGCGATCGCCGTCCGCCTCGTTGCGGATTCGACAGGTTGTGATGACGTCGGTTTTCCGGAAAGCTTTTTTCCCCCCCTCGTCTTTACCATTGGATTTTCAGCTCAATTCTGGATTCAATCGATTTCTGGCTCAATTCGATTATGTTCTCAATTCAATCGATTTATGTCTCGATTCGATTGAATTCAGAATTAAACTGATTTCTAGCTCGATTCAATGTTCTGAATTCAATCGATTTATGTCTCGATTCAATGTTCTGAATTCAATCGATTTATGTCTCGATTCAATGTTCTGAATTCAATCGATTTATGTCTCGATTCGATTGAATTCAGAATTAAACTGATTTCTAACTCGATTCAATGGGGTTCTGAATTAAATTGATTTCTAGCTCGATTCAATAGAGTTCTGAATTCAATCGATATTGCTGTCTCGATTCAACGGAGTTCTGAATTCAATCGATTGCTGTTTCGATTCGATTGAATTCAAAATTGAACTGATTTCTACCGGGACTTCACGATGCGAGAGTCTGTCACAAAAAAAACAGCTCGACCACCACAGCGGCTCTCTTTAACACGCAAATTAACTTCACTTTTTTCGCAAATTAACTTCACCTCGGCATAATGTCTAATAAGTATTGATTGGATACTTAATTCATTTTTCTCAGTCGGTTAGTGCAGTGACCCAGCCTACTCAGTGATTGGTCTTAGATATAACAAGGCCCGGGAGAATAAAATACGGCCCAAAGGATGCAGTGGGCGAACAAAAGTAAAGAAACACTGGTCTTGTGGTTCTCAAACCTAAGGACATGCGCCCCGTCTGTGGTCCTGGAATATTCCAGGAGGAGGGGGGGAGGGAGGCATGGGGAATGAAAATCGAGAGCAAATTAAACCATGAAAGCTGGTGAAAAATAAATAAACCTTTTAAGAGAGAGAGTGAAATATGGAGGGGAAAAAGTGTGACTATTTTCAACATCCAAGTGGAGGAGTATTTCCTTCTGAACACATGGGGGGGGGGGGGGGCCTCCAAGCCGGTACAAATCTATACAAATCTACAGTTTTAGATCGATCGTAGCCAAATTTTGTACATATTACAAACAAGGCCCGGATTGAACGATCGGCTACCTTAGAAAGTTCGTCAGAGCAGGGAAAATGCCTGAAAAAGATGAAAACTATCGGGCACTAAAGGTTCCTGGGCCTCAATAATCATTTTCGGAATGTTGACTTTGGTTACCGTGGTTCCCTAGCAATGCGTTTCGGGCGTGCATATGCCTTTACAATGGTTTGTCATTTCTTTAATGCTGCCAGTATTTTGTGTAATAGTTTATCTCTTTTTCTAATGGTTTGTCACTTTTTCAATCTTCCCAGTAATTGAGGAAAACCCAGGTAAGAGCACCGGGTATTATAGCTTGTATATAATATTTTTGTAGTCATGTTTTTCCAGAAGCAATCATTTCCCGTTTTTACCAACCTCCCTAATTATGCTAACGTGAGCCTTTAATAATTTTTATGTGATTTTATTAATTACTAATTTCTAATTTTCATTGTAAATGCCGTAAGTAATGCCTGTCGATTTATTTCATGACCTGGATTAAGTCCCAATCGCAAAAGAATAAAAGGTTTCGCTTTCAAGAGCGCTTTTGTTGCTCAAATTTTGATCACGAATGTACAGGGTGTCCCATAAATTCGCAAATAGTTAAAAATTTCGTAAAAAAAAAAATGGAGGAAATTATATTTGAACGCGGTTTGCGACAAAATTATTCTTACGAAAGGGGGATTTTTTTTTATTTCGGTGCATATAATTTTATTTATTTATTCACATCTTAACAGGCAAGGATTGCCCAATTACCCAATTACAGAGATGGACAAGAGAAGAGAAATACAAAACACAATACAAAAGGTGAATACAGCAAAGTACAAAAAAATAAAAAAACGAGTGGAACAATGATTAAAAATACGATACTGAGAAATACATACGGAAAAGCATAATAACGTGAAGATTCAATACTCACATATAACTTTTAAGAAATTGTTATAGTTGAATTCATCATATCGGGTTTCACATCGCACTGATTATATATATTGCACATCTCAAATATAGGGGGACCGTCGTAAAATATTTGTTAGGGAGGCGAAAAGTCCCCCGAACAGACCTATTTCCAATTGGCACAGAAAAATCAACAAGTTGAAGAAGGTAGCAGTCATCAATTATATTATTGACAATTTTATACAAAAAGCGAAGGTAACTTATTCTTCGGCATTGAAAATTAAAAAAAAAAACATCGCAGTTCAGTTGTACTTACGTCATTAATGTACACGTGGAATTGCCTGTAAAACATGTAACGTAGAAATCTGTTCTGGACTCTTTCTAGAATCAGTTAGTCTAGATTGTTGTAAGGACTCCATATAATAGTGCAATACTCCAGTTTCGGGAGCACAAAAGTCCTGAAAAGTGTCGCAATTGATTTGAAATTGTTGCTGCTCCTCACAACAAATCCTAACAGTTTTAAGCATTTATCGGTGAGATCATATATGTAATCAGTGAATGCAAGCTTGGAGTCAAAGAAAACACCAAGTTCTTTGGTTACAGAAACACGACTCATTGAGACTGCATCAATGGTGTAGTCAAATTCGATCGATGACAGTTTTCTTGTACAGCTGACGACTTGGCATTTACGAACATTGAACTGGAAGAAATTAGCCCCACCCCAATCATGGACAGACTCTTTGTAGGTCTCTTTGTAGAGCCCATGAATCTTCCAGACTCCCAATTTAGTTTATTCCTTTACAATGGTTTGTTACCTTTTTCATTCCTCTCAGTAATTGAAGAAAACCTGGACAGCGCCGGGTATTATAGCTACAGCACGACCCAACCACACGGGTAAAAGGCTTATATCCCGGGAGGGACAGAGCCTGGGTCGTGTCTGGTCTGTCGGGTATTACAGCTAGTTTTAAATATTGATGGTAATTAAGCCAGTCGAGTTCTTTCCCTTTTAGCTTACTTAATTAAAACAAATTAACTTTTTCTTGACTAATAGAGCAATGAAAATAGTATACGGTATGCACCTACGCTGAAGGTGAATTGGCTCGATATCTGAAGGATATCATTGCGTTTCTCTATTTTCAACTGGCTACAATCTTAACCATCCATCAGAAAATTATAAATCCTTTGGAAAGTTTCAATGAAGGGATGAGGGAGAATTTCTGAAGCCCTTTTAAAGATCGAACATTTCCGCATAGCTTTGGGAGCGGAATCAACATGTCCATAATAGAGTTTCATCAGCAGAGCACGTTGGTCATAAAGACAGGACTCGCATCGCGAGGACCCGGGATGAACCTCACTAATGGTAACGGTACAGTGGTAGTCGGCTGAAGTTAGTTTTCTGGGGTTACCAACTTCGAGTCGTGAATACGAGCCGATTTCCAAATCAAAAAGCCTCTCCAAAGACAGCAACAAACCTACAACGGTGCAAATATTCAGTCATTCCACTTCACTCGTGATTTGAAAAATAGATGGCAGCACTAAAATTCACGCATAACATTGGATACGCACTCCTCAGCCTGTTTGGTACACATGCTCATTTCCGGCATACCTCATTCGGTAGCAAATAGCCATGGCGATAAACCGAAGTTACGCTCAATTTGAAAAAAAAAAAAAATTAGAACTGGCCGATTAATCGATCGATTGTTAATCATAGTAAAAAATTTGATCGATTCGATTAAAATTCGAGTAAAAGGTTAATAATTTGACTTTATTTGATGAAACCGATTAAATGTCCTAAATTATTGTACCAATATATAACACTAAGTGATCATACATAAAAACATTTGAAACAATGCTTTCATCACATTTGTCTTCATTGCGAAATACAGGTCCATTCAACGAAACATTGTGATCATTTGAGTTTCAAATTGAGTTTGATGAGAATTTTAGAAGACAAGACCAAAATTTTCATTATCCCCACTATGAACAGTAGTTGTTCGCATTCTTGGAAGTATCAGTTCCTCTCCTCACAAGCACCATCTGGGAAGAGTTTGAAGGAAAACTAGTAATAGTATGATCAAAGTAGTTTCGAAATCGGTGACCGATTTAAAATAATCGATTCAAAGGGAAATAAACCCACAAGATCCAAACGAAGAAATTCCATGTTTTAACAAATTATGTTCAGCATACAGGTATTGAATTGCTTCAAGTGGCAGCATTAATTTCTAGTCTATTCCTATACTTGTTTATATTTAGCGAATAGGTGCATGAAATAAATAAATTACATTTTTATAGCATCAATTAATATTTAAATCAATTAAAAAATATTCGATTAATCGATTAAAAATTTTTGATTAACCAGTTAAAAATTTTAATCGATTCCCCAGCCCTAAAAAAATGAAAGAAAGTGAAGCGCGTTCTTTCGAAGTCAATGTCATTAGTCATTGAAAAAACGAGAATGGAGATGCCATGTCACGAAGCTTCAGCTATCTAGTAACATGCTCGCATAAAAATCGCATGCGTGCGACAATTTACATAAAACAGACTCTCTAATGGTGAATGTACGGACTGATTTATTTGATCTTAATTTTTTTTAGAACCCCTTTATTAACCCTTTAAGACATTTTTAAAATTTCACTGATCAGCATCATCATGCCACAGTGGAAATCACTAAACCCTTTGTAAAGTGCCACACATTTTGTTTTCAAGAAGAGTACTTTTTCGGGTAGGAAGAGGATAATAGTGCTCCCTCCCCTCACTTATACAAATACAACGTCACAACAGGCAAAATGCCCAACGAGGTGGCTGAGAAAAAGATGCCCATAATAAATATGGATGTCTTCTAGAAAGACAATGGAAAAAAACAGAGGAAGAGAAATACTCTAGCTTTCCTCTATCATTTGTAGAGCACGCAATATTTCTATTGCTATAGTGTCTATACTACCCGAAAGAGAAGGGGAAAAACAGTTTTTCTCTCCTAATGCTATCAAACTTTGAATAAAAGCTGACTCCACCCACTGGCAGTTGATCTGGCAGGTTCGTGGGGGAAAGAAAACATGTTCGTAGAAAAAACGTGTTTTACAGAGTTCTCTGGACCGGTCATGGCCGAAATAAGAGGTTTTTTAAGGGGTGCGCGATATCTCATAATTGCAGAAAATACAAGGTATCAAATTAGGCAAAATGTCTGCTGATAGTTGAGACACTCCCATCGTTTCTTTCTGATAGATAGTTACTTCTGTACAATCTATCAGATCCAAGGCCACAACAAGCAAAATGCCCAACGAGGTGGCTGAGAAAAGATGCTCATAACAGATATGTACGTTATATATTTCTAAAATACAGCAACCGAATTAAAAATGCAAGTATATAAAAACGGTATACACATGATAAAATATCATGCAATGCCTACATAAAAAATATTTATGGTTGTCTTATTCTACGTATGGATATAGCTTCTCGATTTACCCGAACATGTTTATCGTATTTCTTTTTAAACGTGTCAATTGTGTTACAATTCACGACCCCCGGACGTAAGCTATTCCATTTATTAACAACCCTATTAGGGAAAAACTCCCTACGACACACTACAACCTAGACTTTGTCCCTTACCAATCGATACTACTTTTCCGCACACTAACTCCGGTCATATATCCCCATACGGCAATTTCCAACAAGTGGAGTTGGGTGGGAAATGAATAAAGGCTTACATCCCGGAAGGGACAGAGCCTGGGTCAGGTCGCGTCTGGTTTGACAGAGGATGGGAAATGAAGGCTTCATCCATCGGTGGTCGCCCCAGGCTCGGTAGGTGAAGAACTTGCTTCTGACGTTCTATACCCGGATTCGGACCCATAGACCTTGATGGTAACCTTCATAGTGGAAGACGAGCATCTTGCCACTGTGCGCCACGCGGGCACTACACCAATCGATACTGGTGTCCCCTGATGGTGCAGTCGATTGACGGCGTACTAATAATTCATGTGGTCCATCCTATCCATCCCGTTTAAAATTTTGAACGCTTCGATCATATCCCTCTCCCCCCCTCCACCCCCGAGACCTGCGTTCATCCAATGTAGACATACTCAAAAAATGAAGTCTCTCTTTATAACTCAAGCCCCGCGTGCCATCAAACACACGCGTAGCTCTTCTCTGAACCCCTTCACTATTTTATAAACAAAGGATTACACCAGAAACACTTTTCATCTGTCCTTATCAACAATGCTTAAAACCTATTTTAGCAACAATGCTTGGGATCTGTTTTCGCAACAATGCATTACATTTGTTTTCGTAACAATGCTTGGGATCTGTTTTCGCAACAATGCATTACATTAGTTTTCGTAACAATGCTTTACATCTGTTTTCGCAACAATGCTTTACATCTGTTTTCGCAACAATGCTTTACATCTGTTTTCGCAACAATGCTTTACATCTGTTTTGTAAACAATGATTCATATCTGATTATAAACAATACTTTATATCTGTAAATAATGCTCAACATCAACACAACGTCTTTTATTTGCTTATACCATTAATGTTTTGCCCCAATTTTAACAACCATTGTTTATATCTCTTTTATCACAAACAACACTTTTATCTGTTTTTATCAACATCTTTAGATTTATTTTAGCAACAATTCTTTAGACCCTTTTAAGCAACAGTGCTTTAGACCAATTTTAGCAACAATGGTTTACATCTGTTTTATAAATAATGCTTTATATCTGTTTGAAAAAAAAATGCTTCAAACGACAACGATATTTATCTGTGTGTACCAATAATGCTTAATAATTAGCACTTATTTTAGCACCTAAATAGCACCTATTTTAGTAATAATGCTTTACACCTATTTTAGTAATAATACTTTACACCTATTTTAGTAATGATGCTTTACACCTATTTTAGTAATAATGCTTTTACATCTACGAAGCTTTTTATCTGTTTTTATCGACAATGCTTTAGACCTATTTTAGCAATACCGCTTCACACCTCTTCCAGTAACAATATTATTCCGTTTCATTTTAATGAAAAAATTAACAATCATTTCTCTCCTAGAAATTTTAATGAGGACCGACAAAAATAGCAACAATAATTTTCTAAACATTCAACTTCATTAAACACGACAAACGCAACAAAGACAAAGAGGGGAAAAACTTAATGAATTAAAACGAAAATGCCCTCATACAAATTGTAGACCATAATTTTTAGGTTCATTAACGTTTTAGTCCCGTATATACCCACCTCCCCATTCCC